>NW_024426230.1:9979061-10271835 GCF_017311325.1 Ursus maritimus
CTTGGTAAACACAACTAACTGTAAAGTGGTCTTTCAGATGGATCGTTGAAGAGTATAAAGGAAAAATACCGAAAGGGGGAAAGGAAAAAAACCAACCAAACAAAACCCAAACTTCGATGAGCCAGCTATCACACTAGGGAGACATCTGGTGAGAAATTAACTGACTCGAAGAGATTTCGATTAAGCCACGGAGTAGCCAGTAGCGACCATTATCTACTTCTATTGAGATGTTTGTTTAAACAAAGAAATCAGAAAACAATAGTTCGAAGGAAGTTTTTTTTTTTTTCCCTTTCTCTTTTTTATATTTTCTGAAAAAGGAACAGAGAGGCAGGAGAGGTTTGTCCCTCCGTGTCACGGTTCACCTGCCCTGGAGGTGAAGGGTGGGGAGTCTTGCAGTCTGCTCACTCAACTGTATTTGACTAGGGCCGTCAGCCCCTCAGCTTTCACAAGCATTGAATATGTCAAAAAATCTTTCAAAGAAAGTGTAAATTTTAACTGGGCTGTTTCTGGTTCATATTTAATGCTGTTTAAAAAGCTGCAAGCACGCTGATGTCCAGGAGACTTCCCTGCGTGGCGAGCCCTGCGTGGTGGGAAGTGTGTGGTTCCAAGCAATTAGGATAAGAGACAGTTGGTATAGATAATTTCTAAATACCTCACAAGGTTGGAGTATTTTGTCAAGCAGCCTGAAATTAACCCTTTTCCTCAAGTAGGCGGGCTGTACCTAGAGTAGGGCTTTTCTACTACGTTTTCCACGTTAAAGGAGCTCCTCTCCTGGCAAGCGTAACCACTGATTTCCTTTAGAAGATCCCGTCTTTATTGCTTAATTTTTTTAAATGGACTGCAAAATGCTTTATAAGAACACATTATTACTGTGATTAACATGGTGATAATTATTTTCTGAGTCTGCCTTCCTCTGGCATGTTAAAAGGCGACTGCTCGGCTAGCTCTGGAGCTGGGAGAAATGGTCTCATTTCCCCTGCAGGAAGTCCTTGCCCTGCAGAGGGAGGTTGTCTCTAGCACCCACATCTCCAGCTGGCAGGTGATGGGTAGGTAGAGCATGGAGAGCCATTGCCTTCACGTTCATTGGTATGATCCAGTTTGTTTTTGGTTTTACTGTGATAAGAATAAAGAGAGAAAGGCAGCCATAAAATGTGGAAATGTGTCCTTTGGGTGCTTGAAGTTATTATTTTCTCAAGCTCACATGTAGAGAGTAAAGGGGGCAATATCCAGGGGTGCACATCTCACCCCTAATCGAAATTTAGAGATATTTGCTGACTTTTTTGGAAGGGTAGCCTGTGGACATCTGAAAAAGTGGCCCAGTTCCCTCTGTCTGTCTGTCTGTCTGTCTCTCTCTCTCTCTCTCTCTCTCTCAGCTCGCAGCCTCAAACTGTATAATGCATAGCATCTTAAAAAGTGTGGCTTGAAGGAGAGCTGTTTATCCTTGGCACCAAATTTCCCTGCATAATGTATTTCCAGAGAAATTACTGGGGGATTTCCTGTGAAGGAAGAGGGGATGGGGGTGGAGAATTGATAAAAATGAGTAAAGAGGAAGACAGACCCTCACACATTGAAGAACAGATTCTGGAGTCGTGGGAGCTGGCAGAAATGTTCCGTGCTTTTCACAGTCAACATTCAAACAGATTATCAGATGGCATATTTCACCCTGTTGTTACTTTAAATGAAGTGACCATGAAATCAACAAATCTGCTGTCAGGTGCCTGTCACTAAGATAGTTCTTCCTGTCACACAATGCCTCACATAGCAGGTAATGTGTTTTTAAGAATCAGTCCTGTGTCACCTCATCAAGTCCTTGTTAAAAAGATGAAATAAGACGGATGGTGTTGTCTACCATGGAGTTGACTGAAATTCAGTAGAATGAAATGTACAGTCTACAAAGAAATGCTTCAAAGAGAGCCACCAGGGTATAAGAGAGAACAGCTGTCTCTCCCTACTTTCCTGTGGGCCTTTGCTTGTGTCTTTAGGATCACTCTACACTTTGTCTTTTTCACTGAATTCTAGTCTGCAAATCAATGAGATCACATTTTGAACTCAGTGATGAGGGCTAGGTGATTTGGGTCTGCACCACCTAGCATATGATTCTGCAAGCGCTAACACAAAACTGACGTAGGATCTCTGAGATGCACTTGCTTTCTCTCCTACAAGAGACAGATGAATTTATTGAGCTATAAGGGATGTCTCAGAATATTTTTGTTGGGTTCTTTTAATGCATTTGAGCGTATTCTTTGGATTTTTGTAATTGTTCTATTTTAGCTATTCTTTGGCAAGATGCTCTTGGTATTTTGAGATAATGATAGAAAAAAAGAAAAACCAGAAATATAAGTACAAACCATGTACATACTGAAAATCATATGAATAGTGCAGTAAGCAGGCCTGTCTCAGTTTCTTTATTGATTATGGTTCTCATTTATTCGTATTCTTTATTTATAAAATAATATATTTTAGGGGGCACATGGGTGACTCAGTCGGTTAAGCCTCTGATTTGGCTTTGGCTCAGGTCAGGATCTCAGGGTACTGGGATCCAGCGCCGTGTCAGGCTCTATGCTCAGTGCAGAGTCTGCTCGTTCCACTCCCTCCCCCTCTGCTCCTCTCTCCACTTGCACGCTCTCGCTCTCTCTCAAATAAATAAATAGAATTTTTTATTAAGTATTAAAAGAGTACATTTTATGTCTAAGCTCAATCTGGTATATTACTGGTCCTAAGTGTGACTTCTCTTTGTAAAATGCCAGTACTAGGTACACACCAGATACAACCCTGAACCTACATTGCCTACAAGTTCAAATTGGAGTCATAGATGCTATGAAGCAGTAGGTCTTTTTAGTACTTCTAGGTTTGTATCATCTGATTCAGTTCATACAGCTGATAGATAATTCAGCACCAAATCTTATTATAGCATCAAAGTCAAAATACCGGAATGAGGATTGAAATACAAGGGCCTTTTTATTCATGCATGCGTGCCTTCATCCCGTCCATCTAACTCTTACGGTGTAATTATTATGGAGCCATATCAGATTTGGACATTAAAAAGAATGAAAATCAATATCTGCTTCCCAGGAATTGAGCCTGGTGGTAGAGACACACACATGATTATTAATACCCGTGGGTAAGTGCTAAGGGTGGGACTTGGCCTGAGAGAGACAGGGAAGACTTCACAAACAAGGTAACATCAGAGATGGAACCTGGAGGATGAATAGGAGTTCATCAGGAGACGATAAAAGAAGGGTATACGTCCCAAAGCTCTGCGGGGTAAAAGGGCATGATGTGTCTTGGAGAGGGCAGGTTATGTTGCAGAGACTTCATTTTGAATGGTGTAGAGGGGGGGACTGCCTCAGAGCACCGTTAATGCGTTCAGTGTGCTGAAATACAGCCGTCAGAAGTGTGGTCACATTTTAATGTGGGTAATGTGGGTAATGTGAATATTGAGCTATTAACAAATCAGCCAAAGGCCTTTTCAGAAAAGAACAGTCTTAAGAAAAGTGCTGTAGTTATTATTTATTATTAACACTGGCAACTATTTTTATTTCCCATTTGCGTTTTGTTTAGCCTTGGTCCTTTTTCTTCGTTATCTCTAGACGTCCATAGATGGGTTTCTAGATGTTCTTTCCCAGGTTGCATTAGTAATGAGACTTGCAGTTTTCTTCACACTTCCTTACAGCTTGGTTGATAAAAATCCCAATTGTGTGTGTGTGTGTGTGTGTGTGTGTGTGTGTGAAATATTCAGCTAGATAATGACACCTGTGGGCTTATGAAAACCAAGTGATATATTTTGTTTTTTTCTAAATTGCTGTATTCCAATCACTATTTGGATTAAAAAATTGCAACACGGAGTTGGCATTTTTACTACTTAAAGATCTTGACCATAGAAATGTCATTTGTACTTTTAGATTACCTGATTATGTCTTCGGTATTATTTTTGATAAGTATTACATATTGTGGAACAAGTTGACAAGTACATTTTCCTAAGGCTGTGGTGACTCATTCTTCCAGTCTTTGAAGTGAAACTCTGTACTCGAATGTATGTGGAATAATTAGTGTGTTTGTTAGATGTGGTGAGGACAAGTGAAACATAATCACATGGAAAACAAAAACCTTAGATATATATATATAGATAGATAGATAGATATACACGCATACACACACACACAACTTTTGGGAGATAGAAGAATCCATTCACAATTTCATTAACTCCTAGACATTTGAGTTTATTATTTCCTATTGGTCATTATATATAGGATTGTGGTGTTTGGTCCTTTAATTACAGCATCCATTTAGGACATTTTAGTATCTTAATGTGTTTATTGGGAATTGTAGAACTTGCTTTCCTGTCCTGAAATGAGCTCATGAAAATGCATGAATGCTCTTGTCATTCGAGATGGCAGGGGGTGTTTTTGGCAGTACAATAAGTTTTTCCCTATAAAGAATAGCTAGGATGTAGCAGTGAAGTGTCGGAATGCATGGAGATCAGATTAAATGTATTTGAATTAGTATCTCTATGGGTTTTATATCTCAAAGTCAAAATAGTCATTCTCATCAGATAAAAATATTCTTGACTGGAGAAACTCTGATCCAGAAACAATCTATCATTTGAATCCCCTGATTGTAATATGAATGGATATTCAAGTTCTAACACACTGAGAGTTAATGCTGTGGTTTATTGAATCACAGTGCCATCTAAAGCGACCCTCTAAGAGCAAAACCAGTCAGAGTAAGTATTTAGATACCGTCTACCCACACACCTCGCTGTAGCACAAGTCCCAGTGGTCGAATTTGTAAATGAAATGTCTGTCCAGCTCCTCACCCAGGCAGCATTAGTTACCAAAGTACAGAAGTCCTTGCTATAAGGTGCTCTCCTCTTTAAGGTCCTGTGAATATAAAATGACAACAGTGTTACTTCCAGCCTATACGCAGGCCATCAGTTGCTGTGACGTCAGCGGGTATTTGAAGCTCAGGGGCAATGTTAATTACGCGTTGCGATCCCCTGTCTTTACTTTCTCTAAGTTTTCGGAACTTGCCACTTGAATCACTTCACTGTGTTATGCTTTGGGGATTATTCCTTGAGTACTACATGGTTACAAAGGTATCACACCAGAGAGTCCTGCCGTCTTTTGGTTTTGGGAAATCGGAGTCTCTATAATTGTGATATGAGGCTTCTACGTAAGTGTTCCTTTAGGTCATGTTTGCAATTTTTTTTTGTAGCATTGTTTCTGTTTTGCCTTTCAGACATCACCCACAATTTGTTGAACTCTACTCAAAGTCTGCATTGGCAGTGTTTCCAATACATATAGCCTGAAGTACTGCATTTTTCTTGTTGTTGATTTATGTTATTTGACTGTTGACTGCTTTTTTTTTTGTTTATTTCCCCTGGGTTTCACAATATTACATATGGCCGTATTTGACTGAACCTAGTAAGCCACTTTATAAATAAGTGTCTGACTATAGATTCCTAGGTGACAATAGATAAAATCTTAGGTAAATTCAAATAGTATGTCCAAACATGGAATGTAAACTCCGTGAAAATCAAATAAACAGTATATCCATATTGGTATAAACACTTGTTTTAAATAACAGATTTCCAAAATGTGTTCATTGTTACTGTCGTTTTGGCAGAGCAGAAGTAACAAAGCTTTTGAATCACACAGAACAGAGTTAAGATATTAGCTCCCATTTATTTTTATTCAGTGTGTGATCTTGAGCAACTGACCTGACCTCTTTGACCTTTGATCGTCTTCTCTGTGAAATGATGAGGCAGAGATAAGATATATGAAGCATTTGACACATAGTAAGAATCCATATGTGGTAGTGGTGGTGGTTTTTATTTAAAATTAGTCCTTCCTCCAGGCTTCTGAATGCATGTACAAAACGTACTCTGGGGGCGCCTGGGTGGCGCAGTCGTTAAGCGTCTGCCTTCGGCTCAGGGCGTGATCCCGGCGTTATGGGATCGAGCCCCACGTCAGGCTCCTCCGCTAGGAGCCTGCTTCTTCCTCTCCCACTCCCCCTGCTTGTGTTCCCTCTCTCACTGGCTGTCTCTCTCTCTCTGTCGAATAAATAAATAAAATCTTAAAAAAAAAAAAAAAAAAACAACCACGTACTCTGATTGGGTGATAGAATAGCATCTACATATAGAGAATTGTCTGTATACATAATGAGTAGCTAAGTCTCCAGCAGGATGCAAAACCTATTGAATGGACTCTGGTAGTACCTGGACCTCCAGTGCTAACACAATTTAAACGGCAAGGAAACTTTACTCTTCAACCTTTAGCAAAATTTGTCCTGGTTTGCTCCCAAACTCAAGCATCTGTGGCAAAAGGAAGCCTTCTGAAAACAAAAACAAAAACAAAACTAGTATCTCAATGCATTAATTTTAATCATATGGCTTCTGTTGGTAAATATTTGTTAAAGACTAACGCAAAATAGAAACCACTAGTCCATGCCTTCATCAACTTGAAAACCTGCTAGCTGAGAGCAAGACTCAGTGAAAGAGCGAAGTAGCAAGTTCACCGTGTGAAATGGCGAGATAATATGACAAAAAACTATATGGAAATACTAAAGGGATATGGGGAGAAAGAGATGAGAGTGCACAGGTTAATGTTGGGGTACTTCATGGAGGAAATAGTTGGAATTATTGGCAGATAACAAGGGAACAGGAAAGCTGTAAAAAGCCATATTGGTGGCTTGTCTCAAGGAGCCAAGAAACAATTACCCACTGGAATTTATGAAAATTAAGTCAATTTAAAAAAATATGAAAATATGCATGAAAAATCTTTCTTTACTCATTATAATTGTATTCCAGTAGTTGATAGGAACTAGTTTTTGGCTTTTTTTTTTTTTTAAGATTTTATTTATTTATTCGACAGAGATAGAGACAGCCAGCGAGAGAGAGAACACAAGCAGGGGGAGTGGGAGAGGAAGAAGCAGGCTCCCAGCGGAGGAGCCTGATGTGGGGCTCAATCCCATAACGCCGAGATCACACCCTGAGCCGAAGGCAGATGCTTAACGACTGAGCCACCCAGGCGCCCCTAGTTTTTGGCTTTTGACCATTATGTAGATTCTTGATTCCATTGTCTATGTACCAAAGTTGAGGATGGAGTCCTTACCAAGTGGTGGGAATGTTAGATGGTGAGTAGGTGAGACAGTAAAAATAAAATTAGGTTTGTATGCTTTAAGTGAGGAATTTTTGCATGAGAACAGAGGAATTATGGTCTGGCAGTAGTGGGATGCTAAGCTACCTAATCCTAAGCAGATGTGCACACACGCTTTGTGTGTGTGTGTGTGTGTGTGTATGCGCGTGCATGCTGTTGCTGGTTTTTTGTTGTTGTTGTTGTTGGGAGGGCAGTAGCAAGAGAGTTAAGTAGCTTCCTTTTACAAGGGTTCAAAGAAAAGCAGAGTTTTGCAGGGGGGCCTGGGGAGAGCCAGGCTTCAGTTAGAGCAAGTAGTAAGATATATATTCCAAGAGAAGTTTGAGGATGAAGGGAGTTCACGTATAGTAGCAGGGATGTTAGAGGGAGGCGGGCTAGTGGAAAAAGCCATGGAAGTGAGGTGGGGGAGGGGGTGGGGACAATAAGAGTGACCAGAGAGACTTGCACTTTGAATCTTGCTGAGAATTGTGGAAATGAAAGACATGCATGGGATTTATCAGCCTCAAGACTCCCAGTTATGACCTAGAGTTGTTTTGATGCGGGACAGGCCTGGCTAAAGATCCCAGTTGACGACAGTCCCTGGTTTATTCACTTGATAACCTCAATGTGGATCACTGGTATCTTGGAAAAGTTAAAAATTGTAACTTCCTCTTGCAGTTTTAAAGAACACGTTCATGTGAGAAATGATCTTTTATGCATTAAAGCTTAAATTTTCCCCTGGTCTTTTAAGTAGAATTAGTGATTCCCAGAATCATCTACAAGAAAGGAGCTCACTGAGCATTTCTGTTAATATATGTTACCTTAATTACAAAATTGTGCCTCCCATCTTAGCTCAGCAATTCAAAGTTTGCATAACAGGTTGGAAAAGAATGAAGTCGATAGATTTTTTTTTTTTCATGCACGGGTGTATGTATTGAGTTCTATTCTAAAATATATATCACCCTGCAAGTGGAAAATGTATTGATCAACAGTAGATGGATTTCTATTTCTAGTGTTACCCGGGTTTGATCGTGCAGAGCAGATCACATGAGGGCTGGGGTGGTTTTGTGGCATCCTGCAGAATCATGAACTCGTATGACAACGCTTGAGATATTACTTTGAAGTCCCAAAGAATTTCCCATTTGAAAATGGGAATCTCTATTACTTTGCACAACTATCTGGCCTCAGTGTTAACTAATAAAATAAATTCAATCCATTTCACATCAGACAAGCCCTTGTTGCATTGTTTCTCATCTGGGCTGTTAAATGTCACGAAGAGAGACACATCTAATCTTGAACTATCACTAGAAAAAAGTTGCAGGCTCTCTTGTGCATGCTTGAGCGGAAAGAAAGCATGTCGTGTACCCTGAGAGCTGGAAGGGATGTTAGAGGTCAATTGCTTGCTCTCTAATCTAAAGCCAGAGTCCCCTCCTCAGTCCCCGCAGGAGTGAGCCAGAAGGGGAGGTATTGACTTAGTCTAAGGAAGAGCTGGCAGACCAAGACCTCAGAACGGGAAGGGACTGAGCTGTGATGTGGTTATTCAAGCAAAGTCTGGGAAATAAGTGGACAAGAAAGTTCGGTCAGATCACCTAAAGTTCTTTCTGAATTCTATAAAACCATCCTCCTTCAAGTTTGAGTGAATTTCAGCTTCTGTCAAGGAGTAAGGGGGTGGGGGCAAGAGGATGCTAGTCTTGTGGGCGGATTTAAGCACAACAAGGTTACATTGAAAAAGAAAACATGATACTGAAGACCCCAGCGTTTCCTTTTAAGAACATCTGAAAATGAGGAGTGAAGGGCATATAAATGCCTATTTGGTGCTATAATGATAAAACAGCACCAGTTTGCCCCATAGCAGAAATAGTTTTATCACAGCAGCCTCTGTGTTCTGAGAACACACCCCGTCTCTCAGGCCCTATGCTGAGCGTTTCTGCTGTGCTATACTTCCTTAAAGTGTTACCGTCTCTATAAGGTGGGTGTACTCTCCCACTTCACAGATGAGGGGACCATGGCTTAACAAGGCTAGGCAGCTTGTTTAAAGTCCTATCACCAGTGCATGGAAGGGCGAGAATGCATATTCAGGGTGCCAGCTAACAGCTACTATAATTTGAACCTTTAACCAATAAAAGAAAAAACTTCCACAACAGAATAACCTTACTCTTGAGTCACGCATATTGAAATATCGAGGACTAAGACGTCTTAGCATGTGATCCAGCAATTCCACTTCTGAGTATTACAACTCAAAGAGTTGAACGCAGGGTCTCAAAGAGATATTTATGCACCCGTGTTCACAGGAGCGTTACTCACAATAGCCACAAGGTGAAAGTAACCCAAGTGTCCATGGACGGATGAATGGAGAGCCAAAATGTGGTATGTACACACAGGGAATATGATTTAGCTTTAAAAGGAAGGCAGTGTTGTCGCACACTGAGGCTCCACAGGGTTAAGGACCTGCTGACCCGAAGTGTACGAAGGGAGAAATTCAACCCTAAGTCCGCTTCGGTCCTCCCTCTTTCCTTGGTGCTTCACATGGAAGAGAAAAGAAAAAGAAGCTAAGCCTCATCAATTTCTAAGATCCTTTCGAGTGGTACAACCATAGTGATCGGATAGGACAGAGCGAATGCATTCTGAGCTGAAGCCCTACCTCTTTTCCCTTCTGTACCATTAATATGCAGCCTGCACTCCAAGATCTCCAGGAATATCATTCAGTGTCTCATTCCCGTGCCGTGACTAAGGCCTGCAGCGGCCCCAGACCACCCTCATGCTCAGGTGGGCTTCACGTCTCAGGGTCCAGCTGCGTGACGTCCTTGTGAAGCCTACCTCTCCCAGGCCTGCCTTCCCGCGCATCTCCAGCGCGCTTTGTGAAACCCCATACTACACTTGTTTTCAACTAGAAGGGCTTTGGCCCCCGAGAGACATATAGCAGCGTCTGAAGACACTTTGGGTTGTCACAGCTAGCCAGTGGGTAGAGGCCAGGGATGCTGCTGAGCGCTCTGATACACAGGATCCCCACTACCCCTAGCCCCCCCCCAACAATTCTCCAGCCCCAAACGTCCACAGTGCCAAGGTCAAGAAACCCCACACAGTGTTTGTTACATTGACTTGTTAGTTGTAGACGTCTGCTTCTCCTGATAAATTAGGTACTTCCTGTGAATGTTTTATTTCTCATTTTTGTATCACCAGTGCATAGATCATTGTAGGCACTCCGTAAATGTTTCCCGACAATGAATCAAAACCAGGATATGACCAATGGCTCATGCGAGGTATAGCTAGAGTGTGAGGGAGTTTAAGGAAAAGAGAGATTGCTTCCAACTTTGGCTCTTCAATCAAGAAGGGCTTTGCAGAGGAGGTGGGGTTGGAGCAGCTATTAAAAAGAAGGGTAGAATGTCGAGGGGCAGAAGAGCACTTTAGGAAAGGGAACAGTGAACAGCATTGGGGGAAAAAAAAGGCCACTGTGTACTTAGGTCAGAGAGCTGTCCAGTGTGGCTGGAACGTGGTATGTGCAAGGAAAGACTGAGACATACACCTGGGAATTCTGACCTGGAATGACTGCCCAGAAATGGACATGTCCGTGATCAGTGAGGACACTTAGAAGCTTTCCACTGGGATAGGGGTCAGGGTTGTTGTTAGGAAGACTGCTTTGGTAACAGTGTATCAAAAAGGCAAGTATAGACTGACTGGGCAGTCATTCCTAGTTCGAGTAATAAGTATCTCCTCAGAGAAGATGCCATTGGAGCCAAAAAGGGAGAATGTGGACACAGATAGGATTTGACTCCCCAAATAAATGGCAAGTTAGGTGAGAACAGAAAGTATGAGGTCTACATCTGGGTCACCCAAGGCACTTCACATGGCAGAGGGAAACACATAGAATACACGCTGAATACATGCATGAGGCAGATGTAATCTAGTGAGACTGATTTCCATCTATAACTGGGGAAACTAATCTCATTTCTTTCTGGAAAACAAAGCATATTCTTTGTTGACTGACTAGCATTTTGATAATTGGTTGATCACTGGTGAGATAGATGGTCAGATATATAAACTTCCAATAAGATAAGGAGACCACAGTGTAGAGGATTGAATCAAGAAGGGCTAGAACGTCCTCTAGCTTCTCCAGCTAGTGCTTCCACGCTGAATGTTTTCCTTGTCCCTGCAAACTGCAGAGAACGTCCCCTCTACGAATGATGGGAAGCACCACCCTAAGATGAGTTTCTTTAACCTTCGTGTATTTATTTTGTTATCAGGGTTTTGCACACCTCCCCTAGGGTGGAAGAGGTAATTAAATTTTAGTATAAAAGACTTCCTACTAGACATCAGGCTTCATGGGGGAATAAAAGTAAATAATAGATAGCAAGGAATATCAACCAATGATTAGAGCCCATTCTGCTTAATTAGTTCAAAATAACTTCAAGGCAAGATCGTGGAGATTGGTAGGTACTCTAGAGTTGACCAATAGGATGGGATTCAAAACAGGATGGAATTTATCCTCGAGAGGTGGCGTGGGCTGGGAAATAATGGGAAATAGAGTGTTCTGAGCTTGCTGGCTTTCTCACTGACTCCGGAGGCAACTTGGATGAGGCATACCTTTATTCAGATTCTTCGGTCTCATTATGAATAAGAGTAGAACAATGTGGTCCCTACATTCTCCTTGGGGAAATTTGAGGGTTCATATAATTTATGTCCATGGGTATAATAACACAGCAGAAAGAAATTGTGGGTTTTGAAGCCAAATTGCCTGGGTCTGACTCTTAATTTCATTAGTTCCTAGCTGCCTTGAACAGATGACTTGGCAGTTTTCTGCCTCAGTTTCTCAGCCATCAAATGGAGATGATTGTCCCAACCTCTATGTATGTGGTGATGAATTAATACATGTAAAACTCTTTTTTTAAAGATGTATTTCTTTGAGAGAGAGCGCGTTGTGAGCACTGTAGGGGAGGGGCAGAGGGAGAGGGAGAGAGAGAACCTTGAAGCAACTCCCTGCTGAACACAGAGCCTGACACGGGGCTTATTATCACGACCCCAAAATCATGACCTGAACCAAAATCAAGAGCTAGACGCCCAACTGACTGAGCCACCCAGGCGCCCCAGCATGTAAAACTCTTAAAAGACAACCAAACACAAAGTAGGTGCTCAGTGATTTAAGTCCTTCATATTAATGCCTATTACTGTTACTAATTTCTTATTTCTTTAGGTGGATATGTTATGCATGAGTCAGTATATAGATAGTACTATCTGATAACTGAAATGTTCTAAGACTCAAGCCAAACCCGGCAATGGTTCCTAGTCTCACAGTCAAAGATTATGTTATATCCCTTGAAAAACAGATAGGATTTAGACAGGTGAGAGGGAGCTGGCATTGCAAAGGTGGCTGACAAACCTAGGACAGTGGAGAACGAACCAGTTAGGTTTTGTGAGAAAGAAAGAAGCCTGGTCCTGCCAGAGATGGGGCTGCTTAGCTGAGATGTGGAAAATACAAGACCTCTGAGCATAAGGACTGCTGGCATAGTGGCTCCCCCATATAGTGGCATGGACACTGTAGACGTTTCGTGAAAGGTGTATTGATTAAATGACCAAGAATGAAGAAAATTACTGGGAGTGATAATATCAAGATGCCTTTTGATGAACTGCAGTGCTAGTGGGATGTGATGCTCTGAGATGTTTCTGGCTTTCATCTGCTCTGTCGTTGCCCTCTGATTAAATGCGTCTACCCAAGTTGATGCAGTCATGGTAATGGAACCATAGTGGTTGGCTTTAATTTTTAGTCTATAATTTGCCAGATTATTTGCTTGGTATTCAGATCTGCCTTTCACGTTCTTGTGGAGCAAGTATGTCCCTGTTACCTGTTTTGTATAATTATGGGTATGTGTATACCATAATGTACATATAGATACACACATATATTGTATATATAAAGGTAAAAGTTTTTTAAACAAAATTTTAAAGAAGGCGGTCTGTCATTGAGGTGCCCTTTGCCCTTTTGTTAAATTTAGCCTTTTTATTCCCATGCCCATAGGCCTATGCTCTCTGCCTGTGTTTATCTAATCCCAAACTGAAAGTCCTTTGAGCTATTAATACTTGAGGGGTAAAACTATGACGGGTGAAACTGAAAACAGAAAACTGGAATGACTTGGTAGTGGTAGAATTTCAAGTTGTCTAGGAGATATTTTTGGGTAAGACATCCTGCCCCTCAGGCAGCATTCTGTTCTGACCATGGACATAGAGGTACTTACTAGCTCTTTATATATATGACCCATTTGATAAAAGTCATAAAAGATTTTTCTAACTTAACTTGTACTGGAAATTCTGCCTACAAATCAGAGTGTTGCTTTCCTTTGTTTTGGACACTGCGATGACTTCTCTTTACTAAAACTTAGCTCCTCAAAGACGTGGGCCATGTCTGAGTCATCTCTGTTTGCCTGGCTTCTAATAGCACCTGGCACACAGAGCTGTTTAATAATTACTTGTGATGGAATGCTTTCATAATGCAGCAGGCTCTCCAAGGCTGGCCACCCAAAGGCCTCCCCCGGATCTGTCTTTTTAAACAGCCTGATGACCTATGAACTAGTATCTCATTTATCCACCTATTCCATCCATCCACACCCTTGGCGCCTCCCCTTCCAGTTTTGCAGAGTATTCATTAATGTTTGTGGAGAAAAGAAGAAACCAGTAAGTTTGTAATGAGGATAATTCCTTTCCTCCATGTTGGGTGTCTTAATACTCTGAGAAAAGTGGTTGGGTGTTGAATATAAAGAATGTCAAGTAGCAGACGGAAATTTTTGCTGAAGACTCAGATCGCCCCCAAACAAGTTTTCACCTCTTGACTCTGAGGCACTGAGCAGAATGCCTTGTTCAGTAAATAGTTGTTAAACTGGCAAGTGCGTGGAAGATGATAACGCTTTGGTATGTTTTGCTCCTTAGCGAGTTTCAACGGGGCATCAGTATAGGAGGACTTGTGTAAATGTGGCCACTTAGAATCAGGGGAAAGGGTGTGAGGGGAAACGGCTCTTAGGATTGCAAGCATCACTGGCTGTATCACTCCTCACTACCGTTTTGAAAGAATAGGAACAACTAGGGAGAGAAAAGTTGACCGCTCAATTCGCATTAAGAATTTATACCTTATAAATTTGGGGGACAAAAAAGGCTTAAGCGGTTATTTAGTAAAATTAAAGAATGCTGTGGCTTAATAAATGATGTATAATTTATACTAGTATAAATTATTCTGCCTCTGCTACTTCTCAAGGCAGGCAGGTAACAAGTTCTCTTCTTTCTATGTAAACCTAGTATTCAATCCTGATTTAATATTCCCACTCTGTTTTTGTAATTAAAACATCATTTATACTGAGAATAATTAAGACAACTGTACATTTGATTTTAAAATCAGTTTTGAGTATTGTGCCTTGTCAAGCTACAAGAATGGTTCCTGCAGCTTTTACAACGTAGCATTAAGAAGCAGACAGTGACCGCAGGCACCTGAGTGGAAGGTTTGACAGTTTGATAAATTAGGAATGACACTTGCCAAAATGGCTGTCCTTCCTGCAGTCTGCCAGTGGAGCATTTGCACACTGTTAATTGAATTGGCAATTTGTGTAACAGTGCCTGCCCCTGAGCTTTTGTAACGCCGGATCTGCCATTTAACTCTGATAATCCAGGACTTGGGAATAAGGACGAAAAGCTTCACATGATATTACTGCAGATTTAAAATGACAGTCGGGGACCTTGTTGCCAATTTCCCATTAAATGAGAAATAATTAACAATAGCAATAACAAAGTCTTATAAAGCTGGAAAGTTAAATTGACTTTTCAGCACTAGTATCGTACAAAATTGCTTCTAGTGTGATTATCGGATTGCCCTTTCAAGATTATGTACCCTAAATAGTATCATATGATGAACCAAACATGGGACGCTTTGCAAGCCAGCCTGTTTTATTACTGTGAAAATCTTCTGATTATCTACAGGGATTGTATTGTCATTAAGAATTTGTCTTATGCTGTAAGATTTCATAGAGATAGAGACCTTGATGAAATGACAGAGTTTATTTCCTTACTTTTGCTAGTAATTTAATTATAGCTGCAACACAATATTGAACTACAGCTAAATAATGCCAATTTTAAGTTTCATGGAGTAGTGTATGTGGTTTTTTAGGTATCGTTCCTTGATGCTTCACAGAGTTTTGAGAAGTTCTGAATATTTTTGTGTGTTTGCTACCATCATATTTGGAATAATGGTTTTGAACGATACAGATTCCTGGCACTGGAGTCTCGAAAAAATTGTGAAATGTCAAGTTTCCATGCTTCTCAGAGCCATGGTTGTAACCCTTCACACTGTTATCGTTTGCTTAGTTCTGAAGTTCAATGGCTTTTGGGCCTGGTATTGAGTTGGTAATGTTCGCTTAGAAGGAGGTGGTATTTACATGGTACTCTCTGGACAGCCATACCTAGTGTGTGCAGTCAACACCTGTGATTAAATATTTTGCTTGCTGGGGTGCCTGGGAAGCCAGTCGGTTAAGCTGCTGACTCTTGGTTTCAGCTCAGGTCATGATCTTGGGGTCCCAGGATCAAGCCCCCTCGTTGGGCTCTAACCTCAGTGGCGAGTCTGCTTGCAGATTTTTTCTATCTATCCCTCTGCCACTCCCCCTGCTTATGCTCTCTCTCTCAAATTCAGTCAATCAATCAATCAATCTTTAAAGAGATCTGTTTTGTCTGTCTCCTTTGACTATGTATTGGTACTTGGATAGTGGCTAGGTAAGGTGTGCACAACAGATCAGCTGGAAAGGGTTTGAGGAACTAATTTGATGGCAAAAGATTACCCTTCTCAAAGATTTTAAAGATATTTCTTTTTGCGGACTCCCACCTCGCAAGGTAGTTATATTGGTGTCCATTATAGTCTTTGATCAAGAAGAAAGATGAGTTTTCTTAGATATTCAGGATATTCAAGAACAGAATGAAGCCTTCTATTCCATTTTTCACTGTGGTTAGAAAATAAGATGGTCTTTCCTCTGCTTTTCTAGAATTTGTTTTTGTTTTAATGAATGAATACATTTCATTAATTTAATGTGATGACAGGACGCATGAATGGTAATCTCCAGATAGAGTAGGAATTAAGGGACGGCCACGCCAGCTAGAGATCAGGGCTTTTCTATGTGGACGTTCTGTTTGAAGCTGGAAACTATGATGACTGCAAGGGGAAAAAGCAGGGGGACAAAATATTATGAGCACTAACAATGAGGGCTCAGGAGGGAAGTAGAAGTCAGCAAAGGAAACCATAAATGCAGAAGGGAATAGGGGAGAGAATCTAAGGTGTCAAGTTCAGAGGTAGACCAGAACTTGAAAACAGAAAGTACTGTATGTGGACTCAGAGTACCCAGGTGTCTTTATACCTTAACTCTCTCAAATTTGGCAAATCAGGAAATCTTTTCTTTGTTTCCATCTCTTCACTGAGAAATAGGAATAAATATATGCCTGTTTTTACCTCACGTGTGTGTGTGTGTGTGTGTGTGTGTGTGTAAAAATTAAGTAGATTATTATATGTGAAAACATTTTACAAATTCTAAAACACTGTATGAAAATTTAAGCTGTTAACATAAGGAATGATACAGTAACAGTGTAATTTAGAAAGGAGTGTTCAAAACTTTCCAAAACCACAGAACTGAAGAAGACAATGAAGAGGAGGGTTGCCCAGTGGATAATGGAAAGCATGTTTTCTGGTTCCACCATGGAGAGTTCCTTTTCAGTCCGGTGGTTGAGGACAGAGGCAGGGCCCAGTGCTTTACAGAGGAGCTGAGCCTATAAAGAAATGGAGGTTGTGTGTGTGTACGTCAAGGTGGTAGCAGATGCTGCCTGTTCTCCCCAGAATGATGGGATGCGTGTGCAAAGGAATGATGAATGTTACAGAACAAGGGAGGAACTTGGCATGAACATTGCTGCATTTCTGCGATTTGAAATGTCTCTGAAATTGAAAATGAGTCTTGTAATTGATGTATATATTTAGAATGATGGTTTTTATTTTTTTTTCCAGGCAAGTAGAAAGTAAATTGATGACATATTTTAAAAATTGATGGCACTTTAGGATTATTGCAATTTGACAAAATGTTAATGTGGATATAGCTTGCTAATGGCCATTTAATTATCAAAATATTTGAAAGGCTTCTGTACCTTTCCTTATCCAAGGTTAGGATGTGATTTCATTCATTTCTTGAATCCGTGTCCTATTGAGAATGTACTATAACACTAGACACTGTGTAAAGAGTTGTATGTACATGATGGCATTTAATTCTCAAAATAACACCAGGAGCTATGGTTGTTTTTAGCCTGCCACATTACGTATGAGGCTCAGAGGCTATGTAACTTAAATTCCTGGCTTGATATAAAGCCTGATGCTGTTAGATGCTGTGAAAAAAACAAAGGGACACATGCAGTGGTCCATTCCTCTGCCGAAGGTGTACAGTATTCAGAAAACAATCATGCAAGGAAAGATAAGCTATCGTATCATAAATCCCACAACAGAGGCACAAGCAGGCTGAGTCCATGAAAGAGAGACATCATTTCTAACTAGGAAAGAAGGAGAAGTTTTTTGATAGGGTAAAATTTAAACAAGTAGAGATGAGGCAAGTGGTAACGCAGGCAGAAAAAACCAGATGGGATAAAGAAATGGAAGCATCAAGACACTGTATTAGGGAGACCACAAGTTACCGAGGTTGGCTGCGCTGCACTGTGTCTAAAGAGGAATAGTGGGAGATAAAGGCAAAATAATTGGCACATTTCAAATGAGACCACCCAGTGTTTTGTTGGTGTAATTATGACTTCACCAGTATTTGGTTTTCTCTTTTTCTGCCAGTTATTTGGTCTTGTGTTTCTAACCACTTGATAAAACCATCTCTGGGATTTTAGTAGATTTCTAGTTTGTTCCCAGTTATTTTTTACTTTCAAAATATTCTACGTTCTTTTGTCACTAGAAAAGATCATGGTGGATATTATTTTATATAGTTGAATCATCATGAAACATTTACTTAAAGTTCAGTGGGACATAAAAAGTTAACTTTAAATTTCGTGGAAAGAAATACCCGGATTTTTAATGGTAACACTGAACTATCACATCATGGTGAAAAAAGGTTGGGATAAAATTACCTGAGCAGAGGTCTGGCACAAACTGGGCAAGGTTCTTCTCATTTTTAAATCTTCTTTTATGACTGTCACTATTGCTGGCCATATTTTGGGTGATATGTATCTTTTCTCTTTATTTCTCCATTTTCTTAAAGAGGTTTTATATATACGTAGCTGCATATTCTTGTTTGTCCACTTTATTCTTTAAAAACATTTTCATTTATTAGTCTTCTCTGTTTTATTCTCTATTTATTTATGCTTCTAAAATAAAGGTAACTTTATTTTCCTCCTTCTTTGTTGCTTTGGGTTTTCCCAGTTGTGCTTTCCCTAAGCCTTTTCTTATTTTTAACTTTTGAGCTTCCTGAAATCTGCATTTAAAGGTATATGTTTACCTCGAAGTACTGCTTTAGCTGTGTCCCTCAAATTTTGACATGAGTGTTTTCAACATTATTCCACTCAAAAGCTTTTAAAATATCTTTTCTGATTTTTATTAACTCAGATTTTTTTTTTAGTAATATGTTATTTAGTTCCTACACACCTAAGGATCTTTTCCACTGTCTTTGTGGTATGAATTTTAAATAATCCTTATCTCTCAAAGAGTGCCTTCAGAACTTCCTAAGCTGAGAACTCATGTATGATGTTTGCTATTTGCCTTAAGAATTGGACACATGCCACAGATACTGCTGAGCACATGCTCTTTGACAGGACTTGTTCACTAAGCTTTTATTCTGGACTGCAGTAAAGGGAGCAGGCAGTCAACAAGCAAATGCACTAACAGCATGACTAGGATGGTGGCAAGTGCTATGAAGAAATGGAGCAGGATGATGTGATAGAGGTTAACCTGGTTGGGCAGGTGTGCTACCTTTGAATGGGTGTGCAAGGAAGACCCCCCGAGGTTGACATTTGGGTTGAGACCTGGGTGACCAGAAGCAGCCAGCCACATCAAGTCTATAGACAAAACAGTCCCGAGGAAGCAACAGACATGAAACTCAGGTGGGAACGAGCTTGGCATCTTACAGGAACAGACTTTTGAGAAAAGAAAACCAGTGGAGCTTGGGTGTAGGAAGCAGGAGGGGAGTTTTAGGCAGGCAGGGGTGTGATCATGCAGACCTTCTAGGACATGGTGGAAGATGGGTTCTAATCTCAGTATTCTGGGAAGCCATTGGAGAGTTCTAAATAGGGAATAATATTAGTAAGCCTTTTGCCTAAGCTTGTTTTGAAGATGAGTGTGAGACAACGTGTGTGAGCATGTGTTTTTGTGTTTGTGTGTAAGAGGGAGAGAGAGAGACAGACAGACACTTAAAAGGATGCCTGGAACACAGTAAGCTTTACATTAGTTTGTGTTACTGTTAGATAAGAGTGAGCGATCTTTTCTCATTCCTCGTAACACTTTGGAACATATTAGGCGATATAAATGTTTAATTGAATAAATACAAACTCATGGCTTGGATATACTAACCCTGCCCGCACTCTTTTAAATTTGCTCGTTCTTAAAAACATTTGTGTTCTCTGAATTAACAATTATCAGATTCATTTTAGTATGCCTCCTGTGCGACCCTGGGCAAGTCATTTTTACAGAGCTGTTATGAGGATTAAATGAGATAATGTCAAGCAGCAGGCATAATGATGGGCATATAATATGCACCCAGTGGTGGCTATTTTAATGACCTAATTATAGCTCAGTACACTCTATTTAGGTTCAAAATTCCTTCAATCTGTGATTTAATTACTCGGAAGGATAATTCTATTCACTGTATGTTAAATATCTGAAAGTAAAAAATAAGACCACAAACCACTTTTCTGTCTTCACAGATGCACTTTAGTTATCGAACATCTCATATTCTATAGGCCTTCTTTGAAGCAGATGAATAAATTGACAGTCACTTAATATTCAGTTTGAAGGGTCAGGGAGTAGAAATTTATGGAAAAGGTTATTCAAAGAGTCTGTTTTTCTTGGATTTATTTGTTTGTGAGGACAAAGAGAGAAGCTTGCAATTTATATTTCTATTGAGCAATGAATGACCTAGCTGTAGAGAGACGTTTTACTTATTTATGAAGAATAATTAATTATTTGCTGGCGTGAAGGAAGAAAGCATTCTAATGAAGGCGTACATTTTAAAGCTTGAGGTGGAGGAGAGGAAACAAAAGTTGCCAAAATTTAAACTATTTACATTTAGATGATTTAGTGTGAAGGAGCTAAAACATTCCTCAAACTGGTACAGTACTAAGGGTAGCAGTGAGTTGCAATTTATAATAACGTTTTATGTGCTGCATCGTAACTCTTGAAATTCAAGCTTCTAAATCAGGAATCATCTTATCAGGGTAAGATCTCATCAGTATCCAGACATTTTTAAGGCTATAAAGTTGTTCATAATTTATACATACGAATATAGTGCATGTATAAGAAAACTTCAGCTATCTGGAATTTAAAGGAAATTATTTTGGATAAATGAGGGCCTGTTCTTTAATCACCAAACTTTTTCTTTTTTATTTAAATCATTTTGGAAAGACTTTTTTGTGTGGAAGATAATTGAGCCTTTTCTTTATGACTTAGGAGCGTCATTATGTATGCATTTCATTACCATGAAAATAATATGGTGTGATGTCCTCAGGGACCATTGGACGATGAGAACTGCTTTGACTGTATACCAAATTGGCCCAGATTATAGTGCATTTTGAGGATTTTTTTTCCTGTTGTTTATCCCCCTACTTCTCCCCCCTATTCTCCCCTTAGTGTCAGCCATAACTCTTCTCTGCCATTAGCATTTCTGGATCTCCCTTTTAATTTGCTGCTTCAGATATGCTTTTAGCTTGGACACCTAAGTTTGTTGGAATTACATATTAAACTAAGCGTGAAAAAAAATCTGATAGAGGACAAAAAGGCTCCTCTGCAAATAAAGTCATTGGACTTTGTGATCTCTCTTTTGACTCTTCAGAGGCATTTTTCACAGTTGATCTCGTTTGCATTTTGGATGAATAAACTGTCTGTGGAAGGTACAGGATACTCTCTGGAATAAGCCATCCTATCTAGATACATGTGCACATGGGCAATATAAGCAGTTCTCTAGCTTTGCAATATATTTATGTCTGTTCTCTGCCCTGTAATACTACTGCCTCAAAAAGAAATGCTCTTCCCAGTGATGCTTTTAGAGACCTAGGGGGAAAAAAATCCTACCACTTCTCCAATCTTTGCAGCTTTTGTTCCTGAAAATATTTTAGCCTATGTTTGGCGCACTGAGTATGTAAATGAAATCTTTGATGGTTCTGCAGAAATCTTTCAAGAAACAACCCCATCCTCCAATTTTAAGTAATTAAAGCTAGATGCTCCCAACTTGAAACTCACTGAAAATTTTTGTAGTGGGACAATGCCCAAACTGATTTTATTTCTTTTACTAACTAAATTTCTTAGCGCGGTTCAGCTGCTTGGCTTGACCTCTTGACTAAAATAAGTTAACCAGCATCCCTCCATAATGATACTTATCTTTACAAAGATAAATATGGCCATATTTCTCAAAAATTCAGATTAAGAATGTAGGTTACTGGGATTTATGAAAACTATTTTTCTTTTCAAATATTTGATCAGTATCATGGAATGTAGTTAGACACCTTGAAAAGCCATTAAATAGAAATACATCATGATTTTTAAGGGAAGAAAGGCAAACTCAGAGAGGGGAGTGTATGTTAGATGATTCACCCGTGTACCCAACTGACCATTTGGGGCCAAGGAGGCTGATTTTTATGTTTTAAAATTAATCCAACCTAGATTAACCATGTCACGTCCCCTTAACCACAGGCGTATGAATCTCAGGGTAGACAGCTGTTTGGATGTCCCACACTGGGACTGCTGCCCTCAACAAACGCTTCTGATTCTCCTACATGGTCACTTGGCAGCATCCATGTGCACCCATATGGCTGGATGGCATCGTGCCTATTTACAAGCCAGTCAAATTGTTTCACTAGGACCCAGGTGCCAAGCAAACATGGGTTTGGTCTAACTGCCTACTGAACTATGTAGCTTCTTTCTCAGAAACAAATCTTTTCTCACTGATGATCTCCAAGTTTGTAGCAATATATTCATTGGCATTTGGTTGCTCTCTCTACCCTTTGGACTCTGTCTGTAAAGATAACAAAGGAAAGAAGAAGAATGCTATCTCCTGCAATTACTAAGCAGATAGGACACAAAACAGTGAAATACACATTTGGGTTGTCACCTGTGACCTTAATATCACACCATTCCAAGATCCTTTATAGTCCTGCTTGAAGACTGAATGGAGCATTGGTGTGCATTCCATGGCACTGAGACTGGTCATATAGCCTTTCTTCTTAAATGGTTTCACTAAAGTAGGAACTATAGTTTTCACATAAGGAAATGATGACAGCAAATTGTACATTTGCCCTGGAATTAGCGAACGCATAGTTAACATTTTCCTACTTTTCTTTGCTCTTTCTAAATAGTGGATTTTTGTATACTACTTGAGTTTATAAAACATTTTGACCTATATTGTTTTATTTAGTCCTCATGTAAACTTTATGAGGTAGGTAGGTCAAGTTTTTATTTTACAAATATGGGAACTGAAACTAAGAGCAGTATTGTGACTTACCCAAGACTGTCCACCAAGTTTAAGCAGCAATGCCAAGACTCAAACCCGGACTTTTTCCTGGGAGTCCATTACATTTAGTATTGAAAAATCCTTGAGAGAGAATATCTTTCTGAATGGATTCAGTTTTATTTCATTTTTAAGTAAAGCCTCCAAATAGTTAAGGCGTTGATTGGAAAATATATATTACCATACTCATTAAAAGTGACTTTAATAGAAAATATCCCCAACAGCTGCCATGGTAATTTATTGCTTTTATTTTCTCTTTTGACTTGCTTCCTGAGTAATGTTTTGGGTCAGTTTCTTGGCAACAGTTTTGATTTGGTCGTTTCCTTTTGTTAGAAGGTCAAAGGATTTTCATTTGCCTGAAAGGAAGAAAATTTATCAAGATTTCAGAACTCATACTACTATACTACTCTAGATGAGCATAAAACTTTAAATCTGCAGCTCTTCTAATTAATACCGATTTATGAACGCTTTGAGACTTTAAGTCCATTTTATGGAAACAATTCAAAATGAATCAGAAAAGTTACAGGTAAAGGAGTTTTGACTGAGATGCAGCCTAAGTTGACTGTTGTTATTACCTTCCTTTCTTCGGTAGAGCGCATGTCAAAATTCTCTCCTGGAAATTTTGAATCAGAAGTATAATGTAAAAGGGGGGGAAATTTTGTAACCAGGTAGATTGTAAGATCAATTTTTAATGTTGAATAATGAATAAGGAAGAGTCGAAAAGTTGACTTATCATTGAGTTAATATTTGACATCTGAATATTTGGAAATTTTTGGAAAGTAGGTTTGGCAAGTTCACTTTGTCTCATTATAGTACAAATGCCCCACTCTTTCACTCTTACTCATAATGTTTTTGATATGAAAAAGTCTTTTTTTTACTCTTAAGAGCTTATTGAAGTATATTTCACATATTATACCATTCACCCACTGTAAGTTGGATAATATTTAATAAACTTGAAGGTGTTTGACCATCACAACAATTGAGCTGTAAAAGACTTTTTCCATCATCATGAAACTCATACCCACTTACAGTAGTCCGTCATGCTCCCACCTTCTACCCCAGGCAAATTGTATGTGTGTGTAGTTAGTTCTTTTTTTACTGCTGAGGAGAAGTTTATTGCATGGATAGACCATGTATTTTTTATTTATTCACCAGTTGATAGAAATTTGGATTGTTCCCAGTTTTTGCTACTTTGAATGATGCTGCTATGAACACATTGATGTACAAGTCTTCATATGGAATTATGTTCTCACTTCATTCAAATAGATACACAGGGGTTGAATTTCTGAGTGTTATGGTAAATGCATATTTGATTTTTAAAGAAAATGCAAAAATTGTTTTCCAAAGTAATTGGATTAGACTATTTTATATTCTCTCCAGCAACCTATGACAGTTTCAACTTTATTTTTATTACAGTTTCAATTTTCCTTCCTTCGTTCCTTCCTTCCTTCCTTCCTTCCTTCCTTCCTTCCTTCCTTCCTCTTCTTTTCTCTTTTCTTTTCTTGTTTCTTTTCTTTCTTATTATGTAGTGGTATCTCATTGTGATTTTAATCCATACTCCTGTTTTAGTTTTCTGTTTCTGTGTAATAAATTACCACACACTTACAACTTAACATATATTTTAATCCACGGTACCAGTGGGTCAGGAGTCTGCATACAGGTTAACTGAGTCCACTGTTGAGAGTCTCACTGGCTGATATCCAGTTGTTGGCTGGGACCACGATCTCATCTGAGGCTTGAGATCCTCTTCCAAGCTCACTGGTTGATGGGAGAATTTAGTTCCTTGAAGTTTTAGGACTGAAGTCCCCCTTTTCTTGCTGACTACCAGCTGCGAACCACTCTTAGCTTCTAGGGTCCACGCTAGAGGGGTCCTTGCCATGTGGCCCACTCCAGGAGCAGTTTGCAACATGGTTGTTTGCTTTTCAAGGCCAGCAGAAGAATTTCTCTCACTGTGAATCTCTCTTTCAGAGAAGACTGGACTCTCTTTTGAAGGGCTCACCTGATTATGTCAAGCACACCCAAGATGACTTCCCTCTTAATTAACTCGAAGTCGGCTGACTGGGGACCTCCGTTACATTTACAAAATCCCTTCACCTTTATTATATTATTCACCCTGATCATGGGAGTGGAACTCCGTCATATTCACAAGTACTGCCCACGCTCAAAGGTCGGGATATATAGCACATACATACCAGGGAGCAAGAATTTTGATAGCTATCTTAGACTTCTGTTACCACTATTTCCTTAATGCTGATGATATTGAGCACCTTTCATGTACTTAATAGCCATTCTTATGTCTTCTTTGAAATCTTATTAAAATATTTTGCCTGTTTTTTACTGGGTTGTTTTACTGGATTATAAAAGGTCTATATATATTTGGGACATAAGCCCTTCATCAGAGTCATGATTTGCAAATATTTGCAAAGATTTCAGTCTGTGGCTTCTCTTTCCATTTTCTTAATGGTGTCTCTTGACAAGACAAAGATTTGATAATTTTGATGAGGTCCATTTTATCATATTTTAGTAGATTGTATGTTGATTGTCATATCTGGGAAATCTTTAACCTGAAGCGAAAAAGATTTTCTCTTATGTTTTCTAGAAATTTCTAGTTTTGCTTTTAAATGTAGATCTATGATCCATTTTGAGTTAATTTTTGTGCATAGTATGAGAGTGTCTAAGGTTTTTTGTTTGTTTTTATAGGCATGTGTATATCCAATTGTTGCAGAAACTTTTGTTGAAAAGACTATATTTTCCCTCTTGAATTGCCTTGACATTTGTGTTGAAAATCAATTGACCACATATGTAAGGGTTTCGTTCTGGACTCTCTCCTGTTGCATTGATCATTGTGTCTATCCTTATGCCAACACCACATTGCCTTGATTTCTGTAACTTTAAGTTTTGATGTCAAGTTGTATTAGTCCTACAGCTTTGTTTTTCTTTTTTTAAAATTGCTTTGGCAATTCTAGTTCATTTGCATTTTCATATTAATTTTAAGATCTGGTTGTTAGTTTCTATGAAAAAGGCTGTTGCATTTTTCAATTCCATTGAGATCAATTTGAGCATAATTGCTGTCCTAACAATATTGAATGCCCCAGCCCATGCACATAGCATATAACTCCATTTATTTAAGTCTTCTTTAATATCTATAAGCAATGTTTTATAGTTCTCAGTGTACACAAAGGCATTGTACTTTTTCTAAATTTATTACTAAGCAGTTCATTCTTTTTGATGACTACTGTGAATGGAATTGTTTTCATAATTTAAAATATTTGCTAATATATCAAAATATATAGTTGACTTTTATATATTGATCTTTTATCCTGAAACCTTGCTTAAGTATTATTTCTAAAACTATTTTATAGATTCCTTAGGATATTTTACATTTAAGATCATGTCATGTATGAATAAATACAGTTTATTCCTTTTTTTTTTTTTTAAGATTTTATTTATTTATTTGACAGATAGCCAGCGAGAGAGGGAACACAAGCAGGGGGAGTGGGAGAGGAAGAAGCAGGCTCCCAATGGAGGAGCCTGATGTGGGGCTTGATCCCAGAACCCCGGGATCACGCCCTGAGCCAAAGGCAGACGCTTAACAACTGAGCCACCCAGGCGCCCCCAGTTTATTCCTTTCTAACTTCAATGGCTTTAATTTCTTTTTCTTGCCTTATTGCACTGGTCAGAACCTATAGTAGAGTGTTAAAGAAAGCACCCTATAAAAAGCAAACTTTAACTTTCAGTGTAGCTTCAACATAAAACTTGAATCACATCTGTTACATGTACTTGCATCTTAGATGTAAATATCCCTTCTGAATAGTTATTCTAAAAACCGTTTTTTCCCTAAAACCCATCTTCTGTTTGCTTTCTTTTTAAGAGTTGTGATGAATTTGGGGTTTGTATAGACCATTAAATATTCATGGCTTGGGAGGTTGGTGGAGAGTTCCTTTTAAGTCATTGCCAAGACCCCACTGATTTCCAGTTCTTGGGTATCTTTATCGATACCAGGTAACATCTTTATGATGTTGCCAACTCTTTTAGGCATATTTTGGTATACTGCCTATTATAGCTTACACTCAAGTATGCCGCATTTTTCTTTCAAATCTTTTTTTTTTTTTTAATTTCTTTTTCTTCTCAAGGAAGGAGCAGAAAGCACATTGGCCTGAAAGTCAGAAGACTTGGAATCTAGTTGCTAGCTAGCAGTTTGATTGCTGCCAAATCTCTTAACTTCTCTGAACTTCTATTTTTCCTCTGTGTTAGTGAGGTAATCAGTTGAGTCTTCTATTATAAGCTTTGATACTATTCTGTACGTGTATATGCTTTAATATTTTACGATTCTGAAGACCCACTATGTATCTTCAGCAAAATAAAATTAATTTTAAAAGATTTTTTAAAATTCAAATTTGTTTTCTATAAAGGAATTGAAAAGGCTCCAACTCACATACAGTCACAGAAGACACCTATGTTAAAACAAAATTCTTCTCAAATAACATGGTTATGAAATAGGCAAGGTTAGGGTTAATATTAGGCCTTCGGAGAAACCGTATATTCTAAAACTCCTATGCCTTTTCTCATTTCTTTTAAGACACAATATAAACTATATTATTGTAGGCATCTTCAAGGAAGTCCCCCAAATTATTTTGCTTCCTGATATTTTTGTGGCATCAGTAATGTAAAATTTTGCCTTAATCGTATTGTTTGGCCTAACATAAATTAACTGTGTAATTAAACATGTAATAATACATGCCATAAAGTTTTCTGCTAGTCTACCACTTATTTATTATTATTATACTAATTTCATTATCATAACAATAAATCTGAATATGGTACATGATTGCATTTGAACCTTGATTCATATTGACCTTTCAACGGAAGAGAGTGTGTTTTCTCATTTAAGACCACAATTATTAGACCTTAAAGGAGTGAAGGCGATGTTTTTTTGTTTTCATGGGGGCGGAAAGGCACTGGGGCAAAGCACAGTATAGCAGGATCAGCTTATAGTGTTTAGCAGTAGCTCAGCTTTTTCACAGCCTCTTTTTTTTCCAGAGATGCTAAAAGGGTGTTCAAAAAAGATGAAAGCTACATGATTAAAATGAAGCCTGCTCTAATGTTTAACTGGCGGTTTATGCTACATAGTCTATATACTCTGGTCTAATCATCTTGTATTGTGTCTGACTAGTTTATAGTGGTTGAAAGTTTCTTGGCCAGAAAGGACCTCGTAAAATTAGTTCTTATTAGAAAAAGCATGGATGGCTGCAAAATTTGGAGACAGGCTGATTTTAGTCCTGCCGAATGACATAAATAATCAGCAGGAAGGTTTTGGTCTAATTCAGAGAAAAAAAAAATCAAGTGGTGTTTGTGTTTAGAATTTCCTAAAAGACAGAATTCCCATCAAACTAACATTTCAATACTTCTTATAGGTTTGTCCCTGAAACTATGTTTTAAGAAAATCTATATGTGTCTGTGTGTGTACTTCAGAATTTAAAGTTAACATATGACAGCTAAAATGATAAAGTATGAGCATAATACCTTGGGATAGTCCAATGAAGTAAGAATATGAGCTGTTGATCCAGGATATCAGGTTGCAAAATTTGAAGTCCTAATGCCTTGTGAGCCAGGAACAAAAAGCTTAATTATTTACTTTCTCTCCAGTGGTGGAAAGTTTGAGTTTTGCAGGGTGGGTGGGAGGGGTTTGGCAGTTTTACTTAATTTTCTTTATATTGGTATGACCTGCGGTCTTCATTTCCTATGGGAGAAAGCACCTAGTTATTTGATTTATGGCCAGCCAAATAGTATAAAGAATTTATATCAGAATAGTGTTTTGGTGTTTTTTAATATGTAAGATTTATTTAGCTTCTTTCTTCTTAGGTAGAAATAGTATTTTTGCTTTCATTTTGTGAAGGTAAGCATTTGATAGTTTGTTAATTGACCAATTATTAGGACTACCCACTACTGGTTGAGTTCACATATAGGTTAAAAGATAAAATATGAGAAGTCCTAAATACATTGTTTTGGTGAAAAAAACAGGACCATTTTATTAAGGTTCCTTAAATTTTTAATCCTGAAACCCAAACCTTGCAGGATTAGTTCTGTAAAAATCCGTTTGGGCATGGTAGTGGGTTGACTCCCCAGATATAGTTTTGCTAGGTATGATTTTTTAGATCCTTTTTCTGAATGATGTTGAAGCTGTTTAGCTCAAGGGGCTCGTGAAAGGAATCTATAAATAATTAGAGCAAAGATTGTTTTATGCTTATGATCTTAATGTAAAAGTGTTTGCCGCTTCTAGTGAGGGTGCCATGTGCCCGTCACCTCTGATCTTAGAATAAAATAAACAAGTACACAAATCTTCCAAGATATTTTATTTCTCCATTGCTTTGATCTCAGTTTTCAGCTGAGGATATGTAGTTTTCCTGTGCCAAACTCTACTTGAGCAGGCAAAATTTTCTTTGACCTATAAATTACAAGCATGTGTTACTTCCAATTAATCTTTATAAGCTAGTGAAAAGGAATGTAGTGGCTTTTATAGTTTGACAGTTCTAAAAACAAATTATCTTCAAGTAGATCAACTTTTGAAACTAGGAAAAACCACATGTGATCTCCAAACTATACCTTTTAGTGGCACCTGCTGAGTAACAGGTGTTTATAACTTGGCCATAAAAAGTCATGCCAGCCTAGAATTGAAAGTCTCAGCCTAAAAGGAATCTTTAAAAAGGGGGGGGGGCTAAAATGATTTACTTTTTGTTCTATCCTCTAAGAGGTATATAAATACAAGACTTAAAGTCCTGGGCATGATTTTGTGGGAAAAAAAAAAAAATCAGAGGTACGCCATTTGTCCGAGCTGTGGGCCACTGCTCCTGTAAATTAAAGAGAGGGAAGTGGGAAGGAAGGGAGAGCCAGAGATGGGAGGTGGAAGGATCTTGACTGGTAATGGAAATGGCTGCTTCGTCACAAGCTTGCTGGGTGGGTACATGTTGAATTACAGAATATGGTGTATGCCTGTGTTCCAAGCCTGTCAGGTTGCAGGTGTTAATGACTACACTGGTTTCTGTAGATTTTTTATCTTGGGTTCTATTTCTGTTGCCCTACACCTTACTGATCTGAGAAAGAGTCCAGAGAGCACAGTTTTACCTTTGAAAGCCAGGGAATGATTCTGGAGGGGTGAGCAATCATCATTAGTTTTGTCTTGGCCACTTCAGAATCAGTAGAAGTAGACTAAAGTCCTCTTAAGCAGAGTCTGTCTTCAGGGCTCTTTTTGTTTCAGTCATCTTTTCCAGTCTATCAGCATCTTGTCCCCAAATCCTTGTGCCACTGTGATGCCCTGGGAGACAAGATTTTCCTTTTTCCTTTTTTCCCTGATCTCATGCCCAACATTCTCCCCACCTCCTGCCTCATCTCCTGGTGACGGTGGCAGGGAAAAAAAATCTGGTTAATTAATATTTGCTAAAATATTCAGAGAGTTTTAGTATCTCTCAAATGGCCTTATAGGGATTAAGTGTCCAAGGAATTCTATAGACATTTTGAAGTTCAGCTCCTCAGGGAGAAGCAGAGGAGGAAAACAGTTTGGAGACAGGGCATACAGATGCCTGCTGTGCTTGGAGGTGACCTAAACCGTACATTATCTAGGACCAGTTGTTCAAGTAGGATTATTGAACCACCCAGGAATACGGGTGGAAACTGAACTAGAGTACAGTGTCCTCTACTTCACGGGACATGGAATCTGTGTGGCCCTGTTTTCAGTTAACCTTTGTATCTGTAACCGGAGCAGTGTCGCACCTACTTGCATATAACTTGGCATTTGGGTAGGTTACCTGGTGTGAAGCTCTTCTGGACCAGCCTCTCCACGTGGCGACCTGCTGGCTTTGATTTTGCTGGCCTGCAGCGGGTCAGCTTGGACATCTAAAGGGTGGTTTTGCAGAGTGTGAATTTTAATGTCAGAAGCATGTGTGTTTTTCATGAAGTGCTCGCACTTATGTGGTAACACGCTCACTTAATAAATTGGGCTGACATTTCCATTGTTTCCTCCTTGTATTATCTTGCTTTGTTGCATGCTTTAATAATTTTTATCAAGTTTATTGCCCCCTACTGCTCAATATCTTCAGATGTTGCATGTTCTTTACATCCTGCTGGGGCGCAGTTTAATGAATTAGTTTTCAGTGAGAATGATATGATTTTTACAGCCTGCCCACAGAGATAGTGATTTTAATATAGTACTTGTTTGACTCTGAGCCCTTGCCCATTTCTTTTAGCCTAGGCATGTCACCATTACTAGCATCTGAGTGTCGCAAGGCACTGGCTGTCCAAGCTTGATGCCATGCACGTAATGGTCTCTTTTACTGCATGTTTAATTCTTTATCTCTTCTAATCTTCGCCCCGAATCTCTGTCTTCATTTCCATCTCAGACAGTTTGGCTTTTATGACAACATCTGTACATTTGCTTTGCATTGAAATTCCCAGAATAACATCTTTGCTGCTGGTGGTCTCTCTCGCTCAGTAATTGAATGCACACATTCCTTGGATGTGTTATGTGGAGTGATTGAGCAACGTTAGGTTTTTGTCGAACTTGGGCTTATTTGAAACTAGACAAATGAATTAGGGTTTATTTTGGGGGCACTTGGGCCTTCTTTCTTCTCATCGTGCCCCATCTTACGCCACCACTCGTTTTCCCTAATCTGATTGAACTGTAGAGATTCTCATTTCTCTTTCCAGAAAGGTAGTTAATATTTAAGCACCACCACCTCTACTCCATACCATGCCTGTCAGTTTGGTCTTCTCTCCCTGTGTGCTTATTCTCTATACATCACTATCACCCCTTTGTCCTCCCAGAGTTAAGCTTAAATCAATTAATGTAGGCATTCATGACAAGGGGTGTCTCAAACTTGGAACATTCAATGAAGAATTTTAAAAGTGCCAGAACTGCAGGGTACATCTCGATATTGACCATGCAAGGTCTTGTCTGTGGTTTAAATACAAAATTTACCAAGTGTGTCAGTTAAAATACTTTTAGCTGCCCACAAGAAAGCGTGCGACCTATAGTTGGTCAAGCAATAACATGGTTTATTTGTGTGACGGTGAGAGCGGTCTGTCGGTAGGCACAGCAGGGCTCAACGAGGTCAGCCGGGACCCAGATTTGTTCCTTTTTTCCACTCTGCCATACTCAGTGCATTACCTTTTCCACTCAGGACTTGTCTCGTCCGTATTTTGGCATTTTGAGAATATATAATGATAGGTGTGGTATAACCAATGCTAGGCTTTTAGTTGGGTTCCTTTGCTGCAGCCCTAACCCCGAAGACTGTAATCCCTATGAAAGCAGGGGCCTTGTCTCTTTTTGTCCCTATTCATGTCTTTAATGCTGTCTGAGCCCCTGGAATATAGTGGGTGATCAATACGTTGCTTACTGAATAAATGAACCTCTGGAATGATGCTTTTGAACTTGTTACTTGCTCATATAATAGAATGCTGTGTACTAGGGTGAAACTTAACATTTGAATCAAATAATAAGGCAGGTCTCTTCATCAGCTTATTATCTTGCTGTGTAATTAAGAGGATTTAGTTATTTGGGTTTCATCAGATGCTTTTCCTAAATCAATAAGCATCTCCCTTCCGCTTCTCTGGGCCAGCCCCATTGCACGGTTAATGCCACCATGAAATACCGGAAGGAGAGAAGGAAGGCACAGGTTTAATGTTACTCGTGTGTGACCCTACAGAGTCAGATGTCACCCTGCCTCCACCTCCTCCTTGGCCTGCAAGGCAAAGGGAGGCACTGAGAGGAGTAAAGGAAGGCAGTCAGTAGTGAAGGGAAGGGTGAGGACTTGCAGCCAGCTCTCCCATGCCTCCTCCTCTCCTTCCTTCTCACTCGGCCAGGTAGTTAAGGGTGATGTTAATGGCGTGCATGTGACAAAGGGATATGTTTCTGAATACTGATATCTTCCCAAAGGGGCAAGAGTAATTATGAATTTGCTCTAGAAGAAGAGACATCATACGGAAATAAATGTAAACTTGAGCCTATGCAAAACTCTTTTCTCCACTTAGCTTTTACATAATGAAACTTGCCCTAAAAGTTATGGACCACGTAAGAGAGGCGAAGGGATAAATCTGGTTTCAAGGGCATAAACATTGAATTGCCATTTGTACTGATTTTCAGATGCAATTTAAAAATTAATCCAGAATGTTCAGGTCATGGGTATTATGAAAGCTTTTTATTGTAATCCTAGACAAAACTTTATTACGCCATAAAGAAGTCAGGAGTCTTTAGTGAAAATTGTAGTTGACAGGAAAATAAAGTCGATTCCACTTAAAGCTAAAAGGTATAGTAGGGTCAGGAGATGCTTATATGTATCTTTTACTTTAGAGCGCATTTATAGCTCATGAAACGAAGTAGATTGATATTCTTGAAGCGAACTTCCTTCTCCTGTGTTCACAAAACCTGAGTTAGCCAGGTGGAAGGACGCTGAATTAAGCCTTTATTACTCTGCCTGGGGCACAGGAGCTCGTGTCACCAGCCCAAGGATGAATGTTCAGTGCCAGCAACAAGCTGCCCTCTGCTGAGACCACAGATTTCCCTCCCTGATTTTTCACATCTCAGCTAAGTACTTAAATAAAAATATCTTGAATGATACCATTTCTTGCAATTTCATTTCATTCTTTACTCGCCTTTCTCAGTTGCTGGAAATTAAACATTATCATCATCACATCTTAATAGAAAGACGATGGGGTCCATAGAAATGTTGATTCAGGGTTGGGAGCGTTTCATCTGTGATCTTTACCCTCAAGGAAATTCGGATCTATTAGAAAGATTTATAAACATGAATGTTCAGTGTTCAGTTTATAATGCCAGTGCACTCCTTCCAAGAAAAAATAGTGTAGCTGGAGATTAGCTTCCTAACTGAGTCCACAGCGCCTGTGTACCCATAATGGAACCCAGCGATAAAAGGAACCATCCTCATTTTTTTAAGATCTTATGTATTTACTTGAGAGAGAGAGTGAGAGAGAGAAAGCATGAACAGAAGGTAGGGTCAGAGGGAGAGGGACAAGCAGACTCCCAGCTGAGCGGGGAGCCCAACATGGGCCTTGATCCCAGGACCCTGGGATCACTACCTGAGCTGAAGGCAGATGCTTAACTGACTGAGCCACCCAGGCACCCCCTAAAACTGACCATCCTTTCATGCCTTATATGTCCTGGGAGCAGCTTTCTTTGTGCCTGGGGGCACTAGCGTGGTGCTGGGCAACATTTTGAAATAGATCGAAAGTGTTTGGAATACCTTTCTATCAACATTGCTGATGCCTCTTTCACCTGCCAGTAAGGTTTCACAGGCCTATAGCACCCAGCTGTCCTAAGGTTATTCTATGTCCGCCGTCCTAAGCCCACCATTTGGGGAAAAGAGAGGTAAGATGAGCTCCTTACCCTCAAAGAGCTCCATTGTTCAGAAATTTTCTTGTCTTTTTTTTTAAAACATTATCAAAATTCCAGTTCTCAGGACATCTCAGTTTCTCTAGGGATTAAGAGAAAAGCAAACTGGTGGCATCAACGCACACTGCCGTGTGAATTATTAATAGTCTTTTTCACCTACTCAGATGATTCACTTTCTAAACAAGTATGTCTGTTAAATCAGACAAATTTCTAACCAGAGTTCCTTGTGTTGTTTCAGACACTGTAGCCAAAAGTAAGAAAAAAAAAAAAAAGCTCAAAAATTTCTAAGATTTTTTTTTTTTAAGATTTTATTTATTTATTTGACAGAGATAGAGACAGCCAGAGAGAAAGGGAACACAAGCAGGGGGAGTGGGAGAGGAAGAAGCAGGCTCATAGCAGAGGAGCCTGATGTGGGGCTCGATCCCATAACGCCGGGATCATGCCCTGAGCTGAAGGCAGACGCTTACCGCTGTGCCACCCAGGCGCCCCTCTAAGATGTTTTTAGAAGACCACTCAAAAATATTTATTGGCACTGTAGGTTATAAATGAAGATAGTCCTATCACAGATTACAGTGTGGGCATAAACACCCAAGAACACTATAAACAAGGTAAAGCGAAAGCTAGAGGAACAGTGTAGAAGATGGTATAGGAGCTCAGAGCGGAGCAAGACGACGTCCAGCTGTGCACTGACAGAAGCCGAGTGAGGGAGGCCTCTGGGTAAGGCTCACCTGACAGGGTCTGTGTAAGCATAGCTGAGGCGAGAGTCTGGGCCGGCCAAGAGAAGAGTTTAAGCCAGAGCGCTGCAACACTGCTCTGCGGGAGCCTGGCCTCCCGGGAGGTCCCTGTTTCTCAAGAGAAGTTCTGCTCTCGAGGGAGAGAGAGTTAGAAATCAACACCTGACGACCCTGCCCTTTGCATACTTGAATTCTCTTCTCAACTCCATGAGCAAGCATCTTAGGAGAAAGTCAAGGCTCAGCAAGATCAAGTAACTCGCTTGAAATCCTCTAGTTGGTAAATAGCAAGGTCAGGATCCTGATCTGCCTGATTTTAGATCCCGCGCTCCGGTCCCCAAGCAGCCTCTGCCTTCTTATTTCCCATGGGGATGTGGCCCAGCAGCCATGAGGGAGGATGGGGCACTCATCAGCCTTTGTTGAGAATTGTCTGCCTGTGGATGGATGCATTTATTTAATTCTATGTACATTGAGAAGACTTCCTGATGTTATTTGTCACAGAAATAATGGCATAATTTAGCAAACCTCTAAAGGCAGGACTAGCACAAGAACCCCTCATTTCGAAACCATTGGCACAAATGATTTATATTTAACCATTTGAGTTCATTCAGAAACAAGGTGAGTTGTCCAGAACAACATTATTCTTTTTTGGAAATGTCTAGTCTTGTCTGTTTTTTAAAAGACCTTTTCTATAAAATGGACCAGAATTCTGCAGAAAATGCCTTGGTTCACGTGGCAGCCTTTCTGGGCTTGTTCTGAGAGCCCAGGGGCCATGCCGAGGTCTGGAGCTCCCTTCACGTCTGCTTCTGTAGTTGCACGATCACCTTCATCTTACATCACTTGACAGAAGTTTGTTTATTCATCTTTAGGGACGTGCATGCTTTCTCTTTGGGGAAGAAGTAGGATTACAGTAGACCCTTGAACAACACGGGTTTGAACTATGCAGCTCCACTTATACACAGATCTTTTCTTCAATAAATAACGGCACAATACTGTAAATGTACTTTCTCCTTCTTACGCTTTTAATATTTTCTCTCATTTACTTTATTGTAAGAATAGAGTGTATGATTTATATAACATACAAAATATGTTAATTGACTCTCAAATAACATAATCAGTAAGACTTGTGGTCAGCCGTAGGCTGTTGGTAGTTAAATTTGGGGAAAGGCAGAATTTAGATGCATATTTTCAGCTGCATGAGGGTCAGCACCCCAAACCCCTGTGCTATTCAACAGTCAACTGTATTTTGTTGGTGGGGGGAGGGACTCAATTTTGTGTCGCTCAAGTGCCTTCGGTTGGAGGGTGGTCCCGGCTCACTCTAGTTCCTGCTGGCCTGAGTTTTCAGTTGGGCTCTGCCCAAGCTTGGGGTGCTTCCTCTCCCCTCTCATGGCTCCTTAGCACTTCCATCCAAGAGTGTCTGTCAGAAACTGAAAAAACCAAACCTCAAGTCAAAGCTCTTGGGGGAATTTTGTTGAGGAAAGAGACTAGAAGCATGTTTTTTTTTTTTTTTAAGATTTTTTATTTATTTATTCGACAGAGATAGAGACAGCCAGTGAGAGAGGGAACACAGGCAGGGGGAGTGGGAGAGGAAGAAGCAGGCTCATAGCGGAGGAGCCTGATGTGGGGCTCGATCCCATAACGCCGGGATCACGCCCTGAGCTGAAGGCAGACGCTTAACCGCTGTGCCACCCAGGCGCCCCTAGAAGCATGTTTTTAATACTGTGAAATTTGGGGATTGTTCATGGCTTTCTTGATTGAGACTATGTCTATGCTATTGTGATTACGAAGATTTGTCTGCACTTTAATTGTTGGTAGGGATTTTATAATTAAGAATATACCTTTAATATACTTCTTAACCCATGTATATTGTTAAACAACCAGTTTCATCCCAGAATGGAAATAGAAGGATAGGACCCTGAATGCAGACTACTAAAAGACAGTTATTATCAAATACTTTTTTAATGATAGAATTGTTTTAATTACTTATGGAAAGTAAGTACATAAAATCATCTTTCCAGACCTGGTTGACTACATATTGTATTTAACAAATTTAACAAATTAACTAACTAATTGACAAATGCTCTAATGATCATGATTGTATTAACCAGTGAGATTTTTGCTCATTTCTGGGTGTCTCCCGTATTCAAATTCTAAGCAGTAATTTTTCATCATTAAAGAGGTTTGCAAACATCATTATAATTGTTCCTGCCCATCCCCCACCTTTCGTCTTTTTTCTTTTTTTTTTTCCGTTTGTTTGAAAAGAACAAGCACAGTACTCTGAATGGTTACTTCTTCCCTTCTTCTGGCGTCTGACCGTAAACTTAGTTATGCACAAGCACTCTGAGTCACTTGCTGTTAGGCTCATTTTCGGTGAAATTGAATTTGTCCTTTTCCTTCACTGATGGGAATATTAGCTTACCGTGTTGGCTTCCTTCTCAAAGGGAGTGGGCGTGCTAGTGGCATGACTGGAGGGAATAACTTTGTATCCTTTCATACAGTCTCAGGGTGGAATTATTGAAGGACGGAAGATTTTTCTCTAGCAGGAGAGAAACGTTTCTCCCCGATACAGAAATCTCACACTCCAGGTCCTTTGACACATCACTGACTGTTGGAGAGCGTGGAGCCAGTGTTTACTGCTGGTTCTTGGGTGTTAAACAGCCCTCCACTGCTTTTATTGTACCATTAATTGCACTTAATGCAGCTGCATTTCTAGTACGCTTGGCTAGGCTCTGAAAATTAAGTAGAGGGTACTTTGTTATAAAATTCACTGTAATGAGCTCTGGTGGGACAGGGTCTGTTAAGTTTGAAATTACCTCGGGCCATTTCTAAAGGACTTCTTAAAATATTTCACATCTATAAAAGTTTGTAACTAGATAAATAGCCACGGAGAGTGTTCTACCAGGAGGAGGGAAATCCACATTTCTCCTCAGTGCCATCTTTGAAAAACTATGAATGTTTTGAATGCTTGAGAGCGGTGTTTGTTTTCTACATTGTCCTCTGCCTCCCAGATCCACTAAATTCCAACTTTTCGGCTGGCCTCGCATAAGCTCAGCTTGAGGTATTTGCACCATGATTTATAGATACAGACCTCTTCCTTTCTTGCTTCTTGTTGTGTTTTTGAATCCAAATCCTGCACTGAACTAGAATAAATACAGGACCCCTCTCTGGGTGTACATAAATTGGTTCAAGAAGAGGTCACACCTCTAAGAACAAAAACGCTGAAGAGACAGCTGTAACTACTACCCAATTAGTCTAACGTTGCAACTCGCGGCCAGGGCCTGAAATGGATTCCCGGTACCTGGCTGATAGATGCTGAAAATGACTTTAATTTCCCCAGGATTCTTGGGCTATGTGACTGACTGCCATAATGCTCTGCGGCTGATAAAATTTCAGATTGACTCATTTACCGGGTAGCTTTACCAAAACATCCAGGTAATCCGTACGTACTCATTAGAGACAGGTCCAGAGCGAATTCCCTTGGGACTGATTTGAGAAACCTCGCCGGGATCAGCCTCACTGAGCCTTAGACGCACTGGCACAAATCAGGTGGGGGATCTTCTGTGGTTTTAGTGCAGCAATTTATCTGAGTTTTGTAGTTAAAGTTTGAGCATGAGGTAATTAGAGCCCTCCAAGCTTGAAATTCATGAACCTTATTCCCCCTTTAATAGACTCTGTACAGGCTTGCCACGCTCACCGTTTGACTGATGGTGTAGACGGAGGCTTTGTTAAAAGCCTCTGGTCAAAATGTAGTTTTAGAAATTTCAAAATCGGTTTTCTTTCCTGTTTAGCTCTTACATGGGTAAACAGGGGAAGCTGCCGCGTGTTATTACCGAGGGTCAGTCGGCAGTCTGTTGTGCCCTTTGGAAATATTCACTAGTCAATAATCAAATACACGCAGCCGTGCGGCACTACACCTGCTGTCCAGATGGGTCCGACAACAAACCGGACACGACCGATCAGGACGGAAGCAGAGAGGGGCGGAATGCCATGGGTCTGTTTGGTTTCTCGCGCTGTTTATCCCTTCTGGCACACACTGGAAGATAACCTTTCCGCGGCTACCATTGTGGTGGTAGGCAGCGCTGAGCCTACTGGCCCTGCATTCGGCGGCTCTAATCTCATCGAGCCTCCCAGTGCCTTCCTTGTATACATTCTTTAGGAAGTTGAGCCTCTCAGTGTGGAACGTGAAGTGTGGATGCACGGATGCGTGCCCCCCTGCCGATCTATGCATGTGCACACAGATAGCGGTACGCTCGAGACCACCACACCACCTTCCTCCGTTTACTGCTATCGGAGATCACTGTGCTAAAAATGCGTGACGCAGAATCCAAGTCCAGCTGTAGTCTTAAGGATTTTCATGTGTGCCAAAACATTCTCTCTCCAGTGACCGTTTTCCTCAGTCCTGTTTGTGAACAAGACCGTGACGTGTGAGTTCACTCTGCCAAATCTGCAGAGGTTTTTGTTTCTTTTTGATTTGCACCTGATTCCCTAGAATACACATCTTTGAGAAAGGAGATGGGAGCTGCTGGTTATTACCACCTCCTCTGTGTCAGACACCGTGCGGGGCACTTCACCTACGTTCTCTCACTCAATCCTTGAACGACATGCCGGATTGGGTAGTAATACGTTCATCTCTCTGGTAACCATATTTCTCTGAGATTTTACTAACTGGCTCTAGGTCACACACACCCTAGGAAATGACAGATAAGTTCTATTTATAGAATATCCCCTTAGTGACTCTCTGTAATCTTCCTCATCAAAAGCATTTTACCAGCACCTGTTTTTATTTTGCCACAGAGAGCTTTTTAAAAACCCAGATTGCATTTAAATGTATTTACTCCTTACTCTTTGCTAGGTCTACGCCAGAAAACGGTCACAAATATTGAGATCTAGCCCTTGCCACAACTCTTTGGACAAAGAATGATGCCTCACTGTACAGATGGAGAAACCAAGGCTGGATGTCAGGTGCCTTACCCTCGTTCACGAGCTGGTAAATGGCAGAGCTGAGACTAGAAAGAAGGGTTTCTGTCTCTCAGAATTACGTTCTTTCTACTAAACCACAACTGCCTCCCCGTCTTTTTAAGTACTTCTAAATACTAAGGTGAATAAAAATGTGAAGACCCTTTGACGAGCATGACAGAGGACAGAGCTAGACCCAGGCTGACATGCTAACTGCGGAAGTTCCTCCTAAAAAAGTAATGTCAGAAAATGAGGCAAACACACTTCTGAGGGCAATGCAGGAAGGAAGAGCGCTTCCTCTTCTTGACTGGGGGTTAAATTATGAGGAAAAAAGATGGAGGTGGCTGGCAGCAATGCCACAAAGAAAAGGGAAGTTGGCCCAAGACTATTCGTAGTCCCTCTCAGATTCTGAAAGCCCTAAAGTGAGCTGTCTTCAAAGGGAGGAAGGGAGAAAACTGATGAGTTGAAAGAGCAAGATGAGCATCGAGTGTTTTCTTCTGACTGCTGAGGATGAGGCTTGTTTCAACAACATTTTGGAAATTCCAGGAGACCTTGTCTTTCTTCCTTCCCGTCTAGAACGTTGAACCTCCCTGAAGGTGAGGCAGCTGTTTTCTGTAAGACATAATTCTTGGGAAACAAGACCTCCTTCTCTCCTACACGCAGCAGTTCTTGGTTTCTTTCTTCTTTGGCTTAATCAAAATTCACAAAATAATGCAGGGGGAATAGGAGGTCCTTCTTTGCCTTTTCAATTTCTTTTCCAACAAATTAAAGACACCTTTGTTTTCTCTGATTACTTAATATTCTTTTAGTTCACACCTGGGTATATTAATAATCTGTTGCAATACTAGCCTATGGGTATTTGACGGATCTTGGCCACAAGGAGGTATTACTGACTGCTTTTGTGATCCAAGAGTTAGAGGGACTCCAAAAGCAATTCCAGGTAACTCCTCTATTTACAGCATCTTAAAAGCTTTTGCCATCGCAAGAGATGCAAGGAAGGGGAGACTAGTAACCGCGTAGACCAGGAAAGAGCACCCTTTTCAATGAGTGAAATAAAGGACAGTATTGATAGTGTGAGATGGGGTAGAAGCCTTAAAATTGCCCTTTTTGTAGCATGTGGCCATCTTTCTATAGAGAGAGAGTTTCGCATTTTCATGAAATTGGAAAGAGAGTCACTCTAGCAGTTGGGACCTGGATCTTAGGAAAGAATGCTTGATTTCCCTGTTTACACAGTGGAGAAAAACAAGGGACAGGGAGACCAGTCTGAAATGATGAGCCTGCAGGAGCAGCAGTATGGAGACTCCTAAGAGTGGAGGGAAAAGCATAGTTTCAAGAGGACAATGATGGCTTGATTTCGATGTATTTCCCTATAGAAATGCACTTTGGAATGTGAATCATAGATGATTATGTTGTCTGACGTCATCTAGAAGAACTTGTTCTGAAGTTGAGCTCCTTTTGGCTGGATGAGGCACCTCACCATGAAGCATCATTTTTGTAGATTCAGGTGATAGTAAAATATTGATTTTTTTTTTTTAAGCGATGTGCTACCCATTTCTCAGCCTAACCTTAACTCTGGACAGTTTTGTAGCTTCTTTCAGCATCGTCCGTCTTTGATATCTGTGGCTGTTGGTTGCTGCTTCTTAGGGTATAAACGTTCTCAAGTCACTTAAAAAAATTGTCATCCTGGGTATTCTCCTACTTCTCTTCCTTGCCCATCCTTTATCCCTGATTCTCCTTCTTTTCATTTACAAATTCCTAGGAAAGGATTTCAGGTGTGTAATTCGTGGTCAGCGCCTCTCATTTACTCCTCAGTGGACAGCAGGGCCCCCACCCAAGGTCTTCAGAGCTCTCCCCTGGCACGTGACATAGTTGAAGTGTCGCTCCTTCAAACGTCCTGCTTTCCTTCTTTGTAGGTAGGACACCATCACCTCTTTATCCACCTCCTACCCCTCCGGTGGTTTATTCTCAGGCTCTTTGCTGACTCTCTTTCCTCTCTATAAATGCAGATGTTCCCCAGGCTGGCCCCCAGCCCTCCCTCATTCTGCCCTTCTGTGGCTTCTCCGCCTACTCTGTGCTAATGACTTGCAGCCTCGTCCTCACCTCTGCCTCTCCTCTAGCTGGAGCCTTGGGTCTGCCAGACATCTTCTCTCCACAGGCCTGTCCTAAAGACCCCTCCAGTTCCACGTCCTACCTTCATAGCACCTTCTCTTCTAAATGTCCTGTTGCAAGGAATGATTGAACCGTCCATACTGTCTGCCACCCAAACACCTGGACTTCACCCACACTCTTCCTTGTCTCTTAATAGTCAATTTACAAACTCTCCCGTTCTCAACCTTCTAAATACCTTTGGAACCGAACTGGTCTCTACAGTCTTTCTGACTTATTTCCCAGGATTAACTCCTCCTCATTTCTTGCCTAGACTATGCAGTAAGCCATAATTTCATCCCTCCTGCAGACACAGTTCTAACCGGTGCATCACTACCCTGTTGATAGAACACATACATGTACGCACGTTCCTCTTCTACTCAAACCCTTAGAATGGATCGCAGTCACTCTGTGTAAATTTTGAACTCCTTGGCAGTGTTCGTAAGGCCATTTGTGACTTAGCCTGTAGATATCTTGTGCCATTTCTTTCCCTGTGCGGGAACTCGCATGTCTTGCTGAATTTGTGCCGTCGCGTAGGCTCTGCTCTCTACCTCAACCATACCTCTTAGCACCACCAGTCCCTGGCTTGTTTCTCTGGAAAATTTCTACTCATTTCTATCCCAAGTATCTTTTAAATCTTCACATTTCACTGAAATTAGATGTTCCCTTTCCTGAGATCCTCCAAAGATATCATTATTTTATTACAGTTTGTATTTCCATCTCCCCAGTCTCTAGATTCCTTGAGGGTACTCACCCCCTGCCATTTCCTGAACTGGATAAGTTGTCTCCCATCTCAAGACCTTTATACTCGGGCTTCCTTCACCTGGAAGTCATGTCACTCTGTCGTTTGATCCTTCTCTCTACTGAGATAGAGTGTTGGAGACGTCTTTCCTGATTTTTTTTAACTTATACAGAAATTCCTACCACCCTTTTCCCTTCTTCCCTTTATTTTTCTTCATTCTACTTACATAATTAGATGTGTGTACTGTTGTTTTTCTCTGATCCTGCCCCCCGCCCCAACTCCCCACCATGTCAGCTCCATGCAGGCACGTTTGCCTGCTTTGCTCATGCTTCTCTGGCTTATCACTAGAGGGCCTGGCACTTAGTAGGCCCTCAATTAATACTTAGGTGAGTATTTGAATTATATCCCTTCCAACCAACATAAAACTTGGCACAGAGTAGACACGCCGTAAAGGTTTATTAAAAGAACAAACATGGAGTATGCATTTGACCGTGGTTAAATAAATTGCCATGTCTGAACCCACTAAACTGAAGAGACCAGTAGCTTCCTGGAAAAAAAGAATCAAGACAGCTGGAGGACAAATAAAAATGACTGGCTAGTGGCAAAGTCCATTCTCATCAGAATGCTGGTTCAGTTATTCCGTTCAGATTTTTGGCAAGTGATGCAGATTCTTTTTCAGAAAATGTTGATTGATTGCACAGTTGTACCCACTTCATTTGCAAACCTTCATTATCTCTTTTTCCTTTCCTCCCTCCGTCTGCATTTAGAAGGGGAGGAGCTGTGTATAATTCTACAAAGCAATTTTTGTGAATAAACCAACTTACTGGCTGCTGTTTTCAGTCTCGCGGTTCCACACAGAATACAAGTGTCTGCTTTAGTCCTGTGTTCTCTCTTGCCTGGGTCTGTGGCATTCATTCATTGTCGTATTCATTTGATTACTCATTCATTCAGGGCATCATTTGTTCAATCCCCTTCAGTGCCCAGCCTGGTACAGGATACGTGTGGACGCTTGGCTGTGGTCTAAAGCCAGGGTTCTTGACCTGAGCTTGGTGGACGGTGGCAGAAGCTCTCTGGGACTTTTGTAATTGTATACGCCAAGTTTTGTGTTTGAATACTGCCTCAGGAAGAGGGTTTGCTTAAACAGCTCTGTTATTCAAAGCAAGCAATAGGTTAAGAACCTCTGATAGAGACTTGAGCTGAGCCTTGAATCTAAATAATAAGTCTTCAAATTAGGGTTTTTCTCCTTGATATGTGTCAGGGTGGTGGTAAGTATGAGAGAGTACTTGTGTGTGTCCTCCAGTCCTGGTCTGACAGGCTGGGCAGCCTGTTTACGGTCTCTGTGCTCCCGATAGTGCCCCCATGTCTTAGCTTCTAAGTCTGCCCAAATCAGAGACTCTGTAGGTTCCCAGGAGGCAGATGGCAATGATGATGCAGACCTTGATCTGCTAACATAAGCGAGACCCAGCGCCTGCTCACTTCCCATTGATAATTGTGTGGGCTTTTGTTTATATGAAATCAGAAGGAAGATGGTGGGGTTTTAAGAGCTGATTTTGGTTTCCAGTGGCGGTGGCTGTGTACATTTACCTAATCAAGTTATGTCTGAGGCATTCAGCATCTTAACATGAATGCCAATTACTGCTGGAATAGGCCGTGAGTGAATCCTTCAAAAGAAAATTCAGTGGGCAGTTGCTGAAACTCAGTGAATTGCTGGCTCTTTGCCCAAGTATGTGTGAAATGTTTGCACTGGTTTGAGGCCCTGATTGCAGTTGGCTCACGGGGTTTGTGGTGACACTGTAGATTTGATATCATGCCATAGGAAAGGCAGAGCCTGGGAGCAACATACAGAGAAACAAAAATCTTCCTAATATTAAAAAAATAATAATTCCTAACTATTTCTAATATTTAGGAAAAACACAGTCCCAATTATTTCTGTCAAAATTAGAATTAAGATAGTACACTAGAAAAGTCATCTTTGGCCAACCTCTGCTTTTCATACCAAGGAGGAGAGAGCTGACATGTGCTGAAAGCCTCCCTTGGGCTCAGCACGGGGCTCTAGAATGTTCATTTATTCACAAATATTTATCGTGCAGCTCCCACGTTCTGGACCCTATTCTGTCAGGGTTTCTGCAGTGCACAAAATGATTTCCCCAGCTTATGAAGGTAAAAGACTAGCGGAGGAGAGAGATGATAGGTGAACAAGTTCTAGAAGGGAAATTAAAGGAGGGCTGGCATTGTCACGTGTCTCCCAACAGCCATATGAAGCATTAACCCTTGTGACAGATTGGGAAGTTGGTCCACAGAGCCTAACTTGTTCAAGACCTAATTAGAGACAAATGGAGGATTGAAAACGTGGTCAGCCTGACTCCAGAGCCCAAGTCCTTTCCTCTGCTCATGACTGTCCCCCATTGAACTCTTTCTTCAGGCAGAGGGCAGGAAGCATTTGCGGGAAGGAATTGGATATCCTGCAATGAGGACCTGAATCACCGCAGTCTCCTTCAGAACACCCAAGGGGATGTGACCGTCCATTTGGCGACTGCGTTGTCTCACACAGTGCGAAGCTGTCTGCGGTGATGCAGGCATGAGCCTTAGGGGCCTCGATGTCAGCTGTGCTGTGGAAGCACTGCGGCAGTCATGGAAGGTCAGGGTCTCCGGAGCAAGCGCGGTGGACCTTGGTCTCCTTGGTGTGATCTCGTGACTATAAAACCATGGTATGAGCTCAGGAGGGTGCCGTGGTAGTGGGGGGACCCAGCCTCGCAAGCGACCGTAGGAGTGGGACATTCCAGCGGTGTTGCAGCATAAGGGAAAGCAAGGCAGAGTGGGCAAGATGAGCCCGAAACCTTGCTTTGTGTAACTACGTCAGTGTGCATTCGTCCTTGCCTTCACAGCTGCCCGGTGGATCCCGGGGTCTTGTGTGTGCGTGCATACGCGTGCACTGCTGAGACGAGCACTCAGGGTCTTGACTGTTATATTTCACTGTCCTTGTGAACTCATCTTCCATAGCCCAGTTCCACCATACCCCTGCCCTGAGGTCTTTCCTGCCCCCACTCTCCCTGCCCCATCCTGAGTTGAGAGTTGATAATTGCACATTTATTACATTGTACTCATTTGCTTATGTGTCAGTCTCCCCACTAGAATCCGATCACCGGGAAGGTCAGGGTCCTTCTCATTGGCATGTTCTCTGACCATGCCCAGCACAGAGCAGAGCCTCACTCACATTTTACATGGATGCCTTTAGCTCTCTTCTGCTGATGTTTAAAGAAAGCATCTAGAAATGAAAATAGGAACCTGGCTTACGTCCCTGGCACCTAGGTCAGTGAGGTTAATATCTTCCATCTTGCTACATATTCTCTACATTTTGGATGAATAAATGTGCTACCATAGCCTGAGATGGCTAAGCTTTGGAAATTGATCAGAATGACTTTCAAGCAGGTGCTGTTATAGCAGAGCATTGTGTCCTTTGAGCCAACACCCCAGCGCTTCATGGAACTGTTTGTGTTGACTCTACTTTTGGCAGAAAGCAAGTCACTAAATGCACTGCCAAGCATGGATGTGGCACAAGGGCGGGTGGGGGCTGTCAGGGAGAAAATGCGAATATGACTGAACATATGAATGGATGAACAGGAGAGAGAACAGGAAGAGGGCAAGAGACATTGCCTTCTTTCTCCCGCAGAAACACAAGCTGCTTCCTGCGCATGCAGGATTTCTGAGCTCCCTGTCCTATCAGCGGCCTAGGAGAGCCTGAAGGATGAATGGAGCATTAGACTGGAGTAATAAGTTGTGTCTGACTTACCTCTGGCTCTGTAGCAGATGTCACAAATGTCATAACACGAAATTTGGGGATCAGACTTGGAAAACAAAATCAAGGTCACAGATGGGGACCTCTTCCTTTTGCCATCGAGTGCTGACCTCCATCATACTGATTCCTTCATAATCTCTACCTCCTCCTGCTGGGTGGAATCCTGCCACTAACACGGTGAGCTGCTGAGGTCAGAAGGGGGGACAACGGTATAGTTGCACTCAACTGCAAGGATTTTAAGATAGTTTTCAAAATGAGAGTATAAGCCTTTTTTCCCCCAGACCCTACTGAACAAGCAAACCAAATCTAAACCCCCGTTAAAAATGTAAAATTCTCAAAATCTGTTCTGGTGATCAGTGAGAGAGGTCATTTCTATCAATCAAAAGACAAGTTTTAAACTTTGCAGAGTTAGTGTGCCATTGAAATCTCAAATTTGATGTGATCTGTTTTTCCGTTTGAGAGCTGTGATCAGAGAGTACTTGGTGTCTTTTTATAACTATGCAGTTAATTCATGAGAACACACAGTATTTCTTCCTGACATAGAGTAGGTGATTTGTAGAGGAAAGTGGTCATTGGAAGAAGAGGAATTTACATAAGAACAAAGACAATAACAGCAACAAAAGAAGCAGCACAAAATGAGATTATACTCAGCAGAGCACCGTCGTCCATCAGGCACACGTTCAGGCTCCAAGCCCAGGCCGGTGTCTGTGTCGCCCACTCTCTGTGGCCCACTTGACCTTCTGTCGCACAGGACTGCCTCACTCGTGGTTTGCATCTTAGTCGTTCGTCTTTGTGTGGAGTGCCTAGCAGAGCACCTGCCACATGGGAAGGGTCAATGCATGTTCCTTGCTGTACAACTGAAGCCAGAAGCAGTTTCTATCTTCTCGCTGAGCTCATGTCAGGTAAAAGTCAAGACTCCCCACCACTCAAAGATTCTACATTCTTCATTCTTTTTTTAAAAAAATATATTTATTTATGTATTTGAGAGAGAGAGCGCGCACACAAGCAGGGGGAAGGGCACAGGGAGAGGGAGCAGCCGACTTCCCGCTGAGCAGGGAGCCCAACGTGGGGCTCAATCCCAGGATCTTGGGATCCCGAAGGCAGATGCTTAACTGACTGAGCCACCCAAGCACCCTGACATTCTTCATTCTGAAGTCACTTGATAACTGCCACACTCTTAAAACTTCCCCAGACTGAGAAGGGGTGAAATCCACCATATTCCACATCTCTGCTGGGAATCCAAAGATGGGAATTAGTCATGATCAATAAGCTTCTTACCTTTATTTATTTTATAAGGAAAAGAGGACGTTCTCATACCCTTCTTGTGTAAAGGGGATTAAATTGTTAACTTTCAGCTTTGCCACCCAAAGCAATCCCTGTAGCAAGTTGTCGAAGCCAAGAAACATATTCAGAAAAGACTCAGATGTCTTGTAAGTTATTGTTGGACTTTGGTCCTTTAAAAGTGCCCTCTTTTTATATACGTTGTTATTTTGGCATGATTAAGAAGGTGAAACTGGAATGATCAAGTAGCCTGTTCCCTTTGTAGAAAGTCCTCTTAGGAATTGTAACACGCATATCCTCATCCCTTGTCCAATCTGACGCCATGCTCTTCTCCCCCGAGGCCGCCTGGCATCTCTTCAGGATTCCCCTCATGTACCCCACCCAGGCTGTGAATCAGGCCTGCATCTTCCTGCGATTTCTGTCCGAGAGACGTTGGCTGTCAGAGGTCTGTCATTCCCTCAGGTGCTGTCACTCCAAGCAGCAGCTTCACCCACGGCCTGAAGGATGTCATTGTCGAGGGGAAGTTCGGGTCCTCTCATGAAGAATGTTGATCACCCTTCATTGCCGCCCATCTAAGGGACATATATAATAGTTCCTATAGTAACTACCGGATTGTCAGAGAAAGGCTCTTGTTCCTTTTCCCTAGCTACAGATAGAGAAATCCTACTATGGTAGCTAGAAACTCTCATTTCCTTCGAGGAAAAGGAAGGCACAGTGGGCAAAGTGAGTCTTTGCAAGGAAGCGTTGCAGTGCAAGAAGTCCCTGTAACTTGTTGCTGACCAAATACACAAAAGCATTGTCCAGACTTACTCTAGTCATGCTGGGGTGCTATTTCCCTTTTGATGCCTTTGCCTTTTTGATGTAGAAAATCGTAAAGAGGGGCGCCTGGGTGGCGCAGTCGTTAAAGCGTCTGCCTTCGGCTCAGGGCGTGATCCCGGCGTACCGGGATCGAGCCCCACATCAGGCTCCTCCGCTGGGAGCCTGCTTCTTCCTCTCCCACTCCCCCTGCTGTGTTCCCTCTCTCGCTGGCTGTCTCTCTGTCACATAAATAAATAAAATCTTTAAAAAAAAAAAAAAACAAAGAAAATCGTAAAGAAACATCTTCAAAAATCATACGGTCAGTATTTAGGTCTTCAGAAGATAAGAAATGCATGATGCACAAACCCCATACTAAACAGATGTATTGAATGTTGTATGTTTTCCCCTTAGTTCTTTCTAGTTGTAGCCATATAGATAGGCTTTTTTTTTTTTTTGAGATAAGCAGATATGTTTTCTTTTTCCCAAATTAAGTAATTCATTTGTACATATTAATACTTTTACAGTCATGTCATCTCTAATGCTTTTGGCTAATGCATTCAATCCACACTTAAATTGTGGGGGAAATTTAAATATGTGTTGCATCAAAGAATTTTAAAATCAGCATAAGACCTCTTAGAGTTTCAATTATTGTACTGGATTAAATACCCTTTTTTGGTCTAAACTGGTAGTATAATGTGTTCGTGGGTTCTGGGATATGAATTATATGGGTGTATTTTGTGATATTTAAAAAGACTAAATATGAATTGAAAAATAATCCCAAAGTGCACCATTCCTTAATAGAGGACGTTTTCTTTCTTATATTCATTGTTAATCATTTACATGCCCCATGAACAATACTTGTCCCCATTTCACCTCTCTGATCATCTTTATTTTAAATGGTGAAAACTCTAATATTGGTGCAAGTATGTTGAAAAGCATTGCTAATATTTGTTTTCAGATATTTACATGATACATTGTGTGGAAACTCCACATGTCATGGCAGGGACAGCAGAGTTTCAGTGATGGGGCTGCTGTATTAGTTACGTTGGTACCGAGCTTGACTTTTTCCGGTCTCTCCTCTCCCTCCCAATCTGAAACTCCCCCCGTGTCTAACTAAGCCTTGCACCACCAGTGAGGGGCTTACGGTTGAAAGGATGCAAATTGTGAATATGGGCAATAGGCAGAGCTGTGTGGACCAGTTTCAGAATGAAGATTTGGTCCCATATTAAATGAAAACATAGACATTTTAATTTTGATTGGGAAACACAAGGCACACACACTGTCCTTATAAACTTCTGAGGCTCCTTCCTGGGAAAACCCTTCCTTGGCTCCCCTTGCCCTACAGTGAGGGAGGCTAATTGAGGTTCTTCAAGGGAAGTCCCTTTTCTTGTCTTCGGTAGCCATGGAAAGACTCATTAAGCATTCTACACTCCATTCTTTCCCAGACCCTGACTTTGCTTACCCCAAGTGCTAAAGCCCAGGGAGTGATGTCCGGTATTCCATTAAGCATGCCCTTTCGTCCTCCCTACCCCCCAAGCTCAGTGTGGGAACAGAGGTTTGCCCCTTGAAGGATGAGTTCAGAGGGCAGCCATGAAGCTTGCCTTTTTATTAGGTGGATGATTCCATCCCTGAAATACTACCTGCAGAACTTTCAGGCTATGTTTACCCATTCTGCCATACTGCTCCCATGGAGGTGGGCTGGATGAGAAAATATTTCTAAAATGTCCTTCCCTGCTTGCCAGTGATGGCTTTTCCCTAGTAGAACAGTCCTTTGGAAACCCTGCCTCACAATGTCCTACTCCTCTTCACTTTGCATCTCCCTGTCAAAGGCTCTCTTAAATAACAAGCCCCTTTCTCTCTCCTGCCTGCCTGTGCTTTACCTTCCCATTGTGAACTGTGTTGCTGAGGAGCTGGGGCAGCTCCCCCTTCTCTGGAAATGGGGGTGGGGAGAGTTACGAAGGAAAAGGGCAATGCAGAACACAAGGCAAGTAGGGCCCATGACTTTCCCTCTTTCATTATGTGTGTCCACTGAGCTGTCCTGTTTCTTTTTTGTAATGGGTTCTTCTGTGGCAAGCTGACCTTTTGGCTGAATAGGTCAAACTCCCACTGAGCACTAATCCTCAGCCTTCCTGGCGATTGTGTATCCCCGAAGGTGACAGGCACTGGTTAGGAATATGACTGGGGGTGTGTGGTATATTTCCCCAAAGAGGGATTGTCTTTTACTGCACTGAATTAATTATCAAAGACCACCTCACAAGGTATGTGAGTCAATATTGGAATATTTTTGCCGACGTTGTTGAGGGACAAGCCTAATTTTTCAGATACTTGTTTCAGATTGTGGTTTCCTTCTGTGTCTTCCATTTTTTAATGAGGGAAAAGTCAAATTCAGCATTCTAATGATTCATCGTATCATTCTAGATTTCTGAAACAATCCGAATTTCTTGGGTTGATTTTTTAAAAATCCTTCTCCCTATATATTTCTTCCATTTAAAGTCTCTTCAAATTCCAGGTGTTTTATTTTTAACCCTCGCAAAACATGAGCATTGCAGTGTTTGTTGATAATTATGTGCTGGGCCTAGGTTTGTTTTGAATTGCTTAAAATTTGGGGGGGACTGTTTATTAGGTTTTAAAACCCCAGTTGCCTATAGTAATTGTAGGTAACCTACAGTAACTACCTACAGTTGTTAGCAATTTTCAGCTTCAAGTTGGTACTCAGTAAATACTGAATCACATTTGAAGTTGAATTATTGTATTATTTTATTTGCTTTTAACAGTTTGTATAAGCTGTTCAACTTCCACAGTTCTTAACATCTTACTGTCAGTGAGTTAGGGACATACCCGCCACAGATAAGAGATTACGTATTCCATTTATTGAGCAACATGTTGTTTTTTGGGTTTTTTTTTTTTTGGTCAATTTAATTAGTGTTCTTTAGATTTCAATTTAGTGTTCTTTTAACCGAACAAATACATGAAATGATGTCAGTAGATGAGATGAAACAAAAATCGGAGAGTGCTTCATAAGCAGTGTATTCTTTTTCTGAAAATGATGGACCTCATGAGGGAAACAGAGCCACAAAATAACTCAACCTGCATTGTTCCTGAGTGACCGGGTGATTGTCTCAGTTCCCCAAATGCGATAGGATAAAACGTACAAGGCAAGAAGTGCATATTTAACATCTCTTCGTTACCAATAATGCCGGAGCCAGAGCTGGGTTTCTACCACGGGCATAATGGGCTCCTGTTTAACATATTTATGTTGGCTGTAAAATTAGGAACTGTCATTACAGCCCCACATCACCTGCATAAGTGCAAAACATATAAATCAAGAGAAGTTCCAGTGCCATAAAAATGCCATTGAATAGAGTAGCACGAAACCACTTACAAGACACTTGTGTGTGCCGCTAGCGTGTACTGGGATGCACACTCCAGTTTCTGGAGGATCTGAGGAACAAACAAGAGTGACTAGGCAGGTCGGGCTCGTGGATGAACAACTGATGAAGATGTATGGGGTCCCCAGGCTGACGAATACATTTTTTTAAAAATAAAATTCCTAATTATTTATGCATTTGCAGCATTTACTTAAGAGAATAGCCTGAGCCCCAAGTGAAGAAAAGGCAGGAAAAGAAAGGCCATCAGTGGCCAGGCTTGAATAACCCCTGTAAGCCCCCCCACTGAAGTCAATGTTCTGTGCTTCCAGAAGGCAGTTGGGCTGCCATCTGTTGTTACTGGAGCATGCCTCTTGGGCCTCCTAGTAAATAAAATGCTCCTTATATTTGCCGTGATGTTTTAGGGTCCTCTCTAGGTTGGTGGCTCTTGCTCTCCTGGCCTCCTCTTAATCCAGCTTTTTGTAGAACAGTCTGTGTTCTCCAAAACAAGTCCATTTCTTCTGTGAAGTGCAGTGGTTTATTTTGAATCTCAAAATTGGAAGTCCTGAAATGCCCACAAATGATGAACTATTATTAATAAGGAGCTTTCTGGATCCTAATTACTGCCTCAGAAAGAGTGGACACTTTTGAAGTTTTTCAACTCCCTCCCTTCCCTCCCAGAAGCTCCCCACAACAATCTTAAAAAAAAAAAAAAAAAAAAAAAAGACTGCAGATTTTATTCATGTGGGATCATTCACACCAAGCTACCATAATGTGCAATTAACACTCTAGAAACTGAAAACAGTATTCAGCAAGACAGCTGCATTATCAAAAATGCCAAAGGAGTTTTGAAGGGAGTAATGTGCATGTTAGAATAGGAAATTAATCAGAAATGTGCACATACACACACAGCAGTAGTATCTTAAATATATCTGAATATTAAATTTTTAAAAATCTCGAGTCTATACTTACAGTAAAGATTAATGTTAGGATAGAAAACTGATTTTTTTCTATTTTAAAATTATTGTGTGTTTTGCTTCTGAAGCAAATGAGGAAGTTCAAATAGAGAGTTCTAAGATCCCTTCCAGCTGGAATATTCTTTGATAATAATCACTCTTCAATTATATTTTATAAATTTTCCCATTGAAAAAAAATGCCCCTTTTATTTCCTCTTGCCAGTCATAATGATACTTAACACTCATGCTATTTTCCAAGTGCCTTTCAGACATTGCAGACACAAACTCACAATTGCAGGGGTAAACTGCCTACTTGTGCACAGCACAATAACCATAAGTACGTTTATATTATAATCCCTACTAAGCTAGGGATCCAACTGACTGAGTAACTGAAATGAAGCAGAATTACCCCAGCAGCATTTTGCTGGAATTTTCTTGTCAACTAGCTGAAAATGTTTTTAGAAGTAAGAAAGTGGGGTTTCGGTTTTATTTCAATTCATACTGTGGTGGTTTGAGGAAGGTAGAGGTTTATAATAAAATTTGCAAGGAAAACTTGGGGAATTTACTTGTTGGAAATAAGGGAAAGATCTAAATATTTCCTCCCAGAAGTTACCATAAGGCAGATTTTTATGTTTGAGAGCTTTAAAAAAAAAAAAAAAAGGAAAAATACCCAGCACCAATTTGAAAGCAAATGGTGACCTCGTGCCAAAGAAAATTAGTAAAGGAAAGACCCTCGATCCTGGATCCCACAAATACCCTGCATTAAACTCATTTTTGTTAAGGGTTAGTGGAGGCTCCTTGGGTAAGGGGCCTGCAGACAACAGATGGAGGGTCTGCTGGGAAGGAAAGGACAGACCGTAAGTCAGTAGGAGAACCCGAGGATTCAGATGAGAAACCAGTCACTTCCCTGCTGAGGCACGTGCGAGGCCAGAGTCTACCTGGGCTTCTGGTAGGTCCTGTAGGAATAGTTACACATGAGTGTTCAGTAAATATGAAATCCAGCCATCCTGAGACACTTAACACTAGTGCAAACAGTCATTAATGAGAATCTCTTATCCGACATGTTGTGCTTATTAAATTGTGATAAAGTTATTGCATTAGAACTTAAAAAAAAATTGTCCTATTTGCTTTTTCCTAGCCTAGAAGATATGAAAGGTTTAGATCCTGGGGGGTTTGGCAGGGTTGGGGGGGTGGAGTACGTGGGCAGGCAGTTAAAGTATGCTTTAAAAATAACAAATCTTCCATTTTAAGGAAAACAGTTCGCTAATTTATTTTAAAGGAACGTAAACATGTATGGTTTTGCTCCAGTGTAGGAAACACAGTCCAAAATGCACATGTGAAAGTGAAAAAGTCTGGATGTAGTTTTTCATGTTTGCAAAACTTAATATTCTGAATCGAAAATTTAGCCTCGTCTCTGCTTTTGCTCAGGCAACTCAGAATCAAAATGAACCCTGGGCTGTGTTTCTTTCAGAGCTCTTTGGTGTAGTAACCATCTAGTGATGTGTAGTTAGTGGGAAAATAAGTTAAAGGTGTGAATCAGAGCTCCAACTTAATTTGTTTTCTTTCTTTCTTTCTTTCTTTCTTTTTTTTTCTTTTTCTTCTTCTTTGTTTTTTAATAAGTTATAGGTGCACAACGAAGGAGAAGCCCCAGTGCACTGGCCATTGAAGTATTCGAAGCACATTTGGGAAGTCACATTTTGCAGGTAACTAAAAGAGAAAGAAGCTTGCTTATGTTTTGCTAAGAAAAATTCACGTGGTTAGTCTTTATTTAAAAAATATTTTTAGATATCGGCTATGTGTATGAATACTGTTGTTTTATCTTGGAATTATGAAATTCTTATGAATTTATTTTTTTTCTTTTTAGAAAGCCATCCCTTGAGAGAATATTAATGAGAAAGGGAGGGCAAGTATTATTTGTGCTGTAATAATTGAGATAAATTGCACTATTCAGTTGATGTGCAATGTATAGTAGCTGGCTGTTCCCAGAATGATGGTGTGTGTGCTGCATTTGTAAGTGAATATATGTGTGTGTCTTTGGAGCTATATATTGTTTTTGGAAGAGCAAAATTTTGTTGTGACAGTAATGTGACATTTTTATGTGCTGCCAAATTTCAGTTGTTCTTTGCTTGAGTTTGTATTCATAAGCGCTTTCAATCTTAACGTTTGCCTCCCCAAATTACAAGCTTTCTCAGAATGAAATTTTAAAGTATATTTTTAAGTAAAAGGAGACAAATAATCATAATTGATTTTTCCAATGAATTCCATGACAAGTAATGTGAGGGTTACCAGGATGGAACTGCGGTCATTTAGTCCTAGACAAGATTCATCCCAAACCCTGCATGTCACTTACTCAAAAAAATTTTTTCCTTACAACTTTGCTGTGACTTGGACATATCCGGGGGTAATTGTCCTACATTGTTTCTGCTTCCAGGACAAACGATGACATGGCCAAAGCTTGCTTTTTCTTTTCTTTTTCTTTTTTTAAAACTATGTCAGATACATTTTTAATATGGAATTAGATGTTCAGGATAGTTAAGAGCCTTATTTGGAAAATAAGGTTGGCTACACTTCTCATTGGATCTAGCATATTATTTCTGACGATATGTACTCAGAAAAACTGTTAGCCTCAGATTCTCTGTGGTCAAATCCCAGTGATTCTCTGAGCTGGTTCGTGAGTTGGCAGCTTCAGAATCCTCTGAGACACTTGTTTGAAGGACACATTCTTACTAAATCCAAATCTTCAGGGTGAGGTCCAGAAATTGATGATTTTTAACAGCCTTTCGAAACAATTTTGATGATTCATTAGGTCTGAGGTGTCACAATTCATATTTGCAAAATTAAGGCCCTGAGCAGCCTTACTTGGTTTATTTTTGTTTATTCTGATGTTTGCCATTTCTCCATTAATATCCGTTAAGTTCTTATATAACTGGTGTTTATTGAAGTACACCTGGGGATTTGCTATTCTGTCATGCACACAACATTTTGAGTTACCTTGGCAGTAGATCAGTTTCAGGGCTACAGAAAGAATATTTCTTCCTAGATCCTCAAATTTTTATTTTCTTTTTTCCTGTACACACTTTGCTCAGAATCTCCTTTATAAGTTTTGTAGGAGCCATGCTGTATATATATTGTTAAATTCTGCTGTGATTCAGGATGACTCTGGTTTATATTCTGAAGCATTCAGTGCGTAAGACTTAGTCAGTGAAAGAAATGGTCCAAACAGTAGCCTCAGATTATTATCCTCTCAATTCATTCTGGAATTTGAGTCCAGAGTCCTCAAGGAAGGGTGACTTAGGAGCTGCAAGAATTTGAAACCAATTTAAAACACAAAACTTAGGAGTTTGAATTGAACATAAGCTTAATGTAAGTAGAGTATGTAATGGTTTTTCCAAATGTCAGTTCAACAGTTGGTGTCATTGAGAGAATGGGGACTCTAGAATGAGGCTGCTGAGTTCTTCTGCTCCTGAGATCGGTCACACCCAACTTAGACAACACACTTTAAGAGAAATGTAGACAACTAGATGTCATTCAGAATAGAATAACAAAACTGGTGTGGGAACTAGAAATCATGTCACATGAGGAGTGGATGAAGGGTTTGGTGAAGTTTAGTTTGGAAAACACGGGATTTAAAAAGGATGTTAATGTCCTTTCTCTATTTCGAATACCTCATGTGAAAAAAGGATTAGGTACATTCTGTGTGGCCTCAGAGTGTGGAAGAGAGAAAGGGATAAAAAAAGTCACCGTCCTTCAAGAAAACTAAATGGGGCTGTTCACATTTGGAGTATGTTCAAAGTCTTTGTCTCTAAGGGGAGGTATATATGTTTTGGTAGGGATGCTTTCAAGAAAGTCAGGCCTCCAGTATGGTTGTACCAGATAATCTTGAAATTGTCACTGAAATTAGAATTTCTTATCATTTGATTCTAATACCAGTAGTTACAGTGTGGGAAGAGGTGTATGCTCCTCTGAGTGAAATATTAGAATTTTGAATAGGAAGGGGTTGGGAAATGGTAGTAACAAGAAGAGACTTCTCTAAGCTTGCAGTTTTCTTCCTTCCTTGCAGGGGACTCTTGAGCCCATAGACCCTGTCTATACCACATTCAGCAATATCTCAGTGGTCTGAAAGCATAAGATGGTTTCCATATTTTCCTTCAGGAGGGTTCATGATGGAATCTGTTGATTCATGGGGACACGGATGGATTTTTTCTTCCCTCTCTCCTCTCCTTCCTTCAGTTGCAAATATCTGATAAAAACCCGTGTAGTCAGCATGGTAGGTATGGGAAATGTGGAACTTGGAGGATAAGGTAGAGATCAGTTCTGAACACCAGGGTGGAACTCAGAAAATGCCTGTGACCTCTCTGCACCAAGTGCCATGCTTCCCTACCTGTGTCCCCAGTGATGTTTCATGGGAGAGTGGGCTAAGGACCCTTTGGTGTAGAGAGTTCACGGTGAGGGATGAAGATAGACTCCTTAATTTTTGCTTCATCCATGTTGTTTACTGCACTATGTGTTTTTACTACATGTATCTTATTAGCCATGTATTCTCTAAGGAATATATAAGAAATTTGGCATATCCTTTGAAATTTGACTTCTTTTTGCTGAGATGGGGAACATTTAACTTAATGGTGATTCTATCAATATAAAATCAACTGTTGCAAAGTCATTTTCCAATTTAATGGCCTAGTACCAGTGTATGTAGGCAAGGTCATCAGCTGGGCTGTGCCCTGGGCAGCTCCGGGGCTACCAGTCATATCATTCACATGGAAACTTCTTTAATGACTGTGACTAGTACTGTAGCCCCAGTGAATCTGTAGCTGTTTCGGGCGTGAATTTCAAGATGGAGGTGTCTTCTGCAGGAGAGTTGAGGGTTCAAGTGATACCAGCCTTGCAACTGCTGGATTGTGGAGTGTATGCATTGGGACTGAGTCAAGGCATTTTAGTTCACTTTATTCTTCTTTGACTTTTATTAGTCGGATGAGGAGAAGAAGGGCAAGGGGTCAGGATTAGAAGTGGTGCTTTTTGCAACAAGCTAAAAAAAAAAAAAATCCAAGAACTTTAGGTCATTATGTGGGATCTTTCCTGAATACAGTATATGTGACTAAGCAGTAATCTGTTTCCTGCTTTGAAAGCTCTCTCAGGGCATTGCTTTTCCCACTTCATGACTTCCTTAATACCAAAAAATATGAGTGTTGCTTACGTTTACTTTCCCAACTTAGAGACCAGATAGAATATTCATATTTTGCTTATCAAAGTTAATGAAACACAAAATAGTAACAAATATCATCTTCATAACTCGTAAAATTAACTAGTGGAATGACTTCCCCTTAGGTGTAGATTTATGAATGGAGTGCTTTAATTATTTGCATGCCCTTAGCAGAAGGTTTTAAGGTTTTTTTTCTTTCTGTAAATAATGCTTACATAATTGTTACATAAAATTGCAGTATTGTTTTTGCATACTCCATAGCAATGCTACTGTACTCACAGGTGTTAAAACAAAACAAATCAGACTTGGTATACGGAAGATTTTTAAGGTTTATGTTTGTATTCATTGTCAGCATATTATGGTGAACTACCGATATGTGTATGTTATATTACTGACGTGTAATACATATCAGTACTCACAACTACTACATACTTACAAAGTGATTGAAGGATGGTCTTTATCCATAACTAGTTGTGGATATTAAAATAAATGACATTTTGTGAGCTAGATGAATGCAATCATAATAAGTACGCACATGTTTTATTATTTAAGCTGACTTGGGAGAATAAAAATAATATTCTTTAAGAAATGCCCTAACGGGAGATAATGATATCCGCATGTCAGTTTGCACTCGACTGTATTGCATGAACCCTCCTACGTCTGTGTCATTGTCTCTGCATTATTGCTGAGCATTAAGACATTTTGCACTGCTCTTCGAACATTTAAGCCCCAAACTGCAGGAGAATCCTGCAGGCAGACCAAGGGAGAACCATCAAATACATCATAGGATTATAACACTTGAGCTTGTTTGACTCAGAGTTGATCAGCAAAGGCTGGGCACAATGGTTACGCGAATGCTTGTCTTCCCCGGCAAAACTAGGGAGCTGTTTTTGCAAGACTCATTTATTGGTAGAACAAACCTCTTGGAGAAGACACAGATATAGCCATTGCCTTAGCAGAACAGTTTAATTAAGGTATGTACTTACCTAAAATGGTGGGAAGGAAGGGCACTCAAGGGCACTCAGCTGTTTTTCTATCTGATAGGCAAAGTAGTCTGATATTTGTGTGGTGAGATGCATGACACCATTTCTCAGTGAAATGTCAGATTTTCATCAAGAGGCTTTTCTTTCCCTCAACACCTCAGCCATAGAATACAGAGTAGAGTCCTATCTCAAGTGAAAGAAGGACCCAGGTTTAAAAACAAGGGATCGGATTTGGTTTGGGATCAGATCAAGGTTTACCTTGCAATTTCTGGTTCCATTATTAATCACATTGTGAAGATTGGTTAAGGACATGTCCTGGAATCGTGACGCCTTTGTCTGCATACTACTTTGGTCCTGCAGAATTATTGTCAGAGAAAAACATACAGGTTCCCCACCAGAAATATTTAAAGATTTGTAGTTGATGTAATGAGGAAAACAAATAGTATCTTGTGACATTTTATATCTTTGTCATTGTTCAAGTATTTCTAGTCACAGTCCTGCTCCTGTCTCTGAGACCCATTCAGTTGTTGAAGACTCAGAAAAAGATTCTTTAGAGAAAGTGCATGAGCTCTGTAGGCAGAAGAAGCTACTTATAACCATGTTGAGGTTGGGGGTAGAGAATGCCAAATGTGTTGTTCTCAGCATCTCCTTGAATCAGCAAGAGAAAAATAAAAGGTTGACAAGTACAATTCAAACATCTGGACAAAACAAAGTGAATAATACCTAAAACAGCTCCAAAGCTGACTAGTACAAGATCCAAATTATTTTATTTAAGATACTGGTTAGCCAAGCCAACATTCATTTTACATTTGATGACAGTGTTTTTTAAAAGACTTCTCTGAAAGAGAGTGATAATGTTCAAGTTTGTTGTCCATTTCATTGATGAATTGGAATTTCACCCTTATTTATTATTTTATTGGAACTTAGAAATGAATATCTCTAGGACGTTGCATAGTCTTACTCCTGGTGGCCCTTGTTGGCAAAGTGGCATCCTGCTGGATATCAATGCTAAAATAAAATACAATAACTTCAAATAATAGAGGTATTCTTTAGCTGTGATAGAGGAAGGAGAGAAAGGTGAGCAACCCTATCGTCCCTCCGTGATCCAGAATGGTAAGAAAATGTAAAACTAAATATAGAAAAAGAGAAAGTTAGTGAATATATTTGCATATGCAAATTAGCTTAATTGATACTGCTTGCCTCTACAGGGATTTTTCATTACAAACTGGAGTGCTACATTGTTCAGCTCATATTGAGTAATTTAGTAACTAATGAGACCAGTTTGCACTAATTTGCATATGATAAATGAGCTTAATTGCAGTAAATAACTTGGAGGCATAATTACTTAATTTTCCTGTGTTGCACGGCTTTTAAGTTCACTTGTATGAACAACTCAAGATAATTTTGCATATTTAAATTAGTTGCTTTTAAATTTTCTTGAACAAAAAAAAAAAAGGAGCACACCTTATCAATTGAGCTGTAAAACAATTGGAAGTAAGGTTTACAGTGTTTTTATTTAAAAAGAAAAGAAAGAGAAGTAGAAATTTCTTCACTCTATTGTTCACCTGTCTCACTTCCTTACCTCAAATAAGATATCGGCAGTGATAGGAAAATGTTTTTAATGTTGGAAGCTAATTCACAACTTCTATGAGAAACTGACCTGAGTTTAAACTGAAATACATCTATGAATGAATCATAACTTTTTTGAAAGAGGGTTTATAAAAGAGATGTGTCTGTCCTTTATCTAATTTGGCAACTGAACATTAGAGGAGTCAGCTGGGTCCCCTACCTGCAACGTGCCTGTCATTGAAGTTGCTGGGCTGTGACGAAGCAGGCGTCGCTCTGACCCTTGCATGTATTTCCTATCTAGATTAATGTTTTATACTTAGGAAATTGGTTTCATTGGAGAATCTCAGTTTGGTTTGCCAAGGATTAGCTTACGGGTCTTCACATTAACCAAAGAATGTGTGTTTTATCAAGATCTCCATCCTCAAAATTGAAAAACTTGAAGCACACAGAGGTTGATGGCCAAAGTATTATTTCACAATACTTTATTGCCTTAGCATTGCATTTTAAGGGAAAAAGTAATTTATTCAAAATTAACAAGTCTATAATATCATATTCGTGATTGAGGATGAGAAAATATTTTATGGTTGTGAAAGTTTAAAACTTGTCCTTTAAAAAATCATTGCTGCTTTGCCTCATTGTATGTTAAAAAAACGTAGGAAACATTAGGGCTATTGATTTGCCACACTTTGGAAAAATAACTCTTGAAACTTTTCTCTGAAAAGGTCAAATCCCATTAAATGTAGTATAAGTTTCCTGTCTCCTTTAGAGGTGGGCCAGAACAGGCGCTAATACTAGAATATTCCAAGTGTAAAATTTCAGTCCTTCATATAATAGATGCACAAGAAATATCTGGTGAATAAATGAGCAAAAAAAAAAAAAAGTTCTTAGCAAAGTAGTAGTGAGCCCCGGAGCCCCAGAGCTAGGGCCTCCTCTCACCTCTGTGTTCCCAGGTCGGTTTACACCCACATTCTCTAGACGCAGGGTAGAGTGTGGCAGATTCTTCTGTTGCATGGATTTTTGGCATCTAGCCAACTTGAGTTCACATCCCAATTTGCTCACTTAGTAACATTGTGGACCTAGAACAGTCTCTCACCCTAAGCTTCCATTTCCTCATCTTTAAAATGGAAAAAATAGTAGTAAAAATGTTCCTGACAGGCATGTTGTGAGGATTGAAGGAGATAGTATGGTTAAAAGTGCTTAGTCTGGAGCCTGATATATGGAATGTGTTTAAGTGTCTGCTAGTAGTTGTCTGTATGTTGGGTAGTCCAGAATACCCAAGGTTCTGAGGAAAACTGTTAATGCTTATCAGTATCGTTACCGATATCAGAATACAGGAACTTTCTTAATCCTCTCAGGTTAAAAGCAAGATACATATTTTCATTGGACACAACATCAGTTATCTGTTTACATATTATATATTTGGTAGTATATACTAACTGGCTCACAATAAAAATTTTAAATTTGGAGGTAAGAATATATTTTCACCTTGAGAGTGAAAAATCATTCTCAGAACAACCAAAGGAGTTGTCAGAACAATCTCATTAGCAACCTAGAAGCAACTAGAAAAAGTAGAGTTTATGAAGGGACTCCAGTATCAACATTTCCTTTGAACCAAAATGGGATATGCCATTACTCTTCTCATACTGTACAGTCTCCTCGATTTGCTTAGAAAAGTGGGAATGAACAGCCAGTCAGAAGTCCAGAAGAACTAAAAGGTAAAAGCAGTCATCATTCTTTGCTGCAAATTATGTCAAGGAGACACTGAAGTGTACATAGGATTCTTCTCATGTATGTTGCCCAACATCTGTCATCTCTTATGCCAGAAAGGACACCTGTCCACATCAAGAGCGGAAGGGAATACTTCCTGGAAGGATTTTCATGGTGGTATATGTATCTGTGTGGCAGGTACATACATATCCCTTCGGGTTTTCGCATACCTTACTAACTTTGATTTGCAGAATAGACATATGGCATCCTTCACTGAGAAGCAGTAGGAGAGGTGTGGGGGAGGGGGGGGGTTTGAGGTGACTGTTCCTGTGGAGGAAAGCCACGTGACTAGAACTAGCGCTAATAGTGAGGGCTCTCTAGCCACAAAATTATCTGAGATAGCCAGGATCTAGGAAAATGAGACAATCAATCTAAAAATACTAGGCTTCAATTCAGTAAATATTTACTGAGTGCCGTATTTGCATCAGAGAGTGGAGAAAATACTGAGATACAAAGATGAGTCATGATTTTCTCTCTCCGCATTCCCAGTAAGAGTTGAGAAGACTGATAACAAAACAGACCAACGCAGTTTGGTGTAACTCAGATGAGAGGGTTTGGAATCAGTTATACCTGGGTTTGAACTCCTGATCTTAATTATGTAGATTTGGGCAATTTATTTGTACTCTCTCCAAGCCTTAGTTTTCTCACCCCCAAATCGAGGTGGTAGTGATTACCTCCTACACTACTGTAAGAGTTAGATGAGACACTACATGCAAGTGCCTGGTGTGCCGTGAGTATTCAACAAAAGTTGGGCCCCTGGGCTGCACCCTGAAGTAACAGGTGGAAATCTGATTCTCCAGCTGGGGGCTGGTCCACGAGCGCTTCCTGGGGCTACAAACTCATAATTACACACTTCGCCCCCTTAGCCCAACCACACATACCCTTTTAAGTCTGGTGTTCATGTCTGTGGGAGTTTTTGAGGGTCCTGGCCTCCCTAGGACATAGGTGTTCTGTAGCGTGGGTCCCATATGGTAGAGGTCGGGGAAGAAGAAGAGGAGCAATATTGTGGTTGGGCAGCTTTTGTTTGGAGCCTGCTGTTAGGAAGATTGCTTCCAAGGTATGGAAAACTATCTTTAATTCTTTCTCAGGCGCTAAGGGTTGCTGCATTATTTGGAGATTAAACTGGAACAGAAGGATAATTATACTTTCCATTTTCAAAGTGGACAGAGGTCTTAGCAAATCTTAGGGTTATGTGTCAAATATGAATATGAATAATTTCCTGATGCATGTAGATATCTGCAAATCTGGGCCATATTACAGTGTTCTTTCAGGCTGTAGAATAGTCCTTGGTGGTAGTAAACATTATATTCTTGTTACCGGCCTCAGCTATGAATGACAGAATAGAGTGGCACCAGCTCATTATCATTTATCAGGGAACCAAAACACAGTCAATATGGGCAGGGTTGCTTTCTCATCTGAGTTTCCAGAATCTCACAAGCCTTTTGGATTCTGTGAGCCTTTGGCTTTGAGGAAAGATTTGCAGGGGTGCGGTGGGGGTGGGGGTGGGGGTGATGATGTGCTTTGTTTCCCAAACTAAGCTGATTGCAGACACTTGTGAGCACCGGGGGAACGCTAGGATCCTGCAAAACACTTGGGGGAAAGTCTGGCTCTGAAGAATTGAATCAAAATTAGTTTAAGATATTAAAAAAATCTCTAAATACAATAAAAGCTAAATTGAACACATAATTGAACAATTACTATACTATAATGTCACATCTGTAGTCTACTTCACTAGCTTTTTGAAGTCAGGAAGATTATTACCGAAGAATCTTCCATAAGTAGTTGGCCCTCTGTGTGCATGCATGTGTGCACCTGTATGCGGTCAAATATCCCTTACTAACTGCACAAAGTAAAAAAAAAAAAAAAAAAAAAAAAAACAAAGGAGGAAATGTTGAAAAGTCAAAAAAATGCAACCACGAAAGACCAAGTAAATAAAAAAACAAGTATTTCTCACTCTCAGACGTCTGTTTCCCTTTGTACATTCGACTTTCTGTAAATCAGCCGAGATGAAATTGTGATCCTTGTCCTTTTGTGGAAGGAACGGCTGATTTCAAGAGGGAAATTACACAGCACATTGTGGCTGATACATGTTGGCAAGTGGTTTTCTTCCGAGCCAGACTTGGGTAATACTATGTCTATTAAAAGACCGCAGTCAGCAATATCTGTAGGCACTAGTAATAAGAAGGAGCTATAGGGGTCCTGCTGGAGGGTACAGGGATTACTACTGGGCTCCATTCTCTCTCTACTGCAGGCAGGCACACACCTGCGGGCCGGCCCGGGAGCTGGGTCAGAGGTTCCAGGGCCCCAGGACTCCCGCTGTTTTTATTAGGTCTCCTAGTGTCTTATGAATGTTAACTTCCAGACCCTTGCCAATTCAGGATCTGATGATTTAGGATTGCAAGGTAAGGAATCCGTGAGACTGTGTTATTTGGTAACAGCAGAATAGTACCCTGCCTAAGAGAAGAAAAAGCCATACAGTGTTATATTGCCTCTGTTGGGGGGGGGGAGAGAAAAGCGTTTGGGTGAATTAGTGAAATTATTATAAATATTTATTATCCCTGGATGAATACAATGTGTATGGTTGGATTACCCAAGCAGAAGAGCCTCGTCAAATTCCCATGAGGCCAGGTGACCGCTGCAGGAACTGTCAGGTCAGAGCAGCTATTCCCCTTATTTCTAAAGATTTAAAAAAATGCAGGTGACCCTTTAGGCCACCAGAAAAATGCCCTCGGCAATAATCCACTCTCATCCTTCATTTTAGGGCAATACAATGTTTTAGGAAATTTAGTCTGGTGTGGAGATTAGACCAAGGGTAGAATTGACCTAAAGAAACAGAAATTTCTTTTTTTTTTTTTCTAAGTGGGAAGGCTGTGAGTTCTACATAAATACAAAGGCAAATGATAATATCAATGACTATTTTAATTGCATCTTTAATCCATAAGGATAGTTCAATGACATTTTAAATTATACTTTTAGAATTGTAGTCACATAGGAGATAAAACTCAGTAACTATTTAATAATGCATAGTAAGATCAACTGTATCCTCTCTTGAGATCACATTTAGGTGAACTGAATGTAAAAGCCCAATCCAGAATTTAGACAGCATTTAATCTTCTGGGAGACAATGTTGGGTCTTTCTAAATATAAAGTACCCACGCCTGGTCCTTTGCATTGGGACCAGTTATCTTGGCTGAATGATGAGTTTCACTGGATTCACAGCTAAGCTGTATTATTGCTATTTTTTTTTTTTAAGAAGGAATTGGATTGTTATAGATCAAATGATTCACAGTACTGGAAGGTTACTAAAGAGTATGTGACAGACTGGTAACTAATTGATAATCATTTAACCTGGCTTCACTTGAAGACTACGATATAGTGAAGGAGTTTATGTTGGGGAAACATTGCTGAAATACAGCAGTCCCTCTTCAGGACGTGTCCTCTCCCGAAACTGGTGGGACGCCTCCGTCGTTGCTGCTGCTGCGTCTTCACTAGAGTAGCCGAAGGATTTCACTGAAGTGAGAAAGGGAGCTTTGTATGGAAAAGACTCCTCCTGCTAAGAACATTGGAAACGTAGAGTAACTTGTGGATTCTCTAAAACTGAATGGTTAAAATTGGATCCAAGCACCAAGTAATTGGGATGGATGCAGACTTGCCATAGAGAGCTATGCAAAGCTTGGGGGAAATAATGTATATTAGCGCACACGTATGGAGACTCACTGTGTGACCGAAACTCACGGAGCCAGCTGCTTCTGTGCATTTTCCCGGTTGGTCCCCTGGCCCGTCTTTTGAATTAGGTACTGTTAGCATTCCCATTTAAGGGTGAAGAAACTGAAGTTCAGAGTGGGAAAGTGACTTGCTAAGGACCCACAGCTTTTAGTGATGGGCATAGCTGGTGTTGGAACCCCGAAGTGGACGTGAGAGAGACAGAGAGGAATGATGAGGGAAATATTAGGTATTAAATCATTGTACTGTTGAAGTTTTTCAAGTGACATACTTTAAGCTCTGGGTTGAATGGAAACTAGAGGACATGTACTTTTGTTTAATAAAGAAATATTTGCCCTGAGCAGAAGACAACATTTTAAAGCTTGTCATTTCATTCCTGGGAAAGTATTTGAAGAAAATGACATGGCTCAGCCCTGTTTGCTGACCATTTTGTTGTCTCCTGCTGAGACTTGCCATTTCCATAGCCAGTGGGCTGTATTGAATCAGACAGAAGCAATAGGTCATTAACAGAAATGGAGACTTGGGACAGCCTGCAGAGGCTGAAAGACAAGCAGAATCATTTCAGGCCACATCAACAAAGCTGTGTCTAATAGACTCTCATGCAACTATGTTGGAAGAGTTTAGCCTGGTTTTCAGAAAAACTTCAGAAACTTTAAAAAGCACGAAGTCATTTCTCCCCAAAGAGTGCCATGCTTAACATGAAAATAGAGGTGGGAGAGAATACTCTTCTGGTTTCTACATGCTGCATTTTCTTTCTTAGTCACATCCATTGAAAATAACTGTTTAAAATCCATTTAGTTAAAAAAAAAATCCCAGTTTTGCCACTGACATATACATTCACCTTGAGATCTTTAACTCATAGCATTCGTCCAAAGGGAGAATATATTATTTAATTTGATCAATATCTAAGTTATTAGTGTGTTTCCTTGATCCTTGGAGATTGTTCTGAATTATTACAATTGGGAGATGGGAATGTGGGGGGGGCAGATTTTGCCACTGAGATCATCGGCCATTACTCTTTAAAACCTAGAAGACATAGAAAACGTAGCCTCTTAAGTGTGGTCCAATTCAGAGGAAAAATACAGACCCTCAATGTATTCATATTGAACAAGTATTCATGGCTTGCTATATAGAAGACACAGCAAATACAGCGATGGAGAACAGGTGTTATTCCTTCTCTCAAAGAATTTATAATAAATTTCTGCATTCTAATCTGGAATGATGGGTGCAGATCTGGAGACAGGACCTAAAATTCCCGTGACTACATTTACAATTAAAACTTAGGAAGTGGGATACCGTTTTCAGGGCCAGCTTTCATTCATATACTTAAAAATTCTCCATTTAGATACATTGAGATCACATTTAGGTGGACTGAATGTAGAAGCCCATGTGTATTTTTGGGAAAAAAAAATTCTATAGTGTTGTCATAGTGTCTGTGTCTCCTACTGGTTGGTGAGCAACTTGAAAATAGGAATCATTGTCTTGTTCATCTTTGTGTCCCCTACCGTGTTGTGTGCTCAGTAGGTACTCAGTATTTTTGTAGAATGACTTGAATTTGCATAAACAATGCATGTAACTTCTAGCCCATTGATCATTAATTGCTTCTTATGTTTTGGGCGGTGTTATTACGAAGTCAGCAATACTAAATGATTCCAAGGTGTATTGCTGTCACTCGAAGAAGACATTTACATGCCGGGCTCTTAGTAGGGTTAATGCGTTATGCACCCAAGTCCCTAAGCACTCGATGTGAGAATGTCCTTCTTAGCCAAGAGGTCATTAAAGAAAACACAGTCTCATAATGTCATTTCCCCCTTAATTTTCCGATTACTTACATTTGGTTTAGTCCTAATTATGAATACCTTTAATTGCTTTATCACAGTGATGATTAACTGTGCCCAAGTCAGACCCCTTTGAAAGAGAGGACAACTCCTTCTAAAGGCTTTGCATTATTGCACTTAGGAAGAATACTAAACAGAGGAATAGAGGTGGTCAGACTTCCTGAAGAACTGACTGGCCTTTTACATTCCTCAGATACCCAGGGGTGATTTTTATTTTTGAGTTTTTCAGAGCTGGAAAAACTTAACCTTCTAAATGTTTCTTTTCCCAGCATGTTGTAATCTGCTACTTTATTTACATGAATCATTCTGCCAGAAGACAATATTGGGAATAAAATATATGCCAGCTGTTCTCCAGCATATTAAAAAAATAATAAATAAACTTGAGATCCACATGTTATCATGGAGGGAGTACTTGGCTGTGTTTGCCTTCGTGTTTTCTGTTTGTGTGTGTAAGATAGCCATGACTGAGAGTTCTTGTGTTTTATAGACTAAGTTCACAATACCAAATCTAAGTTATTTCATGTGAAATGCTTGGTAGCACAGGTTCATTTTAACCAAAATACAGGCATTGATAAAAGCGGTTAGTTTCATTCTTAAATGAAAGCACCCACCTTAGGATATGAAAGACCTAAAACCTTGAAAATGTGCGTTTGAATTCTGTATTTTAATTTAATTGCTACAAAAGGGACAGATTTTAGGATTTTAACTGAGCTTGAGATCAAATCACTTGAATCTGAAGTCAGCAGCCAGCATTATTTTAAAGTTTCTCTGTGCGTTTTAAAGACCGTATCATCGTACCATATTTATTTAAATCTTATCAATTTTATGTTCTTCTCGGAAATGTCAGTATATGTTGCACATTTGCATTCATCACCCAGAAATTTAATTGATGGCGTTCATAACTGTCTAACAACGCTCATTTCTCCACGTTCTTCCTCACTGAGGCATGGGCCACTCACTGGGGATCAGGATGGAGACTCTGTTCATCCCTTGAAAAAGGAGTAGATTTGGTCTGCACAGAAGGGAGGGTCTTTGCTTTGGGAAGGCTGGCACAGATGAGCGGGAGGACACGTCACTGTCAATTTATTATCAAGCTATTCTTTCTCCCTGGAGGAAGGCTTTAGAATTTTTAATCTATGATGATTCACACTCGGGAAGCATCTCTTTTTCTCATGTTGTGACTCCCACCTGGAAGAAAACGTTCATCCAGTGGCTCATTTGCAAAGGAGTAAGTGAAAAGAAGTGATGTGTAGATAAAGACCCTCCTTGGCTTTTTTCTCGGGGTAGGTGCCCGTGCCACACAGCTGTTCTGGTGCAGTGGGGGACGCTGCCGCAGAAGCCGAGAAACACTGGCACGAATGTATCTGCCATAGTGCATTTTCTTGTCATGCTAATTTTCCCTGTTGGAAACTTGGTGCACAAAAATACAAGGTTTCCTATACCTGTTTTAGACCCTGTCCTCTCTGTGTCTCATCTTCGGAGTTTTCTTTTTTTTTTTTTTTTAATTAAAAAAAATTAAGAAATAGCACCAGTATTTTTTCAGATTTCCCTTGATAAGACTTTCACCCAAAAGTGACGAAATAGGTAAATTCCCAGTGTGCTGCGGTGTGAGGGGATTATCTAGTTTATTGTTTTCAAATACCCCGAAGTCTAGGAAGTGCCAACGAACACGACAGGGTGGTAGCAGACTGACCCCCAGCAGAGAAACAATCAGGTCTAGCAGAACATTCAGCTGTGGGGCCAGCAAAGAAAAGCTGACATCCAGATGCCAGTGCTTTGGAAATTTTATCTGGAGTTGCACATATGGGTTCTGCATCTGCTCGGGTTATGCCGGCAGTCGGCATCCAAATTGACACAGCTACCATGGCATGAACAGGCAGAGGCACAACTCTATGTCTGGGTCTCTGCGAAGACAGCTGTCAAAAGCAGTGATGGTAGCCTTATGATAGCTAATTTTCAGAGGACCAACCTGGGCTCTCTGAGTGATAGGTTTTAAGCACCCACGAGTCGTTTCTGAATGGCCATCGTTGGAGGAAGGTGGTGGCGGTGAAGAGCATATACCCGCGGATCAGTGTGTGTGCACGCACGTGAACACGGAGGTAATTATGATGTCTTGGCCAGTGTGATAACACTCAAGGAAAACGAGGACCAAATGATTGAGGACACTGATTGAAATCTGCCTGTGAATTGTTGTCCATCTTCTATCACAGAAAAAATGGCTAACAAATCTAAGACTGACAGTAAACAGCTTTTTCCTGTTCCATGTTAAAAATGAGACTAAAGTCCGTAAAACATGAGTATTTGCCTTTCAGAAAGTACTTTTCTTATCTCATCATAATTTCCCCAATAGCAAGCTGAGTGACTCCGCATAACCAACTCACATTTTCATCTCTTGCTTTCCCCAGGATCCTTCTTAAAAAGAGAAAAGGGTAGGTTTATTTCGTGTTATCTCAAGGTAGTATCTTGAACACGAATAACCAATAGGCAAGAGCACTGGGGGCCAATTTATATCTCTACCTTCAATTTCAATTATTTGTTTATGTAACCTTCTATCTTTATTGAAATCATCAATTCCTGATAGATAACTGGATAGGTGTAGGAGAAAAGAATGATTTATGTTGTTCGTTCTTTTTAATTTGTCTCTGTATTGGGAACCTATTTATCAATAGCTTTGGGGACTTTTGTTGAATTGCTATGCTTCTTCTATTTTATTTTAATAACTTTGCAGTTAAGTTATAAACATTTACTCAGCTTTAAACATGTTAGGGAAGCGCACAGATTTTGCAAGGTGATAGACAGCAGTGACTGACATTAATAGGAATCTGGTGAACATCATTACATGTTATGTATATATAGCTGTATTCTGATTTCTCTTTTGCAGTTAGATGTTTTTGTGAAGAAAATATGTACTCTTAGCATTAATGACACTCTGGGTCTTTTTTCTTTGAGAGTTTGAGAGACCGTGCCAGTGGGGGGAAGAGCAAAGGGAGAGGGTCAGGCAGACTCTGGGCTGAGCGCAGAGCCCGCAGCGGGCCTTGGCCCCGTGCCCCTGAGATCATGACCTGAGCCAAAATCTAGACTGAGCCACCCCGACGCCCCCACTCTAGGTTATTCTTAAATGTATTTTGTCAGTCTTGGGTGTGGCCATGCCTGTGGTAGTCCTGTTGATGTAGTGTGTGCAGTCAGGCTTGCTTTGGTCCCCTTGATTTAGGTCCTTTAATCTTAACATTGAAGCATTTATGTGGAAGTGAAGAAACCACCATGGAACCAGGATCTCAAATGACATGCCTGGAGAGCCAAAAGTGGGGCCTTGGCTTTGTAATTTTTAGTTTGCTATAACTCAAAGGCTCACACATATTTACACACCTTTCCTACTCAGAGGTTGGTCTTTCCTACTCACAGTAATGGTCCTTTTGAGCTCTCTCAGGATTGTGTGGCCTGGAATAACATCCTGTCCTCAAGGGGAATGGCTAGCTAAGCTTCCATGAAGGCAGCCCTGGGTATTTGGGTTTGGGTGCTTAGGGTAGTACTTAACCTAACTGAAGAAAAATATACCCCCTCCTCCAATTCCACTCCCCACACTGGCAAAATTCGGAAGCCTGGAGCTTACCTGAGGAGAACTTCTGTGCTGTTATCTAGCCACAGTATTTGATTATCCTTTTTTCTGGCCTCAACAGCTGGTAATGGTCAGATTATGACCAAAAATGGAGTTTCTCCTAGGCTATTGGACGTACTCCCGGAGGCCATCGGAGCAGATTCCTGTCTTTACTCAGTTCAGGCATCCAGATGCAGAAGTTTAATAGTCTAGGGACTGTCATCCCTTGTCCCTAAGTCCTACAGACAGAGCAGGAAAAGAAGGGGAGAGCTATGGAAAGGGTGGTCTACCAAAGTTCCCAGAGTAAAGGGTTGCTGTGGTGGTGGATCCCCTATCACAAGGGCCTCTTGGCAAAATGAAGGTAGATTTCCCACTAATTTGCATACTAATTCAACACATATGTATTTATGTAATTAGCGAGTACTACGTTTTGCAATTAGATACTGCAAATACCAAGAAATAGTTATGGTCCTTGTTTTTATGGATTTCTCCAGTCAGGCTAAAAGGATAGATATAAAAATAAGTAATTGTGATAAAATCTTTGAGGACCAAACCTAAAGTTGTAAAAGATTCAAAGAGTAAAGGAAGACCTGCGGGTGAAGGCTTGAATTCTCCATTGGAAATTAAAGAAGGTGCCACGGGCTGTGTGATCCTTGAGCAGGACTTGGTGGGTGAGTGTGGTTCTACCAAATGCAGAAGGAAAGACCCTCCAGGTGATGAGAATGGCGTGTCCAGGTGCTCAGGGCTTTGCAAAGGTGTAGGAAGAGGTTCTGTGGGGATTCAGTACGGGACTATATGAAAGTTAGCATTGGTATTCTATTCATTTTGATTCGAAAGAATGTATTGAGTGCTTATTTTGTGCCAGTCTGGAGTCGGACTTGAGGGATACCAATAAGAGATCTCCCTCCTTCAGGGAACATACAGTGTTATAAGAAAGAGAGGCATTCACATAGTTACTTCAGCGTGGTGGGTAAAAGAGGGTCAGGAGAGGAGTCTACATAGAATGCCTGGTTGAAACCAAATGCTGGGGTCTAGGGTTTGGGCTTTACCCCCCAAGTCTGTGGGTATAATTGGGATCTTCATGGGAGGTGAATGGGGGAGGGAAAAGGACATGTGCGAAGGGGGAACAGCCAGCAGTGGTCAGGATAGTCTCCGGCAAAGGTGATGAGGCTTGAACTGGGAGGTGATTATGAGATTGCAGTGGAGACAGAGCTGAGAGATGTTTTGGAAAAAAATCATCTTACTCTTCTTTACAGACTAGGAAACTAAAGCTTAGTCAAGTAACTTACTCAAATTCATAGAGATAGCACATAATAGAGCTGAAATTTGAACCCAGACAACCCAATGTGGAGACTGTGGTCTGAGGCGGTGGGTAAGAGAATGAGATCTTGAGTTTTCAAACAACAAATTTTTATCATGCATATTTCATAGGAGCGATGTGGGAATTAAATAATATAACCCATGTCCCATGTCGAGCCCTTTGCACCATGTCTGGCAACTAGTAAGGGCTCCATATCTGATACATTTGGCACTATTTTCATCATTATTATAAAACCTTTGTTCTTGGTCTCCCCTTCATGAGGCACACCACCTCTGCCTATGCTATAGACACTTAAGCTTCATAGAGTTAATGAAAGAAATAGTTCCTGCAAAAGATACTGTGAGTATCCTGTCTTTAAAAAGACAGATGTCTTGGTATTGTGTAAAATACGTTAACACATTCTTGGCAAGACACCGTAAGGAGGTAAATAATGATAATACTTTAAAACAAATGAGCGATCATTATTAATACATTTGGAAAATAAAAATGTTAGTCATTTGGAACAAATGTCACAAAAATATTCTACCCTGGGTACTTGGCTTTAGAAACTGTATGTGTTTCCTTTAAAGTCCTTTTACTAATGACAAAGTCACTTCTCTCAAGATTGCTTTGCAAGCAGCTTTACCAGGGGGAAAGCAGAACTTGCAATGGGAATGCAATTGGGTTAATTCACCGGCCTTCCTAATAACCCTCAAAGTGCGTATGTTATTAGAAGATGAACTTCGTGTTAACTTTTATGTTCAAACTCAAGAGTGGAAGAATTGGACACCTCGGTTTTGTTCTTTCCTTCGTATTTCATTTACAAAGTGACACTTGCAGCTCTCACATCTTGAAGGGCTTGAACGAGGTGAGCAGGGCTGTTGCTTGGGGCTGAAGCCACAGTCTCAATTTTATTTCATCAATTTTAGTGTGACATTAAGATGAAGCAAAAAGGTTAAATTGATCTTAGTTATTCTTTATCGTAGAAAAAAACAAATTTAATTCTTGTGTATGATTTCATTTTAGAGCTAAAACATGATTAGCTGTCTCGTTTATAAAATAGAACAGTTTTTTTTCTTCCTTTGTAAACCAGACACAATTTTTGAGTGAGGCGTGGTGTTTCCTCTCTTTATGTGTGTTCACACTAAGTGCTGGTATAATTCCATTATGTTTTGACTTGAACATTAAATATTACCTTGAAGATACACTTCCCAGCAGTCGTGTTCTGATAGTGACATATTGTACTGTTTGAAGGGTGTCATATGGTCATCTGTCAGCCGAATGTTGTTCCATGGAAAGAATTTTATTCTTCAGATGTCATCTAGAATGCCTCATGTTAAAAAAGAGAACTCTAGCAGTATTCACAGAATCTGCATATGAGGAAGTGAGGGAAGGTCGGGGTGGACCCAACATAGGTGGAAAGGGATTAGTCCACTCAGAACACAGTCCCTCTCCAATAAAGATGAACTGTTACATTTTGAGCATTTTAAATTTGACATGATTATATTTTAGGGTAGAAAAACACATCTCCTTTAAGGACTTTTGGTACCCATCCCTCCTTGTCACTTGACATGCAGGCAAAGATGCCAACAAGATTCCTGGCAGTAGTAGGGTAGAAAAAATGCCACCTCCCTACAAAAAACAAAAAAAACAGCAATCTGAGAAAAATGTAGGAGAGCAAGGCTTGCTTTATCAGAGATTAGAGTGACAGGGAAAAGAAGAACGTGTTCTAGCTTCAGAATAATTTAGCAGTCAATATTTCTATCGGTAATATTTCTTTCAACAGGAATTAAGATGCTGGCCCTTATCCAAAGACACCTCATCCCTATTACATTATAGATCTGCTCCAGCTGTGGCCGCTTCTGTACAGAGATGAGGGCAGGTCTAATAGCCAATTTGTAGGGTATACTACACCAAGTATGTAGGCGATGGATGCTCCCCTCTAGTTGCATTTTCCTTCTCTCTCATCTTTGCCTGGAATATACCTAGAAATTCATGGATGCTATTATTTTCCCATTGTTAAAATGCAGGGAAAATATGCATCTGTGTTTGTTACCTTGCATTTTTAGGATCTAGAATCTATACCCACACTAAGAAAGGAAGGGTGACACCTGTTTGTTTCTTCTTTTGTCACTGCATTCCATTGCTGAATTCTCTCAAAGTTAAAATAACTACATTTCTTCCTCCCCCCTCATTTTTTTTAAATTAAAAGCTGTAGTTCTGTTCCTCAAAAGAAAAACTAAAAAGGCACACTGTATGTCCTGAACTTTTTTTTTTTTTTAAACGACAGGTGTAGCTTGGAACATTTGCTGGTTTTGTTCTTCACCTGTCCCTACCATCCATTTATATTATGCATCCCTTTGAACTGTGTAATGTCCATCAAGGTAACAAGAAGGGGAATACTAAGGCCCAGAAGTCTGAAACATCATAATACCAAAGCAAATAATCAAATACGAAGAGACAAGAGTACATACTTAGGCAGAGGGAAAATAGAAGTCCATGATTTTTGGCCTGTGTCTTAATTCACTGCCAACATTATTAACTTCACTTTTCATTCAGGTTCATGATATCTTGGGGCTTTTCTGAGTTTTGATAGAAAGAGAAGAGAGAGATAGAGATGGACGGAGAGGTGATATATTTTTTTCAGGGCTGAGAAAACATTGTGTTGAAGTTTTTATGGTCAGATATAGAAAAAGCACAAAGTGGGGCCAATGGTAATAACCTTGCAGTTAATCCTACGGGATGCCACGTTATTTTTCTTGGCTTTTCCGGAACTTCAGAGAAATGTTCACCCTTGGGTATATTGATGGTAGCAGAAGGTCTTGGATCAAACTCCCAGATATACGTTATCTCAAACATACCACAATTTTAAAATGACTAATTGAATTTCACATAGAGAGTAGTTGTCCTGGTGAAAATGATCCCAATGAAGATGAATAAAAACATTTCCTAATAAATCAGCAACTGAAACATTTCTGGAGCTTCGTTTTCAGATTAGGGTTGACATTTTCAGTTTAAAGAAAGCAAGTTAAAGTGACAATTCTTATGAGATTATTATATATCTATTGAGAAAGTTAGTTTGACTAATAGGATTATCTCACTAGTTCAAGGACAGGTGGGTGGTAATCCTCTTGTCGTATTCTACTTTGTACAGAAGTAAACTGTGGCTCATTTTTCCTGCTCTTAGGATGACTTTTTACTGTAACATGTTTATATTAAATAAACATACACTATACAACTGTTGAACCACTGAGCTCTGCCTCTGAAACTAATAATATACTATATGTTAATTGAATTTAAATATAAAAAAAAGTAGAGGGGAAAGGAAAGAATTAATATTTCCTGAGCATCCATCATATGCTGTGTAACTGATTTCTTAACATTCACAATCTACCAATGAAAGAGCTGTTAGCATTCCCATTTTATAGATAAGAGAAAAAAGGCTCAAGGTCATTTAGCTAATAAACGATGATGACACGATCCCTACCTAGCTCTCTCTGAGCCGGGGGACTATGCTTTTTTTTGCATATAAATTTTAATAAAAAAAATAATGCAATAATAGCTTAAGAAGTACTGAAGCTCGGAAATGAACTAAGAATTTATCAGCGTAAGACCTGTATTAGTGTCATATTTCTTTTGAAACTAGTAGAACATTCTTTTGTGTTTTGTTATGACTATTTCCATATTTCCCAAGGGTCTGAAAGCCGGAAAGGCCCCTAAAAGCTAGTAGATGAAACTCTGCTGTAGTGTGTTGTTTGCATAGCGTCTACTAAAACAAGGACAGCTTTTACATTTTGCCATTCACGTTACCCTGTTTTCTCTCTCACTTCTGGTCTCCTGCCAATCGAATTTTGCCTGTTTTTGCACTCCATGTTTTTTCTTCCTCTCATACTCCGTGTCTTCTCAATTCATAAAATGTGCACTTGGAACCTGGAGGTGAAGAGCAGAAAATGATCCTATCAGTCTTGTGGCCGTGGCCGTGGGTTGTGATTTGCTGAGCGCATCTGCAGGAAATCGCATTTGCTGGGGTGAACTCTGGCAGATGCAAAGTCTCCCTCTTAAACCCTCTTTTGTGATATCGATGAGAACATGTTCTTTCTCTAGAGTACATTTTTCAAGATAAATATATTTATTTTAAAAACTTATTTTTCACTAAATTATACAGCAGCATTTTGTATGTGTTGAGATGAGTGATGAGCAGGAAAGTAATGGCTCAAGCTTGTCTGAGAGCAACTTGTTAAGAAAGTGCGCCTATCTCAGGATGCTCTATTTAATAGGGGTCATTATTAATTCACGATTTCCTTAACTGAGCAAAACGTTACCTGTTAAATCAGGGTCCTCCTGTTCACTGATAATTTTAAAAAGTAGTGAGGGAGAGACTTGTTATGAAGATAGTTGAATGAAGAAATAACGAAGTCCTCTAAAAACAGCTGCTACAAATTTGCATTTCTATGGATGGCATACTTTAGCCAGAGGACAGAAGTTACCCACAGCGAGAGCTATGCCTCAAATCTAGCGAGCTCTGCTGGGAGTGTTGGTGCCATTTCTGAGGCCCAGTGTCTTCTGCTTCTAGTTCTTTCTACTTCAGCTAGCTGCTACCAGTTACGTGTATTTTAGGTAATACTCTTCCTTTGCTGTTGCAAAAAAAAAAAAAAAAGGGAAGAAGGGGTAGAAAATTTTAAGTGGCTGTTGGCTCAGTTCATGATGTATTATACTGCAAGCATTTCAGCGCTCTCGGGGGATCTCTGGTCCTACCATAAGGTCAAGAGTTAACTACTTGTATTTTAGCTGTGTACTGCTATCAATACCGCTCCTATGGAAACCTCACTTGACGTCATTTTTGAATCTTTGTGACTGTAGTCAAGCTTTAGTAAAAGTCAATAAGAACATTAGACCGTTGTCTATATTATTACTTGCCACTTCCTGCCAGCAAACCACCAATTCATTAGCAGAGAGTTTTGGAACTCTTGCTTGATTATTTATGCAGTCAATAGCAAGGCTTGTCTGCATTCATAATTGTTTGATTTTATGGCCTCTTCTTTAAACAAACATTGTCTATGGTAATGTGATGCCCTGATGGATGGGAAAGGTTTTGTCTGTGAATATCATTTAGATAATTAAAAATGACAGATGAAATCGCCCGCTGTCTTGACCTGTACTTTGTTCCCTCAGTGATGCTGAAGAGATGCTGATTGCTGTCAATCAAAACCCATTGGAGGTTTGTAAATTCTGGCTGCTGTGAACTCTGACCCCCACTGTTGATCTGAAATAGATAATAACCTTGAAATTCTATTAGAATTTAAAAACAGTTTTACTAAAGGGGCACAGTATATATTTCTTTTCCTCTAGAACACGGTTACTTAATGTCACTCTTTGCAATATCCAGAGTTAAAGTGAAATATAATGCTTAGCAAAGCTTAATGTAACAAATCAGAGCAATGATCTTATTCTATAATCCCAAACTCCTGATTAGGATTCCCATCTTCTGGCTAGGAGAGGATATAAACTTTAGCTTTTGCTACTTCACTGGCTGTTAATGGTTAGAACTTTGTTGCTGTCGTTGGGGTTTTTTTGTTGTTGTTGTTTGTTTGGTTTTTGTTTTTTTGCTCATGTTTACTAATTCTGTTGTTGAATGAATTATTGTCGTGCCAGCATGATTTTCATTTAGTATATTTTTTTCCATATTTATCCTATAAATCTTTCAAACCACTATGTTTCCCAAGCCAAAGGAAATAACACAACTGGAATTTTGAAGACAATAGAGATCCAGAGGCCACTGTTAATGCCCAAAGTTCTCAACAAATACCATCAAAACCTTAGGTCAAGAGATCAGGCTGATAAATACATTTGCCTTGCAAATTGTTCTTTATCGTTACCCAGACACTTAAAATATATTCAGAAGCCCCACCAGTATTTAAAATACACACACAGGTAGATGGTCCTGGGAAGAGAGAAAGAGAACAGTCAAGTTTATCAACATAGGAATCACCAAACTAGCCAACAGCAAAAAATAATAATAATAATCATAATCATAATAATCATTAGCAAATTCTACAGGCTCGAAAATTATAACAATTAGGCGCCGGCAGTTTTTAGTACACCGGTTATAGCAAGTGTATATAATAGCAGGAGCAGTGCGATAAGAGAATTGCAAATAGCAGAGATCTCTTGAAAGGTGATTGTGAAGTACTGTTGGTTTTTCTACTAGAGAAACTTCTTCAGAGTTTAATGAATTTGTGAGGGGTCATATGAAGAGTTATTATCATTGTTTTGCATTTTGTAATCAGCAGATACTTTGAAATAATATTAGTTATGTCAGTGCCTCAGTGACAATGGAAAATAAACATTATCATTGTTTTGGCAGTTGATGAAAGTATCAGAGGCATAATGCTTACCTTTATTTTGAGGGCATTTATCCAGAATCAGCCATCAACTATCTAAGGATAATGCTAGTTCACAAGTCAGGTGTTCTTTTTTTTTTTTTTTTTTTTTTTTTTAAACCTTGGTAATGAATTTTAGGTGAATTTATTACTGCCTAGTAAAAAGTAGTACGGTAAATATAACCGTAAATATATCTGTTTTTAAAACCTGTCCTGCACAGCTTAGCATAAGTCTGCCTTTTCGGTGGGGCTTTCCCGTTCTTGCAAGGCCCCTGGGATGGCCTGTTCCTTGGACATTTCCTTACTTGCTGTGTTTTGCCGTATTAGCACTTCCATTTATTCACTCACTCAGTCGTTCACTTTTTTATTCACTAGCAAGTATTCATTAAAGAACGTTGGGGTATTAAGCCCTTTCATAGCACTAATTATTCTGCATTTTCATCTTATCCCCGCAGATAAATCATAGAACACCCAGTGTTGCCTTCATAGACGAGGTTATTCCTACTCCCGCATGAGCATCCTTGTCTCTCTTGAGTGGCTTTGCCCTGGCAGGTTCTCAGGAAGCATCTCATCGACTTTTGACGTGGGCCTGTTTCCCTTGGGTGTTGTGAGAATGAGGAGTGAGAAAGGGAGGCTGAAGAGTCTACGAACTTCGTTGAGGAAAGTAGCTTGCAAATTGTGTTAGCCCAGGCTCTGGGGCAGTGTCTATACTGAAGGTCTAGTCGCGGTGCATTTGGTTCATAAACATCACAACCGCAGCTGAATCAAGGATGGGACGACTCCACTTTCATTTTTCCATCCCAGATTCTTCTCCTCTCCATGGGCCTTTGACATAGCACCATTTGATGTAACGGTGAAAGCACAGTCTCTACTTCCCTTGACTCTGGGCAGGGGAGAGGGTCAGACATGTGAGATCTCAGTTCAAGCACAATATCTCAATTATTTTATTTTGACCTGGTGCTTTAGAGAATTCCCTGTTAGCTGCGGGGCCGATTAAGTTTTGTATGCCAGAGCAATTATTTGTTTCAGATTTAATTCATGTCCCCTCCACTAACATTTAAAGCCTGTTTTGCTAGGAGAGAAAACTATTTAGCTACTGAAAATCGTCATGCTTCCAGGCCTTTCCGTTCCTTCTTCTGTTCCCTGTGATATCATATTCACAAATCATGCATACTCTCCTAAATCCTAAATTTCTTGGCAAGGAATTTTTGTGCTTATTTTGTCTACTTTCTTTTTGGACCTTTTATGATGCTTAAGACACATTTGAAAGAATCTCAGCTGAACTTCTTACCTTATTACTGTACATTGAGTGTATACATAGAGCACATGTGTCCGTGAAAAAAATGCCTCCAGTCTGACACAGCATGCCCAAAGGCTTGCTTTATGGGAATTTCATAACCTACAAACATGTCCAGTTATCACTTATTCCATGGTGGCCTTATTTTGTTGCTCAAGATTTCCATTCTGTCATGTGATGTGGATGCAGGTATAAAATGGTGGTGTTAGAACAGATTTTCCCAGTATAAGGGGAGGAGATCAAATCCCCAGGGAATGGTAAGCTTGACACTGAATTAAGAAGAGGGTAGTTTCGGGGTGCCTGGGTGGCACAGCGGTTAAGTGTCTGCCTTCGGCTCAGGGCGTGATCCCGGCGTTATGGGATCGAGCCCCACATCAGGCTCCTCTGCTGGGAGCCTGCTTCTTCCTCTCCCACTCCCCCTGCTTGTGTTCCCTCTCTCGCTGGCTGTCTCTATCTCTGTCAAATAAATAAATAAAATATTAAAAAAAAAAAAAGAAGAGGGTAGTTTCTTGCCTTTAAAAAATAAGTTGTAATATTGACATCTTCAGAGGCTAATTTGTGCCAAATTCGTGCCCCTTCCGGTTGCACAAGGGGCTGCTGACCCAGTGTTCTGTGTCTCAGCTCTTGGAAGAGAGGCTTATAAAGGGAGCTCTGCGGAGAGTTGGGGCTTCTGCTGGTCCTTGGTAAGCGCTTACTAAGTGCTACGTCACTCTACGAGGCACTTTCAAACGGCCATCATCTCCTTTCTTCTGTGTCGAAGGCAGTGATGATTCCCACTATTCTTACAGAGAAACGGAAATTTAGAGAACCTAGGTAACATGCTTCCAGTCCCACAGTTAGCAAGCAGCAGAAATGGGATTCTGTCTTTAATTTTTCTGAATCAGAATCCAAGATTCTTTATGCTACAATGCAGCACTTCTGGGTGTCTCGTTATATCAGCACTTTATTCTAATGAGTCTCTTGCATGAAGTTCATAATAATAATTTTTATTGTTGCAAATAAGCCGCTGTGCTGTGTGCACCAAGTTTTCTACTAAGTGCCCTAACTTAATTCAGTTGGTTCTCCGAAGGAATGGAGGCAAGTATTATTATCTACATTCTTGGGGGTGAGAAAACTGATGTTTAGAGATTAGCTCATCCAAAGTACAAAATAGTCCAGCCAGAATTCATACCCAGCTCCGCCTCTGTACAGAGCTTACGCTTTTTTTTTTTTTAAAGATTTTATTTATTTATTTGACAGAGAGAGAGACAGCCAGCGAGAGAGGGAACACAAGCAGGGGGAGTGGGAGAGGAAGAAGCAGGCTCCCAGCGGAGGAGCCTGACGTGGGGCTCGATCCCATAACGCCAGGATCACGCCCTGAGCCGAAGGCAGACGCCTAACCGCTGTGCCACCCAGGCGCCCCCAGAGCTTACGCTCTTGACCATCCCACTCCAAGAAGTAGCGTGTACACAGCAGAGCAGACACTTGATCAGTTAAACACCCTTGATGCCACAGCCCTAACAGTATATGAGTCTGTACAGGTCAGAAATACACATGCAGGTTCTCTGATTATTTAACTGAATTCCATCCACTTGGGGGGAGCTGGTAATTTTTGTTTGGCTTCATTTTACTAAGTTCAGCTAAACTGATTTATATGAATCCTCTTTCAGCCAAACTGATTTATATGAATCCTCCAATTATCTTTTCAGTATGCCTATGCCAGAAATTTTGTTAGAGAAACGTTCTTTTCATTTCACCCTCTCGGGGAGGGATGATTAAGAAAAATCAAGTGCTGGTGGCAGCTGTGTCTCAGAGAAGGTTTTTCCTACCTGATTATCCAGTTGTTTGAAGGATGGCAGTTCAGACTGCTCAGAGAAGAGTCTAAATTCCCAAAGATTAATAATATTAAAGAAAGTTAAATGAAGCAAACAGCATGCCACTCTGTACAGGGCCCCCATCAAAACCACACTGCCCAATTCCCCTCTGCTATTGGGAAGATAATTACTGAACCTTTGTTCATGTGAAGTAAATGAATTTTGAATCCTCTGTATATTTAATTATCCAAGACTGAACCTTTGTTATTTTCCTTAAAACAAAAAAAAATCAGGTAAACCTCTGTGGTATATTCTGAGCACTAATTACTTCCCCAAATCTCAGCACTATTTTAACTTGCTCTTAGTAATATGCTCTAAGTGTTATTGGATTTATTAGCATGCTTTTATAAGAGCTTCCTCTTAACAAGAATGTTTATTTTCCCAATCTACTTCTGGTTTATCGTTGACTTTTTGCTTGTCTCGTAATATATTTTGGCCTTAAATAAGTACAGATTTTTAAAGATTCGTGGCACAGATCTAAAAGAATAAATCTGTAAAATATCGAAAGTACTTTACCCATGAATAGGGCCCATCTATTCTTTGGAAATGGAGTTTTTATGGCTCCGGTCATTATTCTCAAATAGCAAAGAAGTGTTGATTGTTCATTTTGAAGAAATGGAGAGAGTTCAAAATAACCAAAATTTGTTTAAAGCACATAAACTCTATATTTGAGTACAAAGTGATTTTTTTTTTAATTCTGAGGAGCTCCCGAGGTTGTATTTTGCTACAATATGAAAATTAATTGTGACAATAAAGGCCATGATTATAAGCCTTTCACACTGTCCCACTGTGACAATTAGCTCCCGATTGTTAGACCATTTATTTATTAGAACATTAAGAATCGGAGCTGTCTTGACTTGTAACTGAAAATAGATTATTATTGAGCTTGCTTATGAACCCAAAGGACACACCATAAAGTGTTTTATTGGTTGAGGATAACAGTGTATTTCGAGATAATACAGTTGGGTCACCTCTGATAGATTTCAGGAGCAATGTTGTAAAAGGTGTCTAACAGGTGACTTTCCTCCAAACTCTGTCCTACAGCCGGTTTTCTTTAGTGAGAATGAACTTTTAAAATAAGTGTATTGTTTGTGAAGAGACTCTGACATGCAGGCAACACGATCAAAGGGATCGTTTTTTCCTTAGAAACATGGAGAGCTTGCCTCTTCCAGGAGAACAAGGTAAGGCAGACTTCCCTGAAAGTATGCAGGCTGTTGCCTAAAGAGCAACAAGGAGAATGAGGAAAAAGCCTCCATTAAACTTTCAAAGAGACATATGTTTCAAACAGACTTGTTCAGCACTCACTCCCTCCAGAAGAGTGCGGCAGCTCCAGCTGTCTCCGCACGGGGCGTGGACAACCTCCGCGCCACCAGGAGGAGGAAGACATCACAAAGATAAACAGGAAAGGCACTGAGTCCTTTCTCGACTACTGTCCCGAACTCCTGATTTGTTGAAGTTCAGGTGCCACTCTCCCCACCCAACTTACCCCACAGAAGTAAGTCATTTCCTTTTCCTTGTAAGTAGTTATTTTGATTTTTTTTTAACTCACTAGCCTTAGGTCAGGAAGATTTCTTAATATTTATTCTACATCTATATTGAAAGACAGTATAAGGTCATGGTAAAAGGCGTGCATTGTAGACTTAAATTCCCTTTTTTTCGGTACCAGGCTCAGCTGCCTATTAGCTGTGTGATCTTAGGCAGGTTGCTGTAACCATCTGCCTCAGTTTCCTCACCTGAAACCTGGAAACCAAACTGATACCTAAAGTCTGAGAGGAGAAAGCGTTTAGAATAATAACAGACACGTAATCCATGTGCTATGCACAGTAGCTGCTGTTATAATTTTATTACGCAAAATAATAATTTTTGGTTACTTAAGAAACTTTTTTGAGGCTTATCAGCAAAAAAAACTGTATTTGCTGTTTCTGATCATTAAACTTGTCATTTTCCTTCACCTTCGCACATTTTATAAGAATTTCCTTTGTATTTTTAAATCTGGCTTGAAAGTCCATTGTACACCAACTATCTTGTTTAATTTGTCATACACACTTGTCATTAAAAGGAACGAGTGAAATACCTGAATTGAAGCACTCAGGCTCCAGGAATAATATCTGAATTCCAAGAAAAGAGAATATCTTGAGGGATATAATAATAAATACTCACCTGAAAGTGTGGAAATCGTGCTCACACCTTATCCCTGTGAAAAATCCAAGTCAAGTTCTGACTTGTTGAGGCTGAGAAAGAGTAAAAAAAGATTTCTGGCACTGTATGGATTTATTTTAAATCTCAAGTCTCGTGGCATTAAGTAAAGGCTAACACTGGTGGTTGTTTAGAAAATTAGAGGTGTAGTCTTGCTGTAAAATTGTTCTGCCAAATACATTAATGGACCTAATTAACAAAAATACAAATAGCTCTAGAAAGAATATGGACTAGAATTTAGATAAACAGCATAACCAAGAGACACTCTTAGTTCAACTGGAGGAAAGTTCGACTGTGAAGTCCTCTTGCCTGTTCTAGACAATTCACATTCAGTGGCATTTGGAAACATCTTTAATTAGATGACTGGTGGTGTCTATTTGCCCACAGGAAAAAAAAAAAGTCATACAAGGAATTTTATTAATACCTATCTGGGATTTCAGTTTTATCAAAGTTGACCTGGGTTAGAAACCAACTTACATACTTTTTGTCCTTTCTTTTATGACGCTTTTCTCTTCACTTGAGAAGGGATTCCCAAGCGGAAGGAAGAAGCCTTGATAGATTCCATACATATTAGATATTGCAAAATGCAAAGTTATGATGGGTAAGTTAAGATGCAGTTTCCAAAACGTCACAAAATTGCCTTTTAGAAATCACTTACCTCCCTCAGAACCTTATGAAAAACAGTCTTGTGATATACCTTAAGCTATTTGTTGACTTAATTCCAGAAATCTGGCAAGTCTGAAAACTGGATATCCACTGTCAAGCCTCGATAGTCAGAGTCTAGTGCAGAGAGTACAGGATGAGAACCCACTTTCCCTTCTGGAGACGTTTGTTACCCTGGCCTCGGTCACATTCCAACCACAGGTCTCAGTTCTTCCGGGAAGCTCTACACACAGGACATTGGAGTTTGTCTTATTTGATAGGCAAGTGTTAAACAGAGAAGGTTATGATTTGGTGGGTCCTCTTCTCGAATCTTTGGAGAGGGCGTTACGGGAGGACATTTGTCATGTCTCACTATGACCCCTGTAGAATTTAGAGTCCGGTTCGGATCTGGCCTTGCCTCTGCTGTGTGTCTTTGAGCACATTTCATTCCTCATTGTAAACTGAGTGTAGTAAGAAGGCCTTTTGTGAGCCGAGGGTGGTATTTTGAAGATTAAATGAGATATACCCATAAAGCAGCACTAAGGAAGAACTCCGTATTGGTTACTGTAAAATGTATCGATTCAGTTTCGTGTATGTTTTTGTGTAGTGGTAATCCCCAGAAAGACTCCACTATATCCTGTTTTGAAGAGTATACAACTGCCCACACCCTGTCCAAAGGCCTTCTGTTCTGGAGGTGCTGACAGGTCTTTGGTGGACACTCTCCCTCGCCTTGTAGGAGGGAGCCCCAAGGATGGCATTGACATGAGAATCAACTCTGTTTCAAGTTAAAAGACTGGTGCATTTCTTTTTTAAGTTGAGGGAAAAAGAAATGTAACCTCCTGTGGCCTGAGAGGCCCAGCAAAGACCAAGGCTTATCCCTACAGACAGATATTCATCTGGAAAAGCCATCGCTGGTCTCATATCCACTGTGAGTCATACAGTTCAATGTCCAGTACCCATTCTAGTCAGAAAGTCCTTTTGTGTTTCTAACTTAAGTATCTCATAATAACGAAGCTTGTTTCTCCTTTCCTGGTACTTGAAGTCCCTTTCAAAACCAACATCCACTCAGTTTAATGGTGTCCAATGGCACCAGGTTCTTCACTGCCATTTTTCTTCTCAATCTGAAAAACCCCATTTAAAGTATCAAAAATAAATTAGTACATTTCTCTAATATCCTCTGTGTCAAATGAGATTTTAAGTGATGTGACCTCCAAGAAATGGGTTGAAAAAAGTAATACTCCTGGGACCTGGACAACCTCTAACAGTACTTGGGAAGTGCATCTGTAAGTAGGCATTGAAGCTGGGGAGAGACACCCCCAGATGCTCACTTCCTGCTGAGCTGGCTCTCGACTCGGCGAGCCGGCCTGCAGAGTCACCCCCAGTCTCTCCTTTGGAGCTGAGGGCATCTACCCATTCTCCATGGTCACAATCCTCTCCTGACTCCTAGATCAGGGAGTAAGAGAGCTTAAGAATCGCCACAGTGGCCTTTTTCCTGGCCTTCCCCAACTCTCATCCTCAGGAGGTGTCGCCAGTTTTCTGCAACTCTGTTGTCATCCTGTTATTTTTATATTTATTCATTTATGCATCCTCTCATTGAGTACAATGTGCCTTCTCTGTGCCTCAGTGCTGGCTGCGGAAGCCTTAGGCTTTGGCACAAAGCCCCAGGAGTCTAACACTGCAGAAGAAGCACCATTTTTGACAAGGGCTACGAAGCGGTACTTCGTGTGTTCTAGTTTGGTGGCTGATCAACTTCCAGCAGATACGATGAGGGCAAGAGTCTCAGGTGTCCCTGTGTGGAGCAGGGCTGGGGAATAGTGCTTCTGCGCCTCTGTGGGTGAGCACATTTATGGTGGATGCTGAGACCTGGCACTGGTGGGGGCATAGGAATTTTGAGATCAAAGAGGAAGCCCAGAAGAGGTCTGTGAACAATAGAAAGTCACCACACAAAACCTCCAATCCCAGTTTTCGTTTTTATCAGTCATTGCATTTCTCCACAATGGCAGCATTTTTAAAAAGAAATGTTTCCAAAGCTATAAAGCTTTGAAATATTAAAGAGAAATAGATGAACCAGAACTTGGAAAGTTGGTTTGCTCACAGGAAAATTGTGGGGTTTCTTTTTTCATTTGAAATTAATGTAGAGGCAGTTCCCCAACTAGAGTGGAAAGCTTATTTGTTTGTTTTTGTAAACAGGCATTAAAAAAAAGAGCATAGAAAATGTGTACCTCACTCTTTGATGCTTAGCGGGAGGTTTGTGCTTTTTTTTTTTTTCATAACTTAGGCCTAAGAAAAATGCAATAGTACAATACATCACTGATACAACAGTCTGATAGATTTAGAAAATGTTTAGTGAATGTATTCTGCTTAGACCAGCAGGAACACCTGCTTCTATTATTCCATCACTGATAAAATGGTAAATAGCTCATGTCAGTCATGCAGCTTGCATAAAGCCACATAGTTTACTTGTGGGGTTGGCCATTTGTATGGAATTATACGGAGTTTGTGTCCAATCTCTTCGTTAAGTGATTCAGTAAAATTATAGGGTCATAAATGGACAGTGACACCATTTTAATTTTGGTTCATTTTATCTTTTCTGTCCACTCGCTACTTCTCTTGATGGCACTTCCTCCGGTATAAACTGGAAGATGCACCTTCAGGATTAACTCTTACTGTTGCCCGTGGGTAGTGGAGGGCATCTAGATCAGTCTGATGTCATTTCTTTTTTCTTTTTTCTTTTTCCAGTACAGTTTGATTTCTCTCTTGATCAATGAGAACTATAACTTAAAATCTGACAGTCCTGTAGCCTCCCACTCTCCAATTTAATTAAGCAGTAACCACCAATATTTGAGAAGAAAAAGTGCGACCATATTCAGATGTCATAAAGAGAGTGTTGTAAAGGAACAGCACTCGTGATGCTCAGTGTCCCTTCACTGACCTGGGCTATGGGAAGACACACTTTTTCCCTAGCGGAAAGCACTTTCCTATGCTAGCTGGAAGGACTGACAGTTCCCACTGCCAAGTCCAAGCAGCACCTGGTGTTTCTGACTCTCCTTGGACGGAAGGACTGAAACCAAATTCTTTCATGGAGGTGTGAGTTCTTGTTGGGACACCACAAGTGGCAGGCATTCTGCTTTTTCTTAGAAACTTAGAAGGAAAAACACTTAAATGCGGAAGTCTTCCCCTTTTACTTTCTTGGCTTACGGAAGGGGCCTCTGGTAGCCAAAGTGAAACCCAGGACACTGAATAGAGTAGGATTTTACAGATGTACGTTGTAGCGGCGCATGGACAGACATCTGTCTTGTTCAGACAGACTTCTGCCGTCGCTGCTGCTCTCTTCTCCTTTTCATTCTAAGGCTTAGATCTAGTCTAGTATCTGCTTTATTGTAGACCAGTGATCTCAAATACAGCTTATCTGTTCTTACCAACGGATGGTAAATATATTCACGCTCACTGAGATGCACGCCTTTTTAAATCCAGGACCTAGTTTTTTACACCTTTGGTGAGTAGATTCTTGAATATTAATTAGACGCCACGTCAGCTTGGATATCTACATTTAACAAGGCCTGAAAATTCTATATGATTTGAAGTTCCTGTATAATAGAGACTACATGAAAATGACACAGGAGTTTCTGGAGAATGATAGGCTGTCCCCTCTGGGATGAGAATTAAATGTAGTTTGCTCAGTTTTACTTGATACAATCAGGCATAGAACATAAGCAGCGGGTTCTGATGCCCAGTTCCTCCTCCCTGGAAGATGGGTAACGTGAACAAAGAAAGTTCCGTGTCTGGTCCAGTCTTTGTCTGTCTGTCTCACGTTGCTCTTGTTCTCTCCGTCTGTATTGGAATGCCTGCATCTATCTTTGGGACCTGTTGACTAAACCCAGAGAACTCTTGGCTTTTGCTTTTGCATCTGCGCCAGCCCTTGGTCTTGATCCGTGGATTTCCACAGGAGGCTTTGCTTCTGGTATGCTCTGCACAGTGTTGGTTGCCTGCTTTCTTCTGTGGCGGGAATGGCTGAAAATGGCTGCATGTTGCTGCAGCTCTCTGTCTCAGGTGCCTGGATGATCTGGACCTGTGGGCTTGGTCAGCTGCCTCCTTTCTGCACTGTCAGCATTTGGCATTGCTGTGACATGGGGGTGGGGGAGGGGATGTGGAAGCCCTTTAGTCAGAAAGAAGTCCCTTCTGATCAAAATAGGAGCTGAAGTTGGATCTTCCATGGGGCAGAGTCACCATGCTGTTTGTAAAGGACGTTTTCCTCCTTCCTCTTGCCTCAGAAGTAATTTGTAAGTGAGTAACTCAGACGTGTTTCATGCTCTCATGTGTTGACTAATAAATAATCAATATAAATCAACTGGGCAGGAATGAAACCGTGAAGCTGTTACTCTGTACACTGGTGGGGTTTGACCACAGCAGCTCTTTGCTATCGAAGGCTTCCATGAGGCAACCTCTTTCACTAACTCCTATTTGTAGACAAACCTGAATCGTTTACATTATTTGATGGTTATTTTGCTTTGTCTTAGGAAAAACTTTTTAAAACCCCCTAGTAAATCCAGTCTTTAAAAATCTCACAGCATCTACAGGAGCATGATTAAGATTCATTGCGGTTTCCTTTCTCTCTACCAGTAGGAGATTTAAATTAAAGTGTCGGAAACCCATTTGCCCCCACCCTCCTAACACCCTGTTTTGAGTCTTCTTTTAGATGGATATCATTTAACTCTGTCTCTTACTGAGGGTGTCTTACACTGGCATTTCTTTTTCAGAGACTGTGTATGGGAAGGTCCCTTCATAGAAGGGTACTCATTCCTTCACAAATAAGAAGAGTAAAAAGTCAGTGTATTCATTTAAATCTGATTAGGCTCCTCCTTCATTACTTTTTGTATAAGCCCTCCCTCTTGGCTAATAATAATAATAATTAATAATAATAATAATATAATAAAGAAATCTGGTGGTCTACAGTGTAATAAACTTTTTACCCAGGTAACATAAGAGATGAAGGAGGAGAATGCCTTTCAAAAGTGAATTGTCTTAAACTAAAAAATATGAAATAAAGTAGATATATGCAATGTCTCAATAAGAATATACATTCAGAATTAAAGCTTCTGTCCTTGGAACATAACTACTAGAGCAGAATCTATTGCTTTGAATGTTTATGGTCAACCTGATACTGTCAGTCTGTCTCACAATATTGAGACATGCATGCCCTGCCCACCTCTTTTCTAAGCAAAATAGTTAATAAACATGAGCATGTGTGTTGGAAGACTGGAGTGTAAAAGGGAGGAAGAGAAAGGGAGACTAAGGTAAGAATCGGAAAGAATTACCAAGAGCAAAAAAGATTTCTCATGCATTTCTAGAAATCCGTGAAGGAGTCAAGAATCTGTTGGCCATGGAGAGTTCTGACCTCAGTGTCTGTGACTCTGGTAGTGTGACTCTGGTGTGTGCTTTTCATACACCTCATGGGCATCTGAAAGAAGAATGCCAAGAAGGGGAAATGGATACTCCTGGGCCAGCTAGTTTCCTTCAGCCCTTCACTCATGCCTTCCCCTGTTCCAAAGAGCATAAGTCAAATTGTAGCTCTTCATTTAGTCAGATCTGTTAGGTAGCAAAGTAATCTTATTCAAAACTGCACTTAAAAATACGAAATCAGCACCATTGCATGAAGCTCACTACAGTATGCTGTTTCTGATAGTTTTTCCTCTCTGCTCACATCTGGGACGGGCCAAGTACACTAGTTTTAATCCACTACCCCATTTCTCTAGCCCAGAATCATAATTTATGAATACCTTCAGAGAGCGTGCTTGGAAGGGCAGGCCCTTCTAATGACTTGTTAGCTTAACAATAAACCATTGAAGCTCCTAATTTGCCTATAAACACACGATCCCACTGGCATTGCCCTACACGGTACAGTTCAAAGGGCCTAATAACTGCCCTGTTCTTTTATATGGAACTGTTTCAACCCCTGCTGAGACCTAGAAGATTAAGGATGTAAAGGGAAGTAAAGCTTCATTCCCTGTAAACTTGGCTCAAGACCTACAAATTATCTGTGGTCGCTAATTGAACTCTTTATTTCCTCCTCAGTGAAGCTCTTCAGTGGATGATGAATTTGCATGGTTTTCATTTCTGCCCTCCACTGATGGTTTTCATCCCAGGCTAGAGGCAGTGCTATCCTTTGTAACTCCCCACAGAACTTAGAAAGCCATTGCAAAGGCACAGGCAGCATTCTTCTCGACAAGAGAACACCTAGGAGAGTCATCTCTTTTACTTCCACTGGACCTAGGTACTTACTGGTCTCTAGTGTCATTGGTGAATACTTAAAAAGATCTTCAGAGCCCAAGTGTGAAGTCACTTCTTCTGAACTGGCCTTTCCTTCCAAAACGTAGCCTTTGATCTTCAGGTCTAAAGTAAAGTAACTCTTTTGTGGCACCTGTTGGAAAATTTCTTCCGATTTTTAGTATTATGTTAGATCATATGATTTATCATTTTTATATTTAAAAAATTTAAGTATTAGCAATGGCACCTGGTTCGGTATAATAGAAATGGAGACTGGCTGATTCCCAGTCTAAATGTCATTCTCGTGCCTGAAGTGCAGATGAATAAATTACTACATACTTCCTTCTTAAAAATTTCAGTGCCTTTATTTTCCTCAGTTTTCTTGTCTCTACTTTTCTCTATTGTGTTTTCTCTCTTTCAACTTCTATTTGTAATGAATAGGAGTACTAAACAGAGAACCCTATGGGTTGTGGCCTTTCCCTGCCCGTCTATTTTAAGGGCGAGAAATTGTTCTACCCCAGATGAACAATTCACTGCCTTTTTTTTTTTTTTTTTTTTTTGTAGCCAGGGTACACTCAAGAAACATGCATAGTATCAGTAGGATGCTTCTTTGCTGCAGTGAACCTCTCATGTGGGTGGCTAAGATGAAAAAGAAAACCTGAGAAAGCTCTGACTTAGCAAAAAGAAATTTTAAAACATTGCTTCTTTGATTAAAATTGAATATGTAAGCAGGCAGAAATAAGAAATCCCACTGTGGAATTTACTACTGTGAAATACTACTCCTTATAACATTGTTTATTAATGACTATAGAAACACAATTCGTAATATAGCTTAAAAAATGCTAGTTAGAAGATGTTGTAAATATACATGATTCTTTTAGGCAAGGAGCTAAAGAAATGAGTCTTCTTTCCCAAATTTTACCCCTGACGTATCAGTACTAGATTGTCCTCGTTTATAAAGTCTAATTATTAAAACTTGACTGGTTCTCAGGAGTTCTCTCTTTAAGTCTTCATGGCTATTCACTTAACTTTCCCTGAAAGAGCTGGGTCCTTTGCAATCAGTTTGCCCTTGGTTAAGGGTTCGTGGAAAAACATCCCAGGGTTGAATATTTCACCACTGGCCAAATGGTTACAGACCGTCCCTGATTCAACCTTGTCCTAACCTGTGTTCGCTCTCATGCCATGCCCATGGAAGAGGGAAAAAATAACTCTGCCCCCTTTTTTTCATCTGTTCTTTTTGGGAAACAGCCAAACATCCTTTCATAATCAAATGCCTGTATATCCAGAGGCCATTGGCTACAATCCAAACATTTATTGGTCATTGAACACCTTGCATGAGGTAATTTTCAATTATCTTATTAAACCGGAACAGGGATCTGGTCATGTTTCCTTTGATTATAAATGTAGCTCATGTTCTTATTACTGTTAATAGCAGTGCTCATGGGGTGCCAGCAGTGTTCTGGGCACTGTCCCATAGGAAACGCTGTCCTGTGTCCTTTGTGAAGAAAGGCGCCAGGAACAAAGAAGCTGAGGGTGGGACCATTTCAGTCTTTGTTTATTTCAGAGGAGGGGGGCCTGGGATGGGTAATTGCATGTGACCAAATATGGTGGTGTTGTTTGATGGCATGACTGAAGTTTGAGATGGCCACCGTGGAGTCCTTGGGAGGAAAGTGGAGAATGTGGAATGTGTTGAGGGAAGAGAACTATCAATTATTTTGTTGATACACAGCTTTATCTTTGGACACATGTTTAAGCAGCGGCAGAACAGTCAGACCAAGGGACTTGAGAAGCATAAAACTTCTCATCTCAGGACTTCTAAGTTCTTCTGACTAATACATTCATTGAAGTCTTTCCTGCTTTTGAGCTAAATAATTCAATTGCTTTATTTGCCTGGGAATTGCAAGGATAAGGTCCATGCTATAAGGTACAGATGATTGTTTAAAAAAAGTTAAAAAATGTGCAGGCGTAAGTTTGTGGTAAGGGGGAATAGAGGAGCCCCATTGAGTGATTCTGAAATGGTACTGAAGGATAATAGCTGATAAGAGGAGCAACAAGAGAAATAGAAAATCTTAGTGCCCATAATGAAAATTTATCACGGAAGCATAATTATTTTCTCACTCTAGTGGCCTTTATACTAAAAACAAAAACAACAAAAAACATCTGATCCTATATGAGACATATATGGTTATTATATGTGTTAAAATAAATACATGTTTTAGGTTAAAGGGGTTTGTTTCATTTTAATTTATAATTTTACTTGTCATTACTACATTTTCATAATTTTAAAAGATGACAAGTCACTTCCCTGTCTCTCATCTCCTTTTGTTGAGTAAAGCTCTAACTTAATAGAAAAAAAAAAGGTACATAATATAATTAAATAATTCTCTGACCTATGTCTTTTGTAATGTGGGAAAGCACGGTTTATTCGGATCACAAGCTTATTTGAAAGCAGAAAGTGCAGAAAGTTCAGTGAGACTGATTCATAAACTGTGATTCCAGCAGAGTCTGTCCCTGAGATTTTCTGGTCTTCTCCAGTTGAGACCTGCAGAAAGGAGTAAGAATGTGGAACTGCAGCACTCCACACCCTAAGTGAATTTTACCAAAAAGCTCAGTACAGTAGCAACTGGAGAGTATATCACTGTTAAAACATCGAACACGTTCAAGTATTCTGCAAAGAGTTGATGTGCCAAAGGAAAGAATGAATCAAGTTCCGAATGATGAGGGTACTTAGTTGCCCTCTTTGTATCTCTAATATTGCCAGTCCCAAGTCCAGTTGCTGTGGGTTTATTTTTTTTCTCAAAAAAAAAGCTGCATAAATAAAATCTATTTATAAATATTTATAAACTTATTTCATTAATCCTTTTCTGGTCTAGTGTCATGAAGCTGCATAAGTCCGAGGAATTAAAAATAATAAATAAAGGAAACTCTTGAAGGAGTCTTCCTGTGGTACTAAAATTTACCAAATGTGACCAAGCTCATGCAGCTTTTCTGCTCATAGTTAAATTGTCGTGACAGCTAAAGTTTCCAGAAGCTTAGATTGGATGCAGTACATTCAGTTTATTTAAACTTTTGATGAGACTCTTCAATTTTGACATCGTTTATCCATCCTTTTCAGATATGCTCCAGTATTTCAGGCTCTTTTTTTCCTCACACCCAAATGATTACTACCCATTCCTAAATTGCCCCCTGTTTTCCTGCCTTCAGGTGCTGGTTGATTTAATCCATCCTATATGCAGTCCTTGGATTCATAAGTAGAATCTGCTTGTTATTTTTTATCAATCTCTGTTTAGACAACAGAGATTTAGACAACAGAGATTTTATCAATTTTCTGTTTAGACAACAGAAAATTCATGACTCACCATCGCAGTCCAGACTTCTTTTGTAGGTCTTCAAGGTTCCTCCTGTAGTCATCCCCAAAATGGGCCTAAACTTACCTTCTAGCCCAGGAAGAAAAGAATATATCAGCTCTGCTCAGTGTTCTTGGGACTCTTGTGGATTTCACTGATGTGCCTTCTGAGCCCAGACTTCAAACCAGTCCTTCTTAGTCCTTCTTAGTTTATCACTCCCTGTTAGCCAGAGCTAACACTTTGGCTGAAACCAAGTTTCCATCTTTGGTTTTGGCCCAGTGTTTTTCAACCAGGGGCAGTTCTCCCCTCCAGGAGACATTTGGCAATGTCTGCAGACATTTTTGTTGGTCCCAGCTGAGGAATTGCTACTGGCATCTAGTGGGTAGAGGCCAGGGATGTTGCTGACCATCCTGCAATGCACCTGACAGCTCTAAAAGCAAATTTTCCAGCTCAAAGTATCAACAGTGCCAAGGTAGAGAAACTCTTCAGTCCTGTTGCTCACTATGATTTGTCTACACTTCAAACGAGCTCTTTTAATATGGTTCCCTGCCATTTCTTGAAAGGGCATTGCTTGCCCCCCTCCTCTTTGCCTTTGCTCCTGCCCCTTTCTGTTTGAAATGTCTCCCCAGCCATCCACAAGTGCTTCGTTTTAACCTATTGAAATTCTACCCATTTTTTAAAAACTCAGCTAGATGCCCTCTACTCAAAACCAACCAACCAAACAAAAAACCCACAAACAAACCCACAAACAAAAACCTTCCCTGGTCATTCCACTCGATACTGATGCCCTCTCTTCTAAATTTCTAGTGTTTGGTACTCAGTCTGATGCTGTTACTGCAAGTTACCATATAGGGTGGTTATGTCTGTGTCATATTTCCCATTTTAGATAGTTCTAGATATTTAGATATTTTATAGCTTGATGTGCAGTGTAAAGCCAAGCAACACAGCACCCTGAAATTCTGAGGAGTTTTGCATGTTTTTAATCATAGTAGAATCACAACTCAGAATTTTTATAATAACATTATGATATGCTTTTTCCATATTGCTACAAAATCTCCAAAATTATTTTCAGTATAACATTCAATCTAGTCGATATGCTCTAATTTACTTAACCAGTCTCCTCTTACTTTAAAGTTAACTGGATTTTAGTTTTTAACAAAATAAGTAATACCAAATTGAATATCTTTGGTATGTAGCTTTTTCCCCCTTTCATCTGCAGCATTCCCTTTGAACTAATTCCAAGGAATGGTCCAGATTGTCTGGTGTGTTTTTATTGCTAGTATATGTATTGCCAAAGTTATTCCAAAATGATTTACTAGTTAAATAGCCAGTAACAATATTTAAGGAAACCATATACTTGAAAGAGTCAGAAGGCCTAAGTTCAAGTGACATTCTGATTTTCACTAATTATATGGTCTTAGGCAAACCACTTAATCTGTTCGATCATATTTTCTTACCTGTGGAATGGGGATAATGAATCTGTATCATAGGGCCATGAATATCAAATCAGATAATGTCTTTGGAAATAAGTTGTAAACCATAACTACCAGCATTTGTTCAATAAATATTTAAAGACTTCTTTATCCCAGATTCTGTACCAAGAACTAGGGATACAAAGGGACACACAGTCTTGGCTTCAAGGAGCTCTTAGTCTAGTGCTATGTAATTTTCAAAATATTATTATTTTAGGTACTAAATTGAGAAGACATTACTTTTTATCAAATACAAGGGATTGAAAGTAAATGCTGTCCCTGTAACAGGAACTATAAATATGAAAAGCCCACTAATTTAATAAGGTCATTATTAGATTTCTTTTTATATCACCTGGTCAGGGTATCTCTCTAGCCTAAACCAGAACTGCATTTCCTTGCTGGAATATAGTTTTAGGTTTGTTGTGTGTGTGTGTGTGTGTGTGTGTGTGTGTGTGTGTGTGTGTGTTTGTTTTACCCCCTCATATGTTAAGACAGCACTCTCCTTACTGCTCTACTCAGTTGTGAACTTTTGTTCTTCGTTCCCCCCGCTCCCCGGGAAAACTCAAAGCATTTTTTAAAAAGTTCCCTTTGCTACTGATGGCATTTCTTTATCCTTTTCTGAGTCGCAGGTCTCCAGAAGCTGCACGAGGGCATGGCCTCACTTGTGGCTGTTTTCTGACTCTCCCATCAAGACTGCTTTGCTTCAGAGTAGCTGGGAGTATTTGGGGACTCCACTGTCCTTAGATCTATCTTTTGGAAATAGATAATGATTTTCCTGCCTTTGAATGTAGACCTACAGTGAGCCCTTGAGCTCCTCGTCTCCAAGCTTGCTGGGCCTCAGAAGCTGAGGATACAGAAGTCACTGTAGGAAAATGCATCAGAACTGGCAGTGTCAGAACGGCTAGTGCGAGCAGACAGTGCAACGGGAGGCCTGGCCTAAGGACCAGAAGCCACAAAGACAGGTAGTTCATGAGCAAGGGCAGCTTTTGTGGATGGAAATAATAAAAAATGTTACCACTGTGTCTGAGCTCCCAAAAAGACTTCAGACCTGCAGAACGCAGAGTGTTTTTTCTGCCTGATCTAAATTCTGCCTTCAGCTACTTGACTGACTTAATCACATCTAAGATCTTAAGGATTTTAGAGCAAAATTCCCTTCTTTCCTGATGCAGCTCTAGAGTCATGTCCATCCCTTTCCAGCCTCTACCTGTTGTTGCTGTTACAATAGACCTATAATTCTTGACTTATTCTTTCCATATTGGTCATAAATGAAAATCAGCCTTCCTCTTTTGATGGTTTTTTTTTTTTTCTTTCCTTCGTTTTTACTTTTCTCAGACTCGAGGGGAACAAATTATATCCTTAGTTGGAGACCCGTGCTCTGTGAATGTTACAGTCTTTCTAGGCATTTTACTTACATGTGCAAATGGAAAAAGAGCAAACTTACAGATTACAGGTGCATGGGAAGGAGTGGAAACATTAGGTTAAAGTACCTCCCACAACTCACTTCATTCCAGCAGCAAACATCTGTTTCCTTCTCTCTCCTCCAGGTCAGCAACAAAAATAAGAATAAGTGAAAGTTTAGTTGGTGAAGAGAAGTAGAAATCTTTATTAATCTCTTGTCTTTTTCCTTTTCTTAACCTAAGTATTTCAGTATTTAGTATTTTCTTATTTAGTATTTAACTTAAAATTAAACCACAGGGCATCCCTATGAGAGATTATGAAGAATATCAACCTTGTATTATCAACCTAGAGCATCAGTTAGTAAGTTGTTTCAATTATATCATCAGTGGGTCAATGACAAAGGAAGAAAAATTCAGCCTCTCACGAAAAAAATCTTCTTAGCTCCCTACACCAAGCATTTCTGCTTCGACAATCCTGTCTTTTGCCAATTACTGACAGTTTGTACTTCAACTCTAAGAAACAGCTGAGATTTTCACCTATAATCCTGTCTGAACCTGTGTCTGTTTTAGAGCTTTGCTTTACATTTCTTTTTCAGAATTTAATTATTGATTTCTGATAAGTGTTGTCCTGACACAGATATGACACGAGAAATGGTACCCTCTCAGAGAAGAGCACTCCACAGAGAGGAGTGGAGGGGGGGACAATTTGAGGGCAGTAGGGCTAGCTCTCCCAGCAGTAGCAAGCAGGGTTATTTGAGTCTGATACTGTCTCCTCCTTATGAATTACTGGCCTACAGAAAACCGTAAGCTTTTAAACAATAAAGGTGTAGTGCAGAACTGCCTTTTGGGTGCAACGTTGGGGGTGTCTATGGTAAAGAAATTTGAATGGTGGAATTCCCTTTTCCCCCTCCTGCTCTTCAATCCTTAAAATATGCCGGACAAAAATTCTCTACGACTTACGAAGTATGAATTCAGTGTCCTAGTTTTTCCTGAGATATGTCAAACACTCAAATTTCATCAACAAATCTATTTTGTAACCAAGGCACATAAGACTCTGTTTATGCCCATACGCACATTTCTCATGCTGTAGATGGACAAGCTCCATGCACATCCTTGGAGCTGTATTGAATGGATGCCAAGTCCCCTTCATATAATCTGGGAGGCAGAGTTATCTGTAATTTTTGTCCATAAATGGAAGTGTTCCCATTCTCACTTTGTTAATCTAGTTGAGGAGATTGCTTTCTTACCAGGTAGATTCTTTACCTTGGTCCACAGACAGAATTGTTCAGGGTCTCACATAGGCTTCCTTAAAAAATCCATGAACTCTGCAGAGGAACAGAAGTCCACACAGGCAAAGGACAACAAGAAGAGGAGAGGCAAGGGATCACTCTTAGAAGTCATTTCTCGCTAGTAGTTAACAAGAATAAAACCTTTTCTTTTCCTTGTTGCTCCTGGAATAGATATTTTTCTGACCTTTCAGGCTTAACCACATCCTTGCCTCTTTGAGCAAGCCTTTTATTTATCTTTGTCCTCTCAAGTGTTTCTGTCCAAATCTTACACTCTCTTCAAAGTTCACCTCAAAGCCTGTTTTGCCTTCATGGAGATTTTTTTTTGATATTGTTAGTCTTAGTTATATTGAATACTTGCTTCAATCTTCTCTCCTAGTATTCTGTATGGAAATCACACGCCCACACCACAGACTAGGTCTCTTCGAGCATCCCATGGAGTAATCTGTGTATCTTGTCTTCACTGCAGTTTCTCCAAAGCCTAGCTCTCTCATATTTTCTGTCCAAGACAATCATAGTCCTACATGTGAAGATTTTTCAGTCTGCCAGTTGTGTGTCTCTGACTCTGCCTGTTTTCATATTCACACCGTTCATTTCGCTCCTTCTTGACAGTATATATCCTTTGCATCCTGTAAGATGATGCTCCCAATTTACCTTTTCTAGAAAGTTCTCCTTGATTAATACTCTCGTTTTCAAAAACATTTGGGATTTGGTTTGCTTCAGCACTTACTGTTGCTCTCTGTGATACGGAGCTTTCATGGTCCTATTTAACTGTTCTTTTGGGTTGTACGATATTCAAGTTGCTTTCAGCTCTCGAATACCATTAAGCTCCCAGGAAGCCTTTGCTGCCAGCTATATGGCAACACCTCTGCAACATGCACTTCTCTTCTTTTTGTTGTTGTTGTTGTTGTTGTTTTTAATCAACCTCCGCACACATCAGGCATACGATAAGTGCTTATGAACCAACTTCATCCACACCGGTAGAAAGCTACACAAGATGACTTAGGTTTCAACGTGCGTGATGTAGGTTGAACACGAGGGATAAATTCCCTGCTAATAAAACTGATTGAAGGTGAGAACAAGGTATTGAAGAACAATAAGGACTCTATTCCCTGGAGATCTCTAAAGGAAAAAAAAAAATAGTTTATCTTGGATGGAGTCAGGTCACTAGACTAGAAGATGTACTGAGATTTTATCTGGCCCCAGGATTTTATTAAACTCTTCATTGATAACATGACTTTCATAACATGTTTTTCTGGTAAGGGGTTTCTGGCTTTATTTTTCTTCTGTTAAAAAATACTAAGTAAAAATAACATAGGAAAGCTTAAATTATTTTTAGAATTAAATACAGACTTGGAGTAATTAAAACATGGAGGAACTTCATGTTCCTATGATGTATTTGTCAAACACTATTGAGTACATTTTGTTTTGTTTGCTTACCCTCTTCAAAAATCCAAGGGAAAAATATTAAAAATGTTATTTTTTTCCTGCCTTGCAAATGACAATATTTCTATTAGAAATAGATTCTTACTATTCTTACTCCATCACAAGAATTAAGTTTCTCATTTTGTAGAAATCAGAGAAGCTAAAAAGTGAATCCAACAGTTTTTTTCTAGAACTTAATATTTTCTAGTTATGAATATTAACATTTGTGCCTATGCGCATATTTATTCTGAGATTTATTTTTTCCCTTTTAATTCATTTATTTTTGGTTGTTTTAGTATGGTTTCCAATTACAGCAATGAGGTTTCTGGAGAGAGAAAAAAATTAACTGCCAATGAGATGAGACTCTGGCTTTGCTTTCCTGAATAGCTTTTATTTTTATACGATTCTTATTAGGGAAATGGTGCTAAAAGTTGGTACTTCATGCTTTCAGGCAAGTGTATGCAAGACGATATAATTAAGAACCCTATTCATGTTAATTGATTGATACAGATTTTATAAATAAAACTTTAGAGAGCAAATCTGTTTTATCTCAGACTATGGAACATTGCCACTGATAGCTAGAAATATTAAATGCATGTTCCTGGAAAATCCTCAAAAATCACTTATTTATGAAATAATAGTTTTGAATCGATAGCTATTAAAACCTCTATTGTAATAAGAATTGTCACTGTACTGGTAATGGCATAACGTGAGCAAAATTCTGTCCTCTGAGATACAGCTACGATGTAATAACAGCCTGATCGGACACGAACACTTACCTGTTGCCTAAGAATTCCTAAATGATATTACATGACACAATAGTGAATTCGTCATTCCAACTCTGTGTATTTTTTTTAGAGAGGTGGGGGAGGGGTAGTGGTAGAGAGAGAGAATCTTAAGCAGGCTTACACCCAGCATGGCGCCCAATGTGGGGCTTGATCTCACGACCTTGAAATCATAACCTGAGTCAAAATCAAGAGTTGGACCCTTAACCGAATGAGCCACCCAGGCACCCTTCTGTGTGAGTATTTTCTACATGTGGAAAGGGCTTAGCATGCCAAAAATACAATATCCTATCGAAATATTTGAAGGAAGATATGTTTGGATTCATATTAACTGTTTCCAGTTGTTCGGAGGAACAAGGGCACTAAGTCCTTAGTTTTGAACTACATTGCCACATTGATCCTACCTCTCCCCTCTGAAGCCCCATCAGGTCAGCGATGCTGTCGTCCTCCAAAATATCATCTGCCTTTCTGAGGACAACTTTTAGAAGTTCTAAATCAACCTGGTTAGTAGGAGTGCCTTTTTGAAAAAAAAAAAATGAAATAAAATGAGATTTGACTGGAGTAAAGGGGAGCAAGAAAAAAAAAGTCATTAATAAGTCAATAAACATAACTGTGTTTGCTCAAAATCAGAACTGTTTTCAAATTTCCACTGACGGAGGATTTCCCTGTCTTCCACAGCATATCATCCTTCTTATTGATGGTTTCGGTTTCCCTGGAATTACATATATACACACACGCATGCATGCATGCTTTACTAATGCTGAAAGTTTGTAAGGACAGAGATTGTCAAGTATTAAAAGCTGAGTCAACCAAAGCAGTGCAGGATGTGTTTTCAGAAACCTACGTGTAATTACACACACGCAAAATTAGTTTAAGAGGAACCAAGGAAGTTGATAGTTACCTAAAACTGTACAGCTTACATCCTCTACAGGCATCTCTGCACCTAGTGCCCCACCTACTCTTGTCGCTAGGCTCGCACATAACCTGTAAAGTAATTGCTCTGGGTCCCCCTTCTGCCGTGACGATCCCAGGAAAGGGCTGATGCACAGCGAGATTACTAGCAAACAAGAGGAGGAAGGATCAGAGGCTAAACAGGTTTTCACCTGGATACCTGCTTCAGAAAAATCCAGAGTGTGCCATAGAGAATCATAATGGATGGCGTGGGAGCCTCCCAAGCCCGCACAGGAGTGCCAGTGGGCAGTGTGCTAACCACTAATCCAGAGAACTTCCGCAGAGATATTTTCTGAGGCACGGCAAATAAACCGTTTATTTTTAAGGGACAGTCAGGGTAGTCGAATATTTTCACAAACATTTCCATGGACTCTGCTTTCCCTCCCCTATATTCCTTTACATAAAAATATTTATATTTCTTTGTTGGTGACTTTTAATATGTTAATATAGTTGCAAGATTCTTTTTTTTCTATTTAGGAGGCCCTGTTAGGATGTCTATATATATATATATGGATGGGGGGTGCAGATGGAAGAGAAATGCTTGGGAAAAGTCCTTTTGGAGTTAAAACACTTGCATTTGAATATTTCCGTGATCATTGATCTTGCATGCAAGGCTCCATTTATCACTTTAGACAGCCCCGCTCTTGTTTCTGTTTCTTAATATGTTACCGGAGTCTTGTCCTACTATACGCAAGTCAGTTACTTTAGCATAAATTCTCCTTTGTTCGTGTGTTATGAGTTATTTTACCACCACCTATGGGGCCAGGTGCTATGGATTATAAAAAAAATAAGATAAAAGCTCTCCACCCACAAGGTACTTACAGTCTAGTTGGAAGGACAAATCATATATATACATACAAAACAATGATAATACAGTAATTTAGTGTCATATTAAGCACTACCTTAAATTGGTATTGTAAGGCACTCTATTGTGCATAGCAGGAAATTGTGATGAAAGTCTAATACATGATAAGAACAATCAGAAAAAAGAAAGACTGACTAGAAAGACGTCCATGTGACTGGCTCATCGAGGAAAAATATCTAGGCTAGGGATAAAGGTAGCTAGGGGTAATGTGACTAATGAGATAGATAGTCTTGGGAAAGGACCAAGGTAAGAATATATTTTTTAAAGTAGTCCTAATATATTGGTGTAATATCAACCCATTTTTTTCATTTCTATAGAGATTTATATAGAGATATGCTTTACTGTTTCACAACCATCAGATCTGTGGTTTTGTGGGTGATGGGTTAAGAAAGCTACCAGAGTTAGTCTCTGAGAGAAACGTCATGCGATGCTGATGGAAAAGGTAAATCTTTATTTCCTTGTGTTTGTAGGAGTTGCTTCTCCGAAAGCATTTTATTAAACCTTTTGGTGAAAAATTCTTGTTTAACGTCCAAGAATGAGACTAGAGGAGAAGATAATCTTTTCAGATAGGAAAATAAGATAAAGATAAATTTATTTTTAGAGGGAACTCTTTCACTTTCTGGATAATTAAAGTGTTTTTATCTGATAAGGAGCTGAGAGTAACAATTTCCGGGTCTTATGATAATCTAGTTTGTCTCTTTTAATGATGAGAAAAGAAAATCAGATGAACTGGCTCCTGAAATCGTGAGAAGCCCAGCAGGAGAGAACTCGGACAAAACAGGTGTGGGAAATGCAGGAGACACCCCTGTGGCACCGATTTGGAGTGGGAGAATAGAATATACAGTGTTTGAAAGAGGCTTGCCTGGAAAATACACTTTCAAGTTACTTTTTTTGAACACTAAAAGCTTAACTTTAAAATGCAAGGTATTTGTCAACATTATCTGAAACACCGGACTGGAGGCAAATGTTCCAACATATTTGTTTTCTTACAATTAAAGCTAAGCTGACATGTTGAAAAGATGGTCTTCAAAGACATTCAGAGGCTGCTAAATTTTTGTCAATAATTAGCCTTCACTTTGCTTTTTAGACAAGGAAGTCATTTTTTTTTTCCTCCTCACATTTGCCAAGTAAGGATTTTCACTTTTAAATTTCCTCGTCCTGGTGTTTGCATTTAAGCATTTCAAACAGACTCTTCACCCTCAGCTACCATGTGTAGTACCGCATTTATGCATTCAACTTCTTACTCAAGTGATGCTATTTTTTCCTGCCTCAGCCTGACAGCCACTAATAATAACACATGAGGACAGTCAGACAAAATGAAGACAAATGCTGCTTGTCGCAGCAGAATCATAATGTCTCCAGACTCAGTAAAGACAGTCTAACTGTATGTGGATGCTCTTTATAGCTTATTTAGACCTGTGGTTTTTCCCTGTGGTTTTTTTTTTTTTAAAGCACAAACATTGTGCAGAAATACATTAAGGCAACATATGGGCCTGTTAGTTAGCCAAAACAATGTGGAACCATGGAGAATAGAGATTGCAAAGCACAGATGGATACTGTAAAAAATTCATGAGTGGCATAACAGATCTAAAAGGTAAATTTTAGTCAAAATTCAAGTGGAAAGCCTAGGAAATACTTAAGAATTTGGCTTTATGAGGTTTTTCAAATCACACAAGATGAAACATTGTGAATATTCTGCAGATTTGTTTATGCCATAATGTGAAAATCAGAGCTCATCATTCAACAATAATTATGTCTATATAGATTCATGCCATCAGAAATAGATTGCTGATAAACAATAGCGCTTTGCTTCTATTTGATGTAAATGCCGCGGTATTAAATATCCATATTATTTCCAGCTCAATATTAGAAAGTGTCAGTCATTGTGACAAGTCAGACAAGAGGAGCTCATTGAGCCGTCCTCTGTGTAGCCAAGTGCTGTCGAATAACCAGGTTTTCATGCTATATCACTTTGTTGTTAAAATTGAGCTCTAAGCTGTAAATTGGCAAATCATTTTTTCCTCTTTTACATTTGGTTCTTTTAACCAAAACTGAAGCCTCAAGGAGACACTGGACTCTTGTGTGCACACAATCAAGATGCACCTTGAATTTTGCAGAACACTTGTCTCTTGAGGTTGTCATTGCCATGGCTTGTCATTGTTGTCTTGCCTTAGGGAGAAAAAAAAAAAAGTTCTCCAAATCTGTGGGACCAGCCTAGTAAAGGTATGTCTTTGAGTGTCACTACAGCCAATCTCATTCATAAAATTTCCTTAAGAGTAATTCGTGAGCAAAAGAATTCTGCCGAGTAAAAGAATTCATCTGGGTCCTAAATTTTTTGGGGGGGCGGGGGGGAAATTTGGAGAAAAGCAGAAAAGAAATAGGACTGTTCAGTATGTCAACCCTAGAAGCATTTCCCATTCAGAAGCTTTCAGATGTCTGGTTGAGAATGATGCCATGCAGAATTGAGATATGTTTTGTCATTTTGTTGCTAGAAAGGCAAAGCATAGTCAACTATTCTCTGTGTAAAGGTTTAAGTGATTTTCCAGCTGGTCCGCTAGATACTTTACAGTCTTGAACACGGGATAGGCAAGTTGCATTCGACTTACTTTATAGTTAATGAGATGGTTTTTTTAGAGATTTACACAGGGCCTCATTTACACCTTGAAAAGATACTGGCACATTATTTAAACAACCAGAAAATTATTTGACACTAAGAGGGGAGATGATTGGATTAAAGGTAGACATTGAGAACAGAAAGTAAATGAGATCACTTATTGAATTGGACTAATTTTTGAGGTTTTTTTTCTATAGGTAACATAACACAGAGCAGGTTTTGTAGCTGGCTCTTTATTCTTGGCACTAACACCACTGTCGGGACCTGGAGACAGCAAATTGAACTTTCTGATAGTTGTCCTAATAGCCCTTTTAGGCGGTTTTTGGTGTCCTTAGTGAATTAAAGTTTGCATTAGTGAACCCACTGAGCAGCGGCCAAGACTAATTCTCAGCTCTGAATGACATTTCACACATTGTCAGTTCTTAGTAAGTGTTATACGATAACATTTTGAGATCCTCATCGGAGAGTTGATGGGGAAATATCAAATAGCATATATGAGGTTTGCCAACTAAGTTGAGCCCAGTTCAAAAGTATGTCGTAGGGGATAAAGATGACAATGTTGTGTCTCCTTTAAATAAAAGATAGATTTACTTCTAAGTCTCAGAAAGATGCCAAGCAAGAGAAAAGAATGAAGGAGAGAAAGAAAGGAAAAAGTAAAAGGGATAAAGTTGCAGGGTTAAAGAAACAAAGTAGAGCTATCCCTCCTTCCTTACTGATAATACCCCTGTCCCTATGGAGATCCTAAGAAAGGTATGGAAAATGTCAGATGTGTTAGAAATATGTACGTGTGTGTGTGTGTGTGTGTGTGTTTGTATCCTCTATTAAAACACAAGCTTCATGAGGACAAGCTCACGTTCATTCATTGCTGTAGTCTCAGGACCAAGAAGAGTACTTGCTACAAAGTAGAAATTGAATATTTGTTGAATGAATGGATTTCTTAAGATGCGGTTTACCATGTGTTCCCACTATTATCTAGGAATTATAGTAGCTCCCTCCTCAAAAAAAACATGGGGGATACATTCCAAGATTCCCCAGTGGATGCCTGAAACTGTGGGTAATGCTGAACCCTGTATATACTTTGTTTTTTTTCCTAGACTTACGATATGGCAAAGTTTAATTTATGAATTAACAACAGCAAATAATAAAATAGAACACTTATAATGATATACTGTAGTAAAAGTTACATGAATATGGTCTTTTTCAAAATATCTTATTGTACTGTCTTCACTGTACTTGTGATGTGAGGTGATAAAATGCCTGTGTGATGAGATGATGTGAGGTGAATGATACAGGCAAGGTGATGGCAGGTTAGGCCACTACTGACCTTCCAAGGATAAGTCAGAAGAAGGATCATCTGCTTCTAGATAGCGACTAACTGCAGGTCACTGAAACCACAGAAAGCAAAACCGTGGATAAAGGGGGACTACTGTATAGATTCGTGATGTCTCTTTAAAAATATTAGTTTGGTCAATACTTAGCAACTAACACTGCTGCAGAGTAATGCATTGTAGCTCAGGGAATAATATCTGGGGTGGATGAAGAAAATGGGCTAGGGAACTTTCTAAATTGAGTAGAATGAATTTGCTTCTTTCCTCTGGTAGAGGAACCCACGATGGTCAGATCATTTGGTTTATTTAGTATATAATATCGTCTGGGGAAGGGACCATCCAGGTAACATTTGGCAGGGACATACTTAACACTTCTGAGAAAACGAAGAGTAGTCCATGACTTTGCTGTCTCTGTAGTGTGAAGGGCAGAATCCCTGGACATGGTGAAGGCAGGTGAGAATCCTGCCCCAGCAGTTTGGTGGGCAAGTTGGATTGCCTGAAGAAGTCAGGAATTATAATTTCAGACCAGAGTAACCAGAGACCAAGAAGGGCACAGAGTTTATTGACAGTCAAGACATTTGGAATTGATTCTCCCTGCTTCCAGCATCTTTTTGCCTTTTTATGGGATTCAAATTATTTAATTTAATTTTGCTTAATTTATGCGCTACCACTAGATTCACTCCAGGGAGATGTGAGTTGTAATTGTTTGCCTTTGACATTATCTTCCAACACAACAATTTTGCCCAAAAACCCTTGCTGAAAGTCACCAAAAGCAGAATCTGTAACAGGAAAGGCACATTTTTAATTCTGATCCCACCTTGACCAATGTCAGAGTAGCATGCTTGAGAAGTTAAGTTAATATACATATTAACATCCACTATGTTCATTATTTCTTGCATAATATATACGGCATTTTAAAGGAAATACTGAAAAAATGGAAAACGTACTTTAACACACACATTTGAGCACTTATTATAATATGCCAGGCACTGGGTAATTCATTGGGAACAAGTAAAGGTTCTCTTGAACCTTTTAGTCAAGAGAGAAAACAGACTTTCAACAAAGAATTACAGATGTGATCCATGTTAAGGAAAGGATGCTACAGAAGTTTATAGCAAAGATATTTAACTTAGGTCGAAAGCAAGTCAGCAGAGCTTGACAAGATCAAGGAACTTATGCTGTAGTGAGAAGGAGTGACCTGAAAAGAAACCAGATTTCCTTCCTTCCTTCTTTCCTTCCTTCCATAATTGAATATTTAACAAATATTGATTGAATATGAATCATAAGTCAAGCAAAGTGCTCAACTGTGATGAGCAAAAACAAACAATAAGCGTGGTTCCCATGAAAGAGACACAACACTCATTAAACGATCACATGTAAGAACAAAATGGCAGTTTTAACAAGTGTTCCAAGGAGAAGCACATAGTACCACATGAACATGAGTTGATTTGGTCTGGTTTGGAAGGTCAAGTGTCTTTGAGAAAGTGATACTTGAGCTGAAATCTAAATAGAATGTGTAGGGGACTGACGATAGGAAGAAACGTGACAAGTGTGAAGGGCTTAACAGAAAGCTAACATGGCTGCCGCTAAGAGAACCAGAGAGCCGAGGGAGAGGCTCTGACTCTCCAGTATAACCTTGAGAGCCAAGTGTGGATGCCAGACTAAGGGCAAGGGCGCCTTTGAAAGGTTTTTGAGCAGAGTGTTGTGATCAAATGCAGCTACTCTGACTACAGTCAGAGGAGGAATTAGACAGCAGCAAACCTGGAGGTAGAACACTGGTGGTGGGGCTTGCAGGGACCTAGGCAGTGCATAATACAAGTTGAAGTGGGAATGTGCTAGAACTCACAGAAGGAATTGACTGGAGATATTTAAGAAATATAATTGATGGCTGATTGGAAACATGGGGATAAAGGAAAAGGATCCATGCATGTTGCCCCCATTTCTCAGTTGGACAGCTGAGTAAGGATGGTACTAGTCCATGAAATAGGAAGTAAGGAAGGAAGAAGAGGTATGAGAACTATATGGGTGGAAATAGTGAATTCAGTTTGAGTCGTGTTGAGTTTGAGATTTCGGAGGCATCAAGTGGAGGAAAAAGCCCTTGAACATCGATCGGGGCCTGGATCTCACAGGGAGGATGGGTTAATAGGTACAGGTGTGGAAACCTTCTGCATAGAGGTGGGATTGAGGCAACTCAGAAAATGTGTGAGCTTAAGGGACTGTGTATAAAAGGGAAGAGATGCAACTTCTGAAAAAGGCAGCATTTAAGGGCCGAGTAGGGGAAAGACTTAGAAGTAACAGAGATGTAGGAAGAAAACCAGGAGAGAATGTCAGTACCCTTGAAGCCAAGAGAAATAAAATGAGAGGATCAACAGTGTCAAGTGCTGTAGAAAATTAAATAGGACTAGATCTGGAAAACACTTATTATAATCAAGAGAGTTATGGTGAGATCCCGGGGAGAATATTTTTGGTGGAGTGAACATTGTGCCAGGCATATTGGGATGGGCTGAAGGACCAATAAGAGGAAAATGGAGGATACTTGTCATTCTAAAAGTTCATATTTAAATGGAAGAGCAACATAGGGTTCTATCTAGAGGAGCATGTGGAATTGAAAAGGGATCTTTTTAGATGTCCAGGACTTGATGAATTCATTGTGTTTGATTGCAACTAACAGAATACTTAACTACTGGTAGCTGTATTGAATGCCTTTATTATTAACCTCACATAAAAAGAAGACTGGAGATTGTTGGATCCAGGATTGCTGCAGTGGCTCAAAAAATACACCCAAGCCAGGTTTTCACTGTGTTTTCGCTCCTCCTGTCTCTTGGATTTTCTCCTTGTGCTTGACACTTAATGGACACCAGAAGGCTTCTTCAATTCTATATTACCTCATTCAAAGCAAAAACAACAACAAAAAAAGTGATCTTTGTTCTCTTTTTATAAGGGAACAAATTCTTTCCCAGACTTTTTTTTAACCCCTACTCCGTTAGACTTCTTTTTATAACTTGTTGGCTGAAACTGGGTTATTTGCCCACTCTAAATGAACCATTAGCAAAGGATAATGTGGTTATCAAGTCTGATTTAGACTAGGGGTTCTCAAAGGGTTGACTCTGGACCAGGAGCTTCAGGATCCCATGGGAACTTATTAGAGAAACACAAATTCTTGGACTCCATCATTTCAGTCACATTGAATGAGAAACTGTGTGGGTGGGGCCTAGCAGTCTGTTTCAAACAATCCGTCTAGACAAATCTGATTCATTTTTAATATTGAGAACCATTGGTTTAGAGTAATCGACTCATCCTCTGGTACTAGGGGAAGTTATCGTATTCCCTGAGCTTCCTGCTTTCTTAGGAAAAATGGAGCGTGGCCATCGATAGACACAGAAAAGTGTCTGCCATCCTTGACTTTGAACCTTAAGAGGAATGAGCCAATAGAGAGAGGATGAAGATAAGAGAAGGGATAATTGAGAAAGAAGAGGAGAGTGAAGAAGATTCATGAACTCAGGTGGAGGGAATGGCCTTCCCTTAGAAGATTCTGCCTCCACGTTAAGAGAGAGCTTGAAGAAAAGAGTTGAAGCAGAATAGACTGGTGGTGGGAAAGTTACAGTTTCCCTTATGCTGGTCTCTGGGGAGAGAGTTAAAGTCATCTGCTGAGAGAGAGGTGGAGGACAAAAGTAAAGATAAGATCTGAGGGAACAGAGAAGGTTTAAAATACAGGAAAGGGAAGAGCTTACTAACCTGGAACCTACTAGAATGTATAAAAGGTTGTAAACTTGCTCAAGGTTGGTAAACCTGACTTCAGAATAGGATAATCTGCCTGATTGTGTGATAAGCAGCAAGGGGTTATAGTTTTGGAGTTTAAAGATAGTTTGATTCCTCTAGAGGTATGTTTTTACCAGAAGGAATTGACAGATAGTCATGGGCAAGGATATTTACAATACTTTCAAGAGGGGGTTTGAAGTGATAAACCAAGCAGTTCATGCTGAAGGGGAGTGTGAGTGAAGATGGAGGATAAGGGAGGTATGCACCCAAAGTTCTGCTGTCTTCCTCTTTATACATTTGGTAAGAACCATTCTAAAGAGTAGGTCAAATTATATCTGTATTCTTAATTAAGAAAACTAAACGTCTATAGCTATTGAATCAACATTCCTGGGGGTAAGATCAGGGATCTCATTTTCTTTGTTGTTGTTTGTTTATTTAAAAAAAAGAAAAGAAAATTAAAGTCTTATTTGTATTACGTTCTTCTATCATGGGAGTTTAAGATTTGTTTGAAGGTGTCACATTTGCAGTGAGTTATGGAAGATTTTTCCTTATCGCTTGGTTGTAGGACATTATGCAGGGAAATAAGCCAGAGGCTTTCATTTGGCTTACCTTGACTGCTTTTTGACCTGTTCTATTTTTATTTATTGATGGATAACACTTTTTTACAGGCATGATTTTACAGGTTTTACACAGATCTTGGTAAGTCATATATATAATATAAGGTGGAAGACTGCATTTTATCCAGCTGGATCTATCATTTCCTTAGCCTGGCAGAGAGGTAGTTTTAATTTCCTAAAGCACTTGATAATTTAAAGATAATAATATTTTATTTTTTATGGAAACAATCTCCTAAGAGCTAAAGAGGAGTCCTTGTCTGGAAAATGGTTAAACCTTGGCCAAGTAGCCCCTGGACATCCCAGCTGTGGCCACACTGAGCCTTGCACCTGTTTCTCTCCTCCACCTGGCATGTTCCTCCCTGGGTTGTCCTCAAAAAGTACAAACCAATTGTAGTAATCTGAATTGAAAATAATTAGGCACACGTTTCCTGCTATAAACATCATAAAGTAAATTCCACAGTGAGAAAGGTGTTACTTCTATACTGTGCCATGTTTTAGAACATCCGTCGTCAACTTTTTTGGTGCTCCCCACAGTATCTAGTACAGAAGGCTCACCCTCTCCATGAATCTGACTAAGGGAAAGTCAGCTGCCAGCATCTAGACATTCATGACGTGCATAGAGCATAATGATTCTCTGTTCCTATGGAACTTTGAATCTGCTTCCAAAGGCGATTATAAGAAAAAAGAGCCAAGAACTTTGAAAGTCAGCAAAATTGTTTGAATATAAGTTCCGCAAGGACAAGGATTTTGCTGATTTGTTCACTGCCGTATTCCCAGTGCTCAGAATAGGGCCTGGTACATATAGGCACTCAAGAAATATTTGTTGAGTGAGTGAGTGATTCATTGAAGGTCAATATTCTTCTGTAAATTCTGGTGTCTATTAATGAAATTGTCTTATTTCTTGGTAGTTATGTTGACAATGGAGATACCACAGGGAATGGAAAGAATGCACAATATATTCATTTTCTAGCAACTCGGATTATTCAAAGCTTATCACTAGTTGGACTTATTCTTGACCAATATGATTTGTGCCTACCTGCATGTTGCTGTGAATGACGATGCATACTTACGTAGTACAACTCTTGCAGTGACAGTTTGGGTATTTTATTCTAGTGGTAGTTTATGTGTCACAGTTATGTTTCATTGAAAAATAAGATGGAGAATCCGTGGGCTTAACTCTAATACATGATGACTTAGAATTTACCTTAAGCCTTCCAGTGAGGCTGTTCATTCTGTGGAGAGATGGCCTTTGCTATAGACGCTGGAGAGGAAGTACCACGAATTGATCACACGTGTGGTTGTGGAAGTTAGGTAGACCTGTGCTCAGTTCCCACATTCTATCACTTGTTGGTTGTGTGACCCTTGGCACATTTTTTTAACTTCTCTAAATTTAGTGTAAAATAAGGATGATAATAATAATGATGATGATAAATAATAATATCATCACCTGCCTCATAGGATTACTGGGATCAAATGAAATATTATATGCAAAGTACTTAGCACAGTGCCTGGCTCATGGTTAAGTACTTGATAAATATGAGCTGTTATTATCAGCCATGATTAGTTCTTAAAATCTGCATAGGGATTTGTTTATAGATATGTATAAATCCATGCATGTGTTTGCTGGTGTTAAATTCAAATAAAGTAGTGTAAATTACAAGGTTGCTAATGTTGAACATTAATGTTTATTATAGACTGAAACATGAGAATCTCAATTCCTCCAGCAACTTATTTAATCTAGTTGATTAGGAAATGCTCTTTTATGAAAATGATACATTCACGATTTAGGTGAGTGTTTACAGGTGTTTAAAGTCACACTGAACACTAGGTCAATCCTTAGACTAACATTGGAATTCCAACCATTTTTAAAACCCAAACCGTGCTATTATTATGAAGACATTACCTTTCTTTAAATCCCCTGGACATCATCATTGACTCATATGAGATGGCCAGTCTTTGTAGGTTACTTTTTTCTATATTGTTATAGGATACCAGCAACAGTAGAGACTATTTGGGGAGGAAAAAAAACCCCAAACAAGATGGTGAGGAGCTTAGAAATCATATTCTTTGATGAATATTGGAGAAAGTACAGATATTTGACCTGGGATGGGGAGGAAGGACTTACTAGGTATATGAAAGTTATTCCTAAATATTTGTAAGGGTAGCTTGCAAAAGAGGACAAAAATGGCATCTTTGTATTTACAGAGGAAAAATGAAGAGTAAATAGGTAGGTGTTAAAGGGTGTCACATGTTGGTAAGCATCAGTCCAGTGCATCAACAGCTGTGAAGTACATCATGGTGTTCTGGGCGCCAGTCAGCTAACACTCTGACCTAAGGGTAATGTAGCTGGTTAGGCGTAGAGTCAAAACTCATTTTTGTGACTTCAATTTCAAGTCGTTGTAATGTTTAGCCCTGTGCTATGTCTTTGAACTTCGTGAAGTTTTAGCTCAGCTGGATAGGGACTTGTACTGTGGAGACTAGGTCCAGGGATCTAGTTTTCTGTGGCCAGTTTGTTTATGTCCAGTCCTACAAGCATACCTGACACACTGTCCCTAGTCATCCAGCTTCCAGAAAACACGGGACAGAGTATATATGGCATTCTCACCATTAAAAAAAAAAAAGGCCATTTAAGGGATATTTCCTTTCAGCCATAGGACAGTGAGGTAATCTTTACGTGAGAAGGATGTTATACAGACACGAGTAATCTTGTGAAAAGCTTCCCAGTAACACCTTATTTAGGTAAGCCCTCTGTTCTCTGCATATGAGCATAGGCAATGAGGAAGTTCAAAGGAATGAACTTAAATGGAACTAAAAAAGATGCATTTTGAAAGTTTGGTTGTGATGACTTGTGATGATTTGTGTCATGGTGGAAATTCCTCTTATCAGTTGTTTCTTACTCTGTGTTTCTATGCAGAAAGTTGCAAAGCTAAAATTTCTTCCCTATTAAGGAAGCGCTTCAGGGCTGAACCGAGAGTCTGAGGGCAGAATGAAGCTCAGGGTTCTCTGCAGGGTAATGGCGCCTATGGTCAACTCAGTGGGGGTGTGAGCCCTTTATCACGTAGATAGAGGGAGGTGTTGCCAGTGTCATTACACAACCGTTGATTCAGAAAATTGCAGTGATCTGGGTGAGTATCCCGAAAACCCTTACACATAAAGTTTCCAAGGAAATGAGACACTGTCAAGATGGTAAAAATAAGGGGTGCTCCTCATTGCTTTTGCATGCTGGTGGAGCTGCTCGGGACCAAAATGCAAGAAGTCCAGGATGAGAAACAGACTTTTGTGGCCCCCTCCATCCCTCTTCTGGAGGAAAAGAACAACATACTTCCTGGGAGGAGTGAGTCAACGGATAGGTCACACTTAGCTGTGACTTGCTGAGGACCCCCAGAGCACTTCTGAAAGTCTCTGGGTCTTTGTGCATGCAGTTCAGCAAGGATCCGTTCTGAGTTTTGAAAGCTCTGGAAGCCCTAACATAGCACATATTATGGCTTGGTTCCAGCAGTGTTTTCCTTCTCTCTTCTCCCCCAAACTCTTGGAGTGTCTGCACTGTGACCAGATGACCCTTCCCAGCCCAGGGGTTTGAAAGCACTGATTCGCTGCACCTTGACATGATTGCAGACACTTGAGTCAGGCAAGTGAATGGGCATCAGATTTTCTCAGACACTAAGGTGAGCACTCAGGGAACGTTGTAGACTTACATTTGATTTCCACGTCCATCTTCTCTCTGCAAATTAAATTATTAATTTTCCCACATGCCTTCTTGTTTAACGAGAAGAGTGGTGGCCTTTATCTGTGCATGTGTGCAAACAAAACATCACAGCAGGGGCTCCTGAACTGCCCAGGCAAGCTGAGGGGTTAAGCAATCAGATGTAACTGTCTTGGTACTGTCTGTGTCATTTGCAAAAGCCTGGCTGGCTGCTGGCATCATAAACATGGAAGGATGCACTTCCCCACACACACATCTAAAGATGAAAGCTCCTTTTACAAAATATGAAGGAAAGATCAAAAGAGGGAAAAATAATGGCATTTAAAATGCACATGTGAAATGCAAAATTATAATATGATTGTTTTTCCAGGTTCCATTAGAGTGGTGCTATTTTCTGAGATGATACAATATTGGTTGATTACTTTGCCACGTGTTAGATAAAAAATGCTCACATCAACATGATTTTGGATATGTTACCATAGATGTTCTACCACGTCTGGCTTTTCCAGCTTTTGACAGTGATATATCACTAGTTGAATGTGGATGTTAACTTTTCTGGTCTCTAGGACCCTGAGTACCAGTGCCCAGCTCTCATCTGACAAAGTAAAACAACCCACATATATCTCCTGTATCTACATAGGTTGTTAACTATGTGAATCATTTAAACATAAATATTTCACATATAGTTCTTTGTTTAAGGGTTATGTTTTGGTTTTATTTCATGGATCCGGGTACTAGAATTGCTGCCAACTGTAGAGCAAGATAATTCCTACATGCTCATTCTAGAGTGTTGGAGCTATGGCTGTAGGACGCAGAACAAATTTGGCTTTAGTGATTATAAAGGATTTTAGATTGTTTTTTTAAAGATGTGTTATCCTCACCTTTGTTATAAATGTCAGTATCTTCTTTGGGGATCTAAAGTCCACCTTTTCTCAACAAGTGCCAGTGATGTATCCATTTATTAAAATTAAATGCAAACTTTAAGGTTGAGCTGAATAAAAAGTCAATTTTGGCGAGTCTTTATGATACCCCAGAAGCTGTCTATAACTCTCAGATTAAGAACATGATAGTTTCAGCGAGTCCCAACCCTGCCCCCACCTATTAGTTATTCCAATGAAAAAACAGTACTTTTTTGAGTCATTAGATTACCTAGCCATTCCTTTTTTGAAAACTGAAATCACTCAACGGTCCATATGAAAAGTATTGATCATTCTGATCGCTATAGCATTTTTTATATCACTCACTCATGCATAATATGATACGTATCACTTCATTTTTGGCAACACATAAAGTATTTCTTTTCAATTAAGAGAAATGAGTCACTTACATGAGGAGAAAATGATTTGTCTTATTTAAGTATATCTAAATCATTTATGAAGGAAAGAAATCGGCAGAGCTCCTGACTTCCCCACACTGGGGGAAGGGGACAATCTTTCAATGACAGCTATAACTTCTAATAAAAGGGAAAAGTTTGTACAGTCTTTTTTTTTAAACACAATATATTATTTTGGAAAAAAATCAGTTCTTTAATATTTTGATACATGCAGTTTGGGTTGCTCTATAAACGTAATTAAATGTACATCTATTTATTAACTTATGGGCACTTATTAGTTGGTTTTACTTGCCTTTCGTTGAAGAATATCTAGTCTTAATCATTTTATATTTTTATAGGGCAAGTATCATGAAAACCTTATTAATTTAAAAATACCTGAAATTTCCATCTCCAGGAAAACAGATTGTAAACCATTGGCTGGTTTGGAATAAACCTTTTCTAAGGCTCAATCTACTTTATTAAAAGTACCATGTTGGCTCCAGTTTGAACGGCAGCCTCATTTTTCACGTTCTGTTTCAAAGGAGCCCTCTGCTGGACAGCTCCGCATGATATCACAGACACACACATATTTATATATGATTTATAGGCTATAGCTAATATAACCCAAAAGCCATTTGTGATTGAAACTCTATCGTTGCAAATTGAATGCATCACTGAAACCTGTTTTGTCATCATTTTTTCATATTTAATGAACACGCAATTGTCTAAAAATAAAATGATCGTCCTTAAAGTTTACTGTAAATCACTGTACACCAGCATATTCCCACACATGAGATAATCGTACTAAATTAACATTCATTACCAATAATTTTAGTAATGAATTATTCAGCTGATAAGCAATTATCACACCCGTTTCTAAAGCAATTACTTTATTACATAGGTACTCTATGTCATTGATTTTACTTGTCTGTATTGCATATGTAAATGTAGGGAATCTTTGCATTTACTACTTTCAAATGCAAAGGGTTCTTTGGTGTTCGATTTTTCAATGTCATCAGGTTGTGGGGTTGTATACAGTGTCAGAAAAATGCTGTGATAAAATGAGGCCAAAGAAACCCGAAAAACTCCACACTGTAATTATAGGAATGGGATGATTTTCTGAGTAGTCTATCAGTAGGTTCATATCATTGATTATCTAAAAGCCCCTATTAGTCAAGAAAGTGATTTTTTAAAATAACTTCAATTTACAGTTTCATCTGCATTTAGCTTTAGATTCAAGGCAGTGTACAGAGACCACATAGCTTATGAAATAAATACAATCTTGGAAATTAGAATGACTGAGTTCAAATCCTGTTTTGGTGACCCTGAATTATTTAACCTCATCCTCGGAAAGGAAACAGCGAGACGATCTCAGAATGTGGTGGTAAGGATTAATGACATAATATATGGAAAGTGCTTAGCACAGTATCCAGGTAATTGTGAGACATGCTGTTGGAATGTTCTCTGTATATTTGGAGGCAACTCCTTGATTTCTTGGGGCAGGCTTTTGTTAATTTTGTTAGCAAGTAGCTGCTAGTAGTAGTAAGTAGTCCTATATTCTTGGGCTTCATTTATATGTAGCAGATTAACTACAGTGAAATAGTAATCCTGGAGAGCACGGTAGTTCTAGGCAAAGTCTTAACCTGCAGCCTTGAGAGTTAGACCCAGTTCTAAGTCAACAGCCTGAGACCAGCTATTTCTCTGAGACAGCCTAACCGACAGGAGCCATGAAGCTTTTATTGGGTGCCGGCATATCTTTTAAAACTAATGTTCAGAATGAAAAGAAATAGTTGCTTGGGAATAGTTTAGCAAAACACGGTAGTCAAATTTGCATGGTTAAGAGTGTAACAGAAATGAGGAATGGCATGATCCGAGAAAGTATTATTAGGTCACCCCCCTACTTGCTGTGTCTGTCTCTGTTAGATTATTCACCCATTAAAATTCACACTGCACCAAGTTGATTCTTTTGAACATGGTTTAAGAAAATTCTATATATAGCTTTGCAGTAGTTTATATATGTGAGTGTATTTTTTTTTCACAGAAATCTAAATAAGTACCAAGAATATAGCATGAGTTGAATGAGTTCTGTTTGAATGAATAAAAGAATGAACAAATGGATCATTCATTTTTCCTAGCAGCTGACTTTAAGATATTCTTTGGTAGATGATGAACCAAGCCAGACTGTCACCGGAAGGAAAACTGTCGATACAGAGCCATTGACTCAACTTCTTTGGCCACTTCTCCCCCCGCTCCTTTTTTTTTTTTTTTTTTTTTAACTCTGTATACATGGAAGCAGCCAAAATGTTTTTAAGGCCAAAAAACTTGGGGAAACAGACTCACCTACAGATTGAAATGTTTAATTCAATGAGCTAATATCTCAAGCTATTGTAAAAGTTAGGAGTCCAAGATGAAGAGAAACACATTAATTTATTCAAAAAATATTTATTAAATATCCAATAATGTATCCAGAGCTCTGCGGGGTGCTCTGATGGATACAATGGAGAATAAGACTCATTGTTTGCCTTTAAGGAGTTTATAGTCCATTTGGGGGAAGTATGAATTACCTTGATGAACAAGTTCCAGGTGGCCTGGGCCAGGACATGGTGGGGGTAGTATCAGCCTGGGGGGCTCATGGAGCTTGTATATCTTTAATCAGACCTAGAAGTTTAAGTATTAGAGATTTAAATGGGCACATTATGGTTACAAAGGTTATGTGGATGGGGTCTACAAAGTATTTGTCTACTCTGAAATCCATCAGTCATAGCCACTAGTCATTGTCCATGGAATCAGACGGCAAATTGCCATCTAGATTGTAGGGCAGAACCTCGTCAAACAAGATTCGGTCAAAAGGCTTCGATTTTATGAGCTTGGCTAGCATTAGAGTGGGGCATTTTTATAAACTTCAAGCATTTTAATAAAATACCCTGTAAAAGTAAAATAATGTTGCTATCGTTTTATCTTCTACTTCCAAAATCTTCTGTGGTTATTCTGTACATAAAACCCAAGTTAAGAATTTAGGATTTTATGAAGTCTTATCTTTGCTTCCCTTTAAGAAAGAAGAGGCATTATTTTTTTTCACACATTTTAATAATTTTCTACCTAAATATTATTATAGAATTCTGGACTTATATCACATAGAATGCTTGAATTATTTCAACACCCTTGGTGTTAAATGGTTATCAGATATTGTCTAACATAGTGCCCATATGCTTCTAACTTCTAGGCAATGGCTTAGGCCCTGGGAGAACATAAACTGGATTTCTTTACCCAAGGGTGGAGTTAGGTAAATGAACCTGAATTAAAAAGAATGTGGGTGGTTTTATTAACAAACATGCTAAACCTTACTTGCCCAAATATGTCCCCGTCCTTTTCAGTGTATATGATGTGATCACCAGTGTATACAATGTTAGTTACTTGTGCCGTGACGTCTTCATTGTCATGCTACATTTCCATCTCCATTCTATAATTTGTGGAGAACAAGTCCTGACCCACTCTTCTATCCAGATAGAATAGTGCCCCTGGCGCCTCATAGCCATTATAGGATGGCCTCGTCAAGGACCGCTGTGTCTGAGAGAAGTCGCCGGTGACCCACTATAGTAATTCCATAATAGCTCCAACCCGTCTCTGAAGAGGAAGCAGGTACTTGTCGGAACCAAATATCCCTTGGCTCATTTCTCTGAAGTTACACAAATGTCAATATACCTGGAGTTGAGTCTTCAAGGGAAAAGGAGGGATAGGAAGAAAGCCTTGAAGAGTGGGTGATGTAGAGAGATGACTCCCTTCTTGTACATATCAAGTATCGTCATGCTAGCAAGTGTCGTACTGACTGGTACATGCGTGCAGCTATTACCTCTGTAAGTAGGATGAACTGAACTTACGCCAGAGCTTCGAGAAGAGCTTAAATAGGTACATGGATTTTTTTTTTTTTAATCCATAGTAGCTAATGAAAGGGGTGAAAGAATGAATGTGGTATATCTCAACATATCTTTCTACCTTTTGAAGTTATTATCTTGGACATCTGACCTGCTTATCTGAGTGATTGTGGCATGTGCACGTCAGTGTGTTGGGTGAACTAAGACCACAAAAAGTTTCTCCCAGAAAATTCTGCCCAAATCTATGATCTTAATTTTTTTTCATTGTGTGTAAGATTCTGGCAAAGCAACTGCTGTTTTTACAAAGCAGTGTTTCAAATGCTGCCTGCCATTCTCTGTCCCATGTTCCTCAAAGGTCAATGCATGTATTTAAATTTCCCCTGAATATCCAAGCATTGCTGCATATTTTCATCCAATTTACAGCCTATTTCATCAGTGTAAACAATTAATTTTCCTGAATAAATATGTATATTTGGTTCAGATGCCCTTGAGGCTCTCAAGGCACAATTCAGATGCATACGTGAAAACTGTTCAACCAACTTGCAACTAGTTAGAAATCTGAGAAACCAAGGACATTGACTTTTTTAATTAGGAAAAACAGTAACTGTTCCTTGTTGAAATTCTAGCCTCTGTGCCCTGATTTTCTATTCTGATGTTTTCATTTTGAGGCTACCTATGCCATCCTGACAGTTTTGGCTTCCTAGTGGGCTTCTGAAAGGCCTATTTAAAGTCATTCAATGAGAAGGAAAACATGCACTGAGTAATAGCCTCTAGTGGCGATCACGTATTATGAGCCAGGAGACTGCAGTCCATCATGAGCACAGAGGCGGCCCAGGAGTTAGATGATTGATTGATAGTTGATTTTGTTTATTTCTATGATTCAGAGACCTATCAGAATACATGATCAGTTTCTGTTTTGTGTCATGTTGTTTTCTAATTAGTTGATCTCATCAGCAATCTAATCAGGGGATTGGTTTTAAAGATCACAGGCACAGTGACCCAAATGTAAATCCCTAAAGCAGAACAGGCCCAATTTTTTCAAGCTTGCCTGCTTGGGGAAGAGAAGAAAGTGCTGAGTTACCTGTTACATCTGTGGTCATAGAGGAAGCTGGGCTAAGAAGGATGTGACTTATAATTGAGACCCTTGGTTCCCTAAACTTTTATCCATTCAGTAGTTTTCTACCATCTAGATTGCAGTAGAGTATTCAAGGAATGCAATTGACTGTCCCGAATAGAATGGCCTTTAATCTTCCCCCAAGATTGATAAAGAGAGGGAGAGCTCCTTCCTGTCCTTGAATAAATAGCCCTTCCTTTGGGAAAGACAACTACTTGGGGAATGAGTTGGGTTGAAGGATGGAAGAGAAAGTAGCACAGTTTGACTTTGACCCTATTACTCAGTGATTCCAGTATTGTATATACTTATAGCCACACAGATAAAGACAAATAGACATTAATCCCCAGTACATTATACCCCATACTTGCAGGAGTAAGGGCCATGCACAACTGCAGATACGGCAGGGAAGAGCATGTATTCACGGCCCAGGAGAATTTGCCAGACCCTGGACAGAATCTTCCTATGTTCCAACATAGCCAATTTCTCTCCCCTTATTTCCCAGTGTGTTTCCAGCAGTCTGTTTATAGTTGTTAAAGTGTGCAACATCTAAGTTTGTCAGGAATTTGATAATAAAGATAAAGGGGAGAATTAAGCTAGAAGGCACTGAAGTGCCGACAATACACTATAGCACATTTGAGAAATAATAGATGTATGTCAGTCAAATGATGATAGAAATTGTCTTGATATTAAAAAAAAACATAACTGATATTGGGATTTCATGTGAAATTTCCTGATGGTTACTGAGCATAAAAAACAAATGATAATGTGGTTTCACGCGGAATTCCTGAGCTTACTGAGCATACGATAGGTGACATGCACTGTATTGAGACAGATCGTGCTCTCACCCCATTTTTATTGTTTAGTAAAATAAGGCACGTAAGCAGTTTGTCTACAGTTAAGAGAAAGAAGACTCTGCAAACGGCAGGGAAATGTATCTGAAGGAGAAGCTACTTCTGAGACATACCTTTCCTGGTAGAGTGGGGGAAGCAGAGGAGAAAAAATGCATGCTAGCAAGACTTTTCAATATTTAAACCGGAATATATCGCAGTGGAGGCTGAACTGCAAGGCTGTATCAGGGACAGGTACAGTACTGCAGGCTTATAGGACAGTTGCTCGAAAAGGAGAAGTAGTCTTCTGCATGATGGCAAGCCATTTGCCCATGTGGATTCTTGTGTTATTCATGACTCAGGTGGGGTGTTGCATTAGCCATGACTTCGCCAGCTCAGGAGCAGCCATCCAGAATCCAGGCTCAGAACCACTAAGCCATCCTGCCTCTGATTTGATAATAAGCACATGATACCATCCTTCACCATCAATTTTACCTTCAAGACAAGAAACAAAGAGAAGAATTCCCACAATGGGTAAAAATGCCCCTTGATGGCTAATAGATGGCACAGACAAAATGGAAGGCACGCTCAAACCTAAAGTAAATGCTTTTGTTTTTGTTTCTGTTTGGGCGCTCTGACAAGCATGGATCTTAGCCGGCGGGGACTACCGGTAACATACCTACTTGAAGGAAATTCTCAATGAGTGTCTTCGGTATTTTGTGGATCTGTGGTTCTGAGTTTGCAAACGTGCAATATCTACAAGAATTCAGTTTTTACAATTGTTTGATTTCCAAATTTACCCCAATTAAGAAAGGGATAAATAACATCTTGGGAAAATAGTACCTTTTCTTCAAAGAAATCAAAGCATTTTACAGGAACAGGTTTTCCAAGTCCATGTTTACTCTAGCCTTGGTGAAGTGAATAGAGCATTTGCATGTAGCGTTTATTCTATATGGTGGTTAAGAAAGCTGTAGAGGGAGCCTCTGTAAGCCACTCCCTGAGCTGAGAGAATTAATATTTCCTTCACCACAGTGGTGATGTGGGACATGAAGGTGACCTCGAGTCCTCTAAGTTCATTTTCCACTTGGGACTATGGCCATACTCATGCCCAGTCAATGAATCTTGAGGAAAATGAGAAATGAGAATTCTAATGAAAAAAAAAATTGACATTCCTTTGAATAATAAATTAGGCCATTTAAAAAAAATAAAAGTCTGCAGGATTCCCGAGTAGTTAGTGATAGAGAGGGCAAGAACCAGCCAGTCCTAGTGGAAGTTAAATTTGATAGTTGTTTAAAAGAGGTCAGAAAACAACCCCGTGCAAAATATTCTCAATTTGGTCAATAGCTGGGAAAGAAGATAAACGTGGCATGCTTAATTCAGTGTTGTAACTAAGAATTCCTGTGCAGAAAGACCTTATCACAGTTGAACTCCTTACTCAGGCCCATGAGGCCAGCCACTTGGGAAGACACAGCTAGATTTGTGCACGATACCCTCAGTGAGGCCTGTTGTGCCAAGCTGTCATCTAAGGATGATAGTTAAGACCATAATGGGAGGGAAACCTCCCTCCCACTAACCATGAAACCTAGATGGAAGTTTTGAGGTCACCGGGCACCTCTACCTCCTGTTACAAATGGGACCGCTGAGAAGAGATCTGACCCTAATGCTGGGCCCTCGTCCCTGGACCATGCTGTCTTTCTTGAGGGTGCACAGAGGATGGTGAGATGGAATGGCTCCTCTGGACCGGCTCGGGCTGCTCCTCACGCTCGGGCAGGGAATGGGTGCAGCGAGTATCATTGTCCCATTGACTGCAGTCCTTCCAGAGAACTTGATATTTTTCGTGTTCTGATCCCAGTTCTGGCAACTTCTTTATTTTCTTAGGAGCTCTCTCCCACGAGGTCTCTCCTTAGTAAATTCTTCTGTGATTCTTCATGTGGCACAGTTTGCAGATTTCTGTGTCCTACTTCGTACTCTGAAACAATCCGCTATTCTGATGTGGTCTGAGTAGGGCAAAAACTAGGGGAAGGACTAAATCCCTTGATCTGAAAATTATACTTCTGATGTGGCTCCAAAATCACACCAGCAATTTAGCAGCCATTTCCGTGTTGACTCTACTGTAACTTGTGGTCAACTAAGACCTCCAGATCTTAGGCACAAAAGTTGCAGTTAAGCCAGGTTTCCCCATCCTGCACTTAGGGAAATGAACTGGTTTTTGTTGTTGTTGTTTTGTTTTGTTTTAATAATAATTTTTATTATGTTAGTCACCATACAGTATATCCTTAGCTTTTGATGTAATGTTCCATGATTCATTATTTGCATATAACACCCAGTGCGGAAATGATTTGTTAACCTCAGCATTATTTTTCTATTGACTTTAAGCTTAGTGTTTTCTGAATCCTGTTCTAACTTACTGAGATAAGTTTGAATCTTGATGCTTTACCTCTTACGCAAGTTATCCTTCTGAAATCCATTTTATCTGTATATTGGAATGTCTTTAAGAAGATGTTAATAAAAATATTGAGGGAATCAGGTAATTCCAGAGCAAACCAATCGAAGAGAGACCTTCACAGAGTGTCACTCTTCCCTCAGTTAACACTGAATTCAGCTATTTGGCTAATTCTTATTTCACTGAACTATATTTTATCTACTTAGTCTTCCTACATTTTGATTCTATCAAATATGCTGCTAAAAACAATGTTATAATTAGAAAAATTGTTTGGCTACAAATCTAGAAGTTCTGTTTACAAAAGAAAAAAATGTTGGGGTGACCGGGTGGCTCAGTTGGTTAAGCGTCAGACCCCTGATTTTGGTTCATGTCATGGTTGTCGAATCGAGCCCCGTGTTGGGCTCTGTGCTCAGTGGGGAGTGTGCTTGAGATTCTCTCTCTCCCTCTTCCTCTGCCCCTCCCTCACTCATGTGCACCTGTTCTCTCTCTCTCTCCCATGCTCCCTCTCTTCCCCTCCTCCCCCTCTCTCAAATAAATAAATAAATCTTTAAAAAATAAATAAAAAATAAAAAGGAAAAAAAAAGTCGATTCACCAAGACCTAAAAGTATACACTTGATGGCTCCCAGTGATCCCTGGCGATAAAAGATGTTCATTAGTCCTTTTTAATAAAATGTTCTTAAGATTACCAACCAAAAAATAATTAAAAAATAAATGTAAAAATTAAAAGAGAAGATTACCAACCATGGCATTGGATCTTTAGGTTATGGTTTGCCTATATAATGAAATGTGAAAATATTTAATTTGGTATATTTGTATTCTTTTCTACTTAAGTATTTGAAATTTGTATATGTACATATATATCTAATACAAACATCTGTGCATAAATGTACACGCGTGAGCACATACACCACGCCAAGTCCTTTGTTTCATTTTAATGATTCTCTTAACCTTTTATAGTTTTTTAAAAACTGCTATACTCTGTTCTTGATGGAGAACCTGGAAAGAAAAATAGTAATTTTCCCCTTTTCCCCCTGGCGAATCAGCATTATATAATCTTGCTAATTGTCCCTGACCCTTCTTGATTTATTGTCTCATACCAGGTATAGTGTGTGTGTGTGTGTGTGTGTGTGTGTGTGTGTGTGTGCGCGCGCGTGCGTGCACGCAGACTTATTTTACTGTCTTTAGAAGTTTTTATAAGCCCAAGATCATTCAGACTCTAGCCTTTCTGACATTTTTATCTTAGTTCCATGCATGGTCTTTTTTTTTTTTTTTTAAACACATCCTACTTAACTCTATTCCTTCCTTATTTTACATGTCCTTTTAATATCTGTATTAATAAGCCTGCTCCAGCTCAGCAATTTTCATTTATTCTGATGCCTTTCTCTCTCTCTCTCTTTTTTTTTTTTTTTTTTTTACTTCCTCGTGTGATCATTGTAGCGACACTTCTCTTTACCTTGAGAAATACTCCACTTTGGAATCTCTAGTCATGGAGTTATGCCTGTCTGTTCATTACGTATTCTGCGTACGCACATCTAGAACTCAGGATATATGGCTAAGGTCACTCAGTCTTCCCTTTCTTCCTAATCATGACCACAGAATAGTGTTACACAGTTCTTGCCTATATCTCATCAATAGCCACCCCCCTCCCCAGTTTTGTCAAGAAGTAAACAAGCAGGGGTGAAAACATGCAAAACAAGTCATGTGAACTGGGGCAAAATTGGGGCTTAAGATTTGGGAAAAGAAAGCTTGGGGGAACATGAAACTGTCTTCAAATATTTGATGGGCTGACCCGAGGAAAAAGAGTTCATCTGTGTACTCAGAGGAATTAGAATTAAGAGCAGTAACTGAGTTGATATTCACCTCACTATAAAGGCAACTCAGCCTAAACTGGTTGAACATGGAACGACCAGTCTCATGACAGTCTTGTAACTGAAAGTGTTCAATGACTGCTGGGCCATCACGGTAGGGTCAATAAGGACGGCATGCATGTGTTGGCCTGGGTGACGTTTGCAGTTCCTTCAACTCTGAGATTACATGATTTTTACGCTCTAATTTTTATACCATGTTCAAAAAAGATTTAGATAACTCTGTGAAAATCAGTGAACATCTCTACACATTTCTTCCTTTTCCTTCTGAAAGCTGAAATTGCCTATAAGGCAAGAATTTATCAGATGCTCTGTTTTTAGCTGAATAATGCTGCCAGCAGATATGCCAATACTCGAGGTTCCCTCATCACCATGTTATCATTCTGCTGCCCAATTGGATAATCTACTTTCTGAAACCATCCTCCTTCTCTCCCGCCAGGCATCTGTAATCCTCCCCCACAGCAGCCTTAGTGATTTCTTACTTAACCCAAATACTCTCTATTGTGTTCCCATCTTCTAGAATTATTTTCTCCTCTAGAATTATGTTTACACTTTGTCTGTTCTAAATAAGACTGTGCTACTCCTCCCCAATTTGTTGATTGTATTTCTTTTGATCAGTGTGTGCCCTCTGTCCCCATTCTCCACATATGAGCCACATTCCTCTGAGTCTTGGTGTAACTGTGATATACTGCTCACTTCTCTGTGTTAAAATTTACATTTTTCAACATGGAGTTAATATTTCAGGTTTATTTTGTTTTATTGCCTATCCTTTACCCATTAGTATATGTACTCCTAAAGCCATAACTATTAGGTGCACAACTGCTGTTACCATTTCGTCTTTGCCAAACACTATCTTGTCTAGTATGCCCTTAGAGAGTCTTACCTGGGCCTCACTCAAGTTCTGCCACGTGCCTCGAATGTCCCCTTTAACTCTCTCGATCTGCCAAACACCCATTTGCTGTTCTTCATAAGATTTCTTTATCTTTAGCCAGAGAAATGAATTATCACCCTGTTATACAATTTTAAATACATATTTTTAATTAAAAAAAATCTATTAACACTCTTCTTCCAACCAGCTTTTTCACACCAAATCATTACCTCAGTAATGGAACTATTTCACCAATACCTCTCATTTCAGGCCTAAAGCTTTAAAAGTCCTAGAGGCAAATTGAAGCACTTTCTTGAACTATCATTTACTGTCACTTCAGTCAACAGTCATGGGTAGGAGTTTGCAGATTCGGTGGCTTCTTCTTTTGAAAAACTGTGAACATCTTGATTGGCCATGTTGAATCCTTAACCCATCAGCCAGTAAAGAGCCACCAGCGTCCCTCTTCCTCTGGAGGCTGCGCCAGGAACTCTTTCTGGGCTGAAGCCTATGCCTTCTCTTTGGGCCCAGAGTGCTGCACTTTCTTTAGAAGATCTAAACTCATCTGTAGTGGGCAGTGCCATTTATAGATTTTATGGGTTTTGTGGAATCTAGTTTTCTCTTCTGCTTTTCCTTGATGATAGCTTCAGTTCTCTAATCTTCTGATATTCCATTTGATTCAACATCAACCCCACTGAAATCTTTTTCTTCCAGTTTTTATCTTGGATTATTTTTTCCATCTTCTCTGGGAACGCTTCATCCTTTCTAATAAGCTGGAGGATACATAGATACTCCTCAAACTCTTTCACTTTATTTGCTGGATAGTTTTTATCTCATTCTTCTCTCAGAGAAGGCCGGTAAAAACTTGTTACCAATCTTAGCAGAAAATTCTTGATTCAATTCAACAGTTTCTATTAAATCACTCTTGAGTTTTTTTAAATGAAATCATTATCTACCGCCTAATTTCTTGTAAGTTTTATTTTCCCAAATCTTTATGGTTTCCTGTAAATTCTAGCCATGTTTTCTGTAACTTTTATTATTGAGGACCAAGTCTATAGATTTATTCATGCATGATCTGACAAATGCTGAAAAATGAGAGAGAAAATAATATTTTCCATGCTACCTAATATTTGCTAATACTATGTTTACTTGAAGTAAAATGCTATGTTTCAGGCTGACGGTAAACTCATTAACTAATACAACTACATTTGCGTGTAGCCATTTATTGCATAATGCATCTTACAGATATTTACCAGATGGCAATATACACCAGATGGTGTTCTGAATGGTGGGATACACTTATGAACAAGGCAGGTGTCTTCATCTAAAGGAGTTCACAATCTGCAAAGAGAAGAGTAGACCTAGAGTAGAGACCCAGTATGCTAAGTGCTATCATGTGAGTGTATATACAGAATAATGGGGACCTAAAGAGCCAACTTACCTTTGTGGTAGAGGTTTAGAGAGTCTTTGTAGAGAGAAGGGTATTTGAAGCTGAATTTTGGTGGTTAGTTACATGAGCAAGAGACTTCTAAGTAGAAGAAATTTCTATGTCTGTGCAAAGGCACAGAAACACAAAAAGCATGGCTTCTAATGGGAGCTATTAAGTTGTACACCATGGTTGCAATCAAGAGAGGGAGGGAGGGCTGAGAAAGCATATCTGTGTGTGTGTGTGTGTGTGTGTGTGTGCGCGCGCGCGCATGCGTGCATGGGTGTGTCTGTCAGAGGTAAGGAGAAAAGTATTTACATAGCATAAGATGATATTGGACCTCATATGACATGTGAAGAAATTTGAACCATTTCTTCTAGGCAATGACTTTTAGTTTAGAAATGTGACTATAATATGAAGGAGGACTTTGAGGTCAGACATAGTATCTGTTGTTTTGGAGGGGGAAAAAAAGTTGTGAGGACTTGAAACTAAGGTTGAAGCAGTGAAAATGGTAGAGAGGTGGGATTCAAATGACACTTAGAAAGTAGAAGAGACTGGATCTGAGGACTGAGAAGACATATATGTGGTGGAGGAAGCAGGTGGACTCCAGTGTGTCTGGCCCGAATACTTGGGTAGATGGTGGTAACAATTTGTACAGTTGAATCATGTAGGAGATGGCATAATCTAGAGAACAGTGAAGAAAATGATTGAGATTGATTTAAATGGAGAGGTAAAGAGTTTAAAGTGTCTGTAAGATGTACAGGTAGTATATACATGATTTGAGTCTGAAATGTAGGAGGTTTAGAAATACAGATTTGGAGACCATCTGGATAAGTGTAGGTTATGGTCAAAGTCATGGGCTTGGGTGAAATCTTCCAAGAATATGTAAAGTTTGAAGACAAGAAAATCAAGGATGCAGAACACTAGGAAATTCCGTACCATAAAAGGAAAACTGATTTTATCTGTCTAGGAGACTGGGAGAGGATAGACTAGGAAGCTCAGACAACAGTGAAGATTTGGAGTGCCAGATGGAAAAGGAGCTCACGAAGTCTGCGTGAAGGGATTGCTGAGAGTGGAGCTGGTGCTGAGAGCCCATCTAAGTTCTCATAGTATATATATTTTGTGCCTTGCTGTATGCAGTAGGCTATTCTTCTTGATACACAATATTGCAGTTGTCCTTACCAACTTGATTATATTTCTGACCCCCATTGTCCCTAGTTGGCAAGATCATGTTAAGCTGAGATTATCTTGCAAGGGGGAATTCCATTTACACTTAAATGTTGGTGATCTGCAGTCATAGCGAGGATCATCTCTCTGCCATCATCCGGATCCTTGATGAAAAGGTCAAAGAGCCCCTAAGAAAAGGACCAAACACTGCTGAAAACTGCTTTCCCACTTCCAAACCTCTGCACAGTTGTGGTTGCAAAATAGCAGCGTCTAAGCATCTGGCCTGGGCTCGGTCAGGACAGCCTCAGAGTCAACAGGCCAAAATCTGTCCGCACCAGACGCCAGCCAAAGCCAAGAGATGGCTGAAATGATCTGAAAAGAGGAAACCCTGATGTATTTGTGGCCAAAATAATCAGCAGTGGAATCGAAAAGACACTTGGAGGGAGAAACGGGGTGGAGGAGGAAAGAAGAGAAAGGAAACAATTTTAAACAAGAAAATAGCCCTGATGCCTAGGGAACGTTAACTACCGCAGGGCTACCCAGGGCTGAAGGAGCAAGGAGAGGTGGTGCTGTGTGCAGCATGTCTGCAGGGTATAGACTTACCCCCAAGGATACGGCTGAGTCTCAGGACAGCTAAGTATGGTTAGGTCGTACATGTCCTCTCCAACTCCATCCCTACACTCTTCACTCTTACCCCTGTTCATTTGAGGAGTTTTCTGGGTAGATGGAATACCCCATATCTTAGTGTGGGAGTCAGCAAGCTACATCACAGGAGCCAAATCCCAGCCTTCTGCCTGGTTTTTTTCTTTTATAAATAAAGTTTTAATGGAACATAGCCATGTTCATTATTTATGTATTGTCATGGCTGCTTCCACACAAAATGGTGGAATTGAATAGTTGCAACAGATAATGTGTGGCCTTCAGTGCCTCATATGTTTATACTCTGGCCCTTTACAGAAGAAGTATGCTGACCTCTGTCTTGGTATAAAGACACTCTGGCTAGAAAAAGCAGATGTGCCTCAACTCATCTTATATGATTGAACCATTCTATAGCATAAACACACACACGCACACACATACACAGGAATCTGAGGATTCAATGGGTAAAAAAATGCATTCTAACTCTAAATTATATATTTCTTAAATGTTGCATAGACTTTGTTTGGATTCTCCTCCTTCCCCCCGCCCCCAGGCTTCATCTTAATCTTCCCAAGTGAAATCTGTCCTTTGCTTCATGTTGTCTTGTAACCATATTTCAATAGCACTTAATCAGTGATAAAACTGCTTTGATTTATTCCCAGCTGTGGATATTATTGTTGAAATCTGTGTAAGTGTTCCGACGTGGTATGATTGGAGCAATAGCATTTAAGAGTCCAGAGGCAAGTCAGAAAATTAACAACTGAGTTTTCTGATGCCTAAATTAACTGCACAGACAGCGCTGAGTACAATGAGAAAGTTGTGTAGAAACTTGCTTGGCAATATGGGAAAGTGTTGGAATGGCTCACCCATTAAAAGTATTCTATCTCAAGGACAAGTTCTCATTGGATATACTCCCCAAAGGCAGTACCAGAATTTCTTACAAAGGACAGCTGGCTGCTCTTTTCTTCTGCGACACTTTTCTTCGTGCAACATATAGATGGTTGATGCTATAAGCACCAAACGTGACATTTCTCCATTCTGCAGCAAGACTGAGCCCCAGTACGTGCCTTGTGGTGGGCTCTGCTGACGCACCTGAAGTCATTCTGAAAGAACAAAAGAAACCAGTCCGGGTCCATTGCAGAAAACTTGGACTAAAGAAGGAACAAGGGAAAGCAAAGTGACTTGTAACCCTAGTGTCTAGCAATATCAGCCCTTTAGACTACAGTCTTCCAAACTACTTTTTTAAAATTCCTGCATTAAGCACAAAATGAGATAGAGAAAATACTTGGGTCTAGATTATATTCCAAATTTTCACATTTAATCTCTGACACCTTATTTCTTCATAGAAATCTTCTTTAAATGCTGGTTTGTGTTGTTTTGTGTTATTTTTGTTTTTACTGCCAGATTGCTTGTAGTTTGAGTTGTACTGTACTTCAGAATTGGCCATGATAGGTCATCATTTGCTCTTTTTCCAAATCTGAATATATGCAAATTGGAGAGAGAGGTTTCCAGTACATATTTAAATCGTCATTGATTGATTTTATTTAACTTTCTCCATCTATTGTTTATAAGTATACTCACATGTAGTTAGATGTTGTTAGATAGCATTATTGATTATCATGATTGCAAGGTATTCACTGGGCTAGAGGTATTTACTGGACTACCCTATGCATAAACTCGGGATATCCTTTTTTTATAAGACACTTATCCTTTGATGTCCTCAGGAGCTCTATAGCTGTCTTAAGCCTTCTTTATTTGAAATAATGCTATTTGATCATTTCCTAACAAGAGCTGGAAATTGTCACACTATTGAGTTGTTTAGTATTACTCCATTGCTCTGGATCAAGTTGTTTATCTTCCCAACTAGTCTGTGATCCCCTTGAGAGCCAAGACCCACTATTTTATCATTGGATTCCACATGCATTGTCTGGCATCCCGTATCTGGCAAACAAAAAATGCACATTTAATAAACACAAGAATAAGAAGGAAATTCCTTTCCTAAGATCATCTATTAAAATAATACCAGACCCCACGTGTTCTTACTTGCCCTATGCGCCCCTTTCTTTCTCTTTATGTTCACTGATGTTGTATGGTGGTTAAGAAAGTAGACTCTTGGGTTCAAAAATCTCTGGGTGTGGTAAAATGGGAGGCTGAGTTGTCTACTTCTTAGCCATGTGACCTTGGTCAACATGTGAACCTCAGCTCCATAAGTAGCAAAACAGTGACAACAGAACCTACCATATAGATTGTTTGAGGATGAACGGAGGTAATGCTCTAAAGTGACTTGTCCATTCTAAGTGCTCAGCAAATGTTACCTTGGATTGCATTCTCTCTCTTGGTCAATTTTTAAAAGATTTATTTAGGTATTTGAGAGAGAGGGAGAGTGGGGGACGGGCAGAGGGAGAGAATCTTCAAGCAGACTCCCAACTGAGCACGGGGCCCAATGAATGGCTCAGTCTCATGACCCATGAGATCATGACTTGAGCCAAAACCACGGAGAGTCAGACGCTTAACCAACTGAGCCACGGAGGCACCCAGCTCTTGGTCATTTTTATACATTGGAGTAAACTGTTTTATAATAGATACTTTATAGCTTTAAAAATATGTTAAATATTTAAACATGGATAATAAATATTAAAAATATCTGCCACAAAATGTGACCCATTATGATGATTTCTCTTAGGTTCATTTCACTCTTTTTATTTCACTTTTTAATTGTAGCTTTATAAGCACTCGAGAGTAGTTCACATGGGCCTCTGATTTTTGGTGCATTGTCTTGTACCCATCTCATAGAGAAATTAAGGAAGAAGGAAAAGCTGTAAGTCCTCTTAAGGCTACTCAGAATAAGCAGGAAGAAACAAGTTCTACCCTGAGGTTCTGTAACTCCTGTGTTAAGTCCTCCTTTCGTACTGAGACACTGTGTTGAGGTATCTGTGCAGGTATCGTCGGCATCCGCGGCAGGTATCATCGGCATCCGCGGGCAGGTATCGTCGGCATCCGCGGGCAGGTATCGTCGGCATCCGCGGCACACCACCCCTCTCTGTGTCAGGTGCTGTGTTTTGCTGAAGTCTGCTAACAGCCTCTGCATTAAATTCATAATGAGATTAAAATCTACATTCTTAGAAAAGGAAGAGTTGAGAATGTGTTGCAAAAGCCCTTTTGTCTCATCATATTAATGTTGATGTCCTCTTATCCCAGAGCTTGGCTGAAGCCGGAGCAAAATCTATATTGGTTTAATTTTAAGTGGCCTTGCGAACAAGTGTGTACAGACGAGGAAGGAACTGAAAGGTACTTAGAGCCCTCACGCTCCAGAATGTGGACTCTGAGGTGGAGCTGGGCCTTCGCAAAGCAGGTTGAACTCACGCTTAGTGTTTCTGTGAAGAAGGAGCTAGATTTTTAGGCCCTCGCCACTTTTACTATAATCACAGAGGCAGGCTGGACTCATTAATGAGAATGGGATTAGATAGGGGAGGAAATCCCAGATTTTCTAATCTGATCTGAAAGGAGCTCCTCAAAAAGTAGACAAATGATTTTCTTCTAAAATCTTTTTAAAGAAAATCTGGAGAGCGACTGCTTGGCAAGTATAAAAAAACCAACTCATAATGTACAGTTCGATGGGCTGTTAGAGGTAGCAGTTACCTTTTTTCTTTTTAAACTGTAGTTCATGTATTCCTATTGAAGTTTGAACTCCGGTTTCTTATTATGTCTGGGTGTGCATGGTTCTGTTTTGTTGAAGGGGAAAACAATTAGGTCCCACGGGATGCCTTTTTCCCCTGCTAGGGGCCAGCAACTAAATGAGATGATCATGAATGACAGTGGCTGTTGATGCTTGTACAGATGTGCATGTGGGCCGGGTTTGTTTTGAATGAGCCGGGCAAGCTCCAAGCTCAAGTGCAGCCTCACTCAGGTTGTGCCCGTCCGGCCAGTCTCCTGCTGCTTGGAAAGGTGAAGAGTGCTTGGTCTCTTCCAGGCTTGTCTCAGCCAGGGGTCTGTTGTGAAGACCTGCCTGAAAGCTGCCAAAATGACATTCCCTGGTGTGATTGAGTTTTAATGTAAGATTACAACCATAGATCAAAGTGAGGAGGACATTTGGGCAGGAGCTCTTAAGAATTTTAGAGCCAGAGCATAAAGAAGATAATTATACTGTGTGATTTAGGGTTGTTTCTGCATGTGTCACTCATGAGCAAGGCTTGTCCCCTACCTTACAAAGGGCTTTAGTTCCCCCCCCCACGCCTCAATATTTCCTATTATTTAGTATCTAGAAGACCTTTTGAGGAGTGATTAAAGAAACCAGAACTCTTCTATAAATGGCTTTTCCTGATAATGAAGATCATCTGCCTTTTACACAGAAAGCATATCTTTTCGTTCTGATCTGTGAATTCTGGAACAGAAAAGAGAAAAAATGGGATGAGATATTTAATCGAGTCAAAGTCCTTTTGTTCTGACTTCCCCAGTTCAGATTTTATGGTAATTCAACCTCAGGCGGGCTTAAGTTTGCCTTTGCACTGTTGACATATTTTTTTTGAAGTCTTAGAAAACAGAATCACGTTCCTTACCTGGAGACCACTATAGAAATTCCTCTTCAACTTTAGGGTTTCGGGAAAGTTCAACCCTCCTGATGACCTGCTATGCTTCCCTTTATTAACTAAGGGTTGCTCCGCAGCTCTGGGGGTTTTCCCTTTCTGCTCTGCCTACCCGGAACCAAGTTCCATGCGCCTCCAATTGCTTCCTGTAGCATGTTTCTGGAAAGTGGACCCTTTTTTTTTTTTTTTTTGTAATTGACTGGCTTTGTACCCACATAATAACAGGCTTATAGTTCTATGTTTTCTATGTTTACTGTGCCAATGAATGTATGTTACATGAAATCCTCTTCATGAAATTTGTTTTTAAGCTTAAACTTTTTGTCATATAAGAAGTATATGATGCTTTTTTTAAAATATTAGAAAATGTAGTAAAGCTAAAGGAAAGCATGAAAATGACCCTCAATTTCACCCAACAAGGAATAATTTGCTTTTAATAATGTGGTTACTTAACTGTCTGTGGCTCACCCGTCCAACTGGGGTCACAAAGAGTCCCCACCCGTCATCTAGCTTTCTAGGCGTTCATTGAGTGTAAACGTGTTTACCCATGAACCACACTTACAACAGCACCAGGAGCAAAATATGGGTTGGATAGAGGCTAACGGTTATTGCTCTTGCTGGGTATTTTATTCCAGATCTTTTTTCCTAGGCACATGTCAAATCATTGTCATGAGTACACATGGGCATAAATTCAGTGGAATCATGGTTTTAGAGAGCTGTGAGCGGTCTCATAGTTGATCTAGTTTCTCCACGGGGGATGCAGGAGACCGGGTGGGGAGTACAGTTCAACTGTCCTATTCTAAGATCCTATCTGGGACCTACTGAGTCTCTAAGAATGGATATGTGTATTTGGAAGGAAAAATGAGATGATTCTAATGGGTGTGCCTGTTGACGAGACCCACTGAGCTGCCGCCACGTCTCCTTTCCCAGGTGCAGAAGGGAAGCACCTGAAGGCTGAATGAGAAGCTTCAAAACCACACAAGTGTTTAGTTAGAACCAGAGCAGAGCCTGGGTCTCAGAACTGCTGGGGCTGCTTCTCCCACACAGAGGGCCACCAGGCATATTTAAAGAGATAAGCGTTCTGTATGAATTCGGCAGCATAGTAATCTGTTATATCCAGACAGTTGCTGCAAATAGTATTCCATTTTAAGATAAACCTGAGTGTTTGGGAGCAGTTAATTCAGTGACCAAACATGCAGTTGTTGAAAGTAAAAACAAAGCAAAGAAAAAGTATTTATTTTCATTCATCCATCCATCCATCCATCCATCCATTCATGAAGCATTAAAGCACTCATATTACACTGATTCAGTCTGACCTTCACTCATCAGTCTTTATTAGTGAAATTTTACTGCATTTTCCTATATCGTAAGTTTAAATGGTTGGGGAGAGGGTAGAAAAGGAAGTGAGTGAATTTAAAACCTTATAATGGACACCTTCCAGTGAAACTTTCAGGGTCTTTCAAGGTGGAACTCTGGTGCAGAGCACTCACATATGAGGATGGGCAGCAGAATGGGGCATTTCTTGTCATTCCAGAAAATTCATTTTCCTCATAAAAATTTTTTTAAAAGCCTCTGTGCTATAAATTGGCCTATGTTTGAGAAACTACTAGAAGAAAAAGCCAAGAGCTTGAAGGCTGCATGAGCTAAGCATGTGGTGGGGTGATTTGCAACGTTTCTGAATATTACAGGTACACCTATAGTCTTGTATGACACTGCCCTCACCACTGCACATGACTGATTCTGTAAGGATCTACATGGAGGTGTTTAGATGTTTCACCGTGTCTGCTTGACATAAACTAATGATGTAGACTGCTAAACATGGTGACATGATTAAACAGGATGTTAATTAGTGGCTCCTCCAAGAGTCTCCATCCTTCCTTTTAACAGCCTTTGTTATGCATGTACAAAAGTTAAAGAGACGGAAATGGCTATTGCCTGAGTCGCATCTGCTAATGGCAACAGGATTCAAGAATAAAGCATTTAAGCTACCCAGTAAGATCAGGTCCATCTTCTCATCCTGGGGGTTGTCCAATGCCATGTCTTTGTGGGAAGGAATGTGGCAATTTTCCTGCAAGCAGTAAGCATTTGTACTATTACTTAGTTGTCATGTATTGATGATCCCATTTCAATCAAACATATCTCATTCAGGGAGCTTTTGATGGGAGGAATTTTTGGAAGGGTTTAGGAAGGTTAAATCTGTGAGACATGGCTTCCATCTGGAATGCATTAGCTACAAAGATTTATTAGTCAGAGTGCCTCTGCATAATGTTCCATGGAAAGCGGGCCCTGCATCTAATTTCCAGCATGATGTCTATATGAGGAGTGATCTTTGAAATATCATAGGTGACAATCAAGTTTGTTATAAAAATAGTAAATGCCTAGGGTTTTCATGGTGGCTATTTTAAATCCCTCATGAGGGCTGCTAAGCAGGTAGTTGATCTGTTGACAAATGATAAAACTTGAGGAATAGCACCATGCATGAAATTTTAAAATGGGATGGCCCTTTTAAGCAGAAGAAAGACTATTAGGACAATTATGAACATTTAGCGCATTCATTTACCTTTTCCCTGGGCACGATAGCATTAGAACATAATAAGACTAGTACTCAACTCCATAGAGAAGTGCATCCCCCTTCCGATTAAAATCGTTTTTAAGAGCTAGTGTTGTTGATCAATAAGTGAGGCAGGGAAAGCTTTATAACCTCTCCTACATGAGACAGCCCGAGACGACAGTGCTGAGCTGTAATATGATTGGTATAAATTAGAGATTATGGAGGTGCTAGAATCCACCTCTACTGATTCCTTGTGGAAAGAACGCAGAGCTGGTGTTGGAGCACAGGTTTGCCTGTGCTGCCATACTTTTGTAAAAGGTAGCCCACATAAAAGCAGAAATGGGGGTTACGTTGGAGTTGGGGCTGCAGAAATCAGGATCAGACAGGCCAGAAGCCTCCTCAGCCTCGGGAGGGCGTGCCTCCCCCCCACCTGCCTTGCTCTCAGTTGCCAACATGAAGGTAACACAATGAGAGCAGATCGAGTCCGATGAAAGCTTTTTATACCATCAGGAGGCAATAATGGCTTACGGTGCCTTCCTTGGCTGTCGCGTATCTTCCTGAAAAGGAAGAGCAAAGGATTAATGCCAGGTGGAGGGCGAGTCGCCGTCCAAATGTTTATCTGTTGAATTTAGGTCACACCACAATGCCCAGTTGTGTCATTCCCTCTCAATGTAGGAAAAAGTGTTCTGTATCCTGGATACAAGTTAGTACTAAATTGTCCTCCAAGGATTACAAGGGAAATGCTGGAGCTCAGCAATTTTCTTTTACCCTCGCGTTGGGCTTCTGCGCCATTGGGCAGTTTTGTGCCAGACAGCAGAATTGAGAGCGAGGTAGTGCTAGCCACAAAATGCATGTTAGAGAATGAAAAGCGGCTTTACCGCCAGACCTCGAAGAGCAGGGCTGGGGTATTTCACCTTCTGCGTGAACGGTTACAGGATCCTTAGCTTGGAAGGTTTCTCTTCTGTATCCACTGTGCACTCTAGGGAGACCACAGCTGGAGGAATGCCTCCCGCTCCCAAGGAAGACACATTCCTGGGAACCCACTTACAGTCAGCGCCCCTGTGAGGTAGGATGGATTTGGGAACCATTAATTTCTTCTTTCGTCCCATCAGGTCTTAGCAGGAAATCCTATCCCTTCTTCCCCTTCAGATAAAATGATATGCGGTCTCCACACACCCCTGTCCTAGACATACTTTCTCCCCACCAACCCCAAATGATGGAGTCTTCTGATACCCTTTAGTACAAACGTACTATTCTCACGTGTGAGTGCAGCTTGCTTTCTGGGCTGGCTTCGATAGGGTCTGCGGACTGTGCCAGCTCTCCTCCCCAGCTGATGCCTCCTTTTACTGAGGCAGAACGGCACCCAGGCCAATCTTGCACACACCTCTTGTTTGCAGGAGCTTGTGTTAGTCAAGGTCTCATCATATTCTGGTGTCTTTGTGTATGACTTAATGCGAACTAAATAAAGCCATAATGGAAGCTGTGACGGGTTCTCAAAGACACCTCGGTTGAGCTCTCTCATGTCTCCCTTTGACCTGTGATTAGAAATAGTTTCAGTGCCACAGCTTTTGTGGAGTAGCTAATCCAAGAAGTTTGAATATTCTAGTAAGACCATTTCTGGCCTGCCAATTTGTCCAAATGACTTCACTAGTCTTTGGTGACATTTGTGTGAATTCCACTCTTCAACGTCCCCTTTCCCCCAAAGTAATAATTTGGCTTCATTCATTATTCATTTACTTTTAGGCAAATAAAGTCCTGGACCATTTTCACATTTGCTAAAGAGAAACTCCTCTTTTTGATTCAAGTAGTATTCCATTTTTTAAAACTTCAGTGGCTTAGAATTAAATTAATTGCTTAATGTAGACTTGAATGCTTGAAAATATCCTGAAGGAAATTCCAAAAACATTTTAAGGAGAAATAATCAGTCTTTCTTTCATGTCACAATCTAAGCTGTTTTTGATATTCTGAATTACTTTAAATTTTCTCTATTTTGATAGTAATTAGTAAAGTTGGCACAGATTTATTTTTTCCATATATGTCTTGAGATTTGGAACTTCTTTTAAGTCACATAGAGGAAAAAAACCCTAAAGTTCTGTGAGAGAAGTTCTATGAATAAAGGTTAATTTCACTAAATCTAGCAAAAATTATTTTCATTGCAGTTAAATTCTTGCAAAAGGAAGCATTAACATGTTAATTGTCCTATCTGAAATAGAAATTTAACAGCTTTGGAATGAGATTTGATTTTAAAAAGCAGTGCAGTCCTCCTCTCAACCCTTTCGCAGTGTGAAATTTTAGCTAAATTCACTGTGATGTATGAAAGAAATCTACCAGTCATTTCAGTCAATTCCATAATAATCAGTAACTAAGTGGCAAAAAAAAAAAAAAAAAGTTAACCTGTTTGTTGAGATTCACTAGTCACATGATCCTCTCATATGTGGGCATGCTATAAGAAAACTCTAAAATATTACTCAAATGTAGGTGTTACAAACCATTCACATAATCTGTGAGAAAGTCTGCAAATTGAGTCGGTTGAGTGTCACAATCCTGGCGACTTCCTGTGGAGATCGCCATCCGCATTACTACATGGGCGCTCACAAGCGATGTCACCTTAAATTCAAGACCCGCTTGGAATCTGAGATTCATCCAACCAATCAGCCTGAGTTAAATCAGTTAATTTCTGGTTCATCTGTAAAATGAGAATAATTTCCTCTCCTAGTGTTTCTAGGAAGAGCAAAGAGAGTGTTACATAGTGGCAGTGTACGCAAGTTAATTATTTCTACGTGGTAGACTGGATCCACCTTTCTTATAGCGGCGTTGCTTGAAGGAAAACATGGCGTAGCCCTCACTTTAACTACTATTCCATACTCTCCAGCTAGCTCAGGCTCCTTCCCTTTTCTGTGAGCGCCCAAGAAGGCTCTTTCTTCCACATAGAATTCTTCATTATAATAATCTGTTCCTTCTCTGTCACAGTTGCTAGACCATAAAGCTCTTTCAGGGTAGAGATTATTTCTGCCCAGTGCCCGACACAGCGCTGGGTACACAGTTGACATTCAATAACTGTGTGCCGAATGATTGAATGCGTGCTTGGAAGCTAGACGTAGGTGACGGCTAGATCCTTCTTCCTGTAGGGACTTGACAGTAGCACCAAAGATGGGGACTTCCACGCAGTGACTGGAGGGCCCGTTACAGATGTGCTCGTGTGCCTACAGCTGTGAGGAGCCTCCTAGTTTGTAGTTTCTTATCAGTGACATTGGCAATGGAAAGAAAGGTGGTTTTATAATTACCCTCAGGACTCCAAGTCCAAACGGTCCCTCTGTGACCATCATGCTGGAGTACAACTTGGGGATCTCTGGATTTTAACCCTCTCTTCCCTCTGGGCAGGGTGAGTTGTATAATGCACTGCCCTACAGGGCAACCCTTATTTCACAGTTTAAGGTAAGCCGGTTTTAAATTGCAACAGGAAAAAAAAAAAGTTGATGATAGATAAAAATACAATTAGCATGTATAGTAATACACAAGTAATATAAGTTTCCCTCTCTCTCTTTCTCTCCTTTTTATTTTGCACAATTTTCTAAATCTGGTAACTAGACAACTCCGTGTTATAAAAATGAATGTTTGGCTTTTGCCCTTGGGTCATGCAATTAATTATTCCCTCAAAAGCTATCACTCTTCCACAGAATGTTTTTACCTAATTTTTCTTGGAATTCTAAACTTGCCGACATGTCGTAAATTTTTCTAAGCTCTTGGTCAAGTTTTCTTCTGATCTTTCCCCCAAACTTTGGGAGTTCCAATGTTTCACTAGCCAAAAGAGATCGATGTTCACCTGATTTTAACTGCTTTGGGGTGTCTGGGCAGTTTAAGAAGCCTATTTTGGTGTTGTAGAAATGATTTCTATCAAAACCACTGCTATAACTGCTCTGCCTATTTCAATAAAATAGTTTTACTTTGGTGTTTTTAATTTTTAAAAGCCTTTCCATTTGCAGCCTTCTGTAGGATTGTCATTGTCAGAAAATAATAGTTAACACCTATATAGTCAATATGGGCCAAACATCTTAAAATGTGTTCATAAAAGGTGTTATGGGTTCTAAGGGGAAAAAAAGATCACACCCTGATGGGCAGTAAGGAAGATTTCATGGAGGAGGGGACATTTGGTTAGGATGTATCTTCCCTGTGAGACGTTTCCCCTAAAGCAGAACTGTTGCCATGTTTATACTAACAAACAAGTTCTAGTTTGAAATCTGGGCTTGCGCTCAGCATCCGGGGGTGAGGTTATGGGTGTGGCCTATTGCTTCTTACACAAGCTTTCGGAGGAAGCACAGCCTAGTGCAAGCTTCGACGAGAGCGCCTAACTCACATCCTGCTCTGCCATCTCCTCTTGGGGACGATGAACTGCCATGACTCTCAGCTTCTTATCTGTAAAGTGGAGACAGGGATTGTTTCAAGTTCATGGGTTGGTTGAGAGTTGACAGCAGTGATTTCAGTGGAACTCGAGGGCTGTGCATGTGTCCTCATGCTTTCTAAGGGAGAGGCTCCTGACGAGGCAAATGTTCTCCCCTTCAGTCACAAATAATGGTGACTTTGACTTGGTTTATTTTTAGTTCTGTTCTTTTCATGGTTGAGCACTAGGTAAGCTGGAAATAATCATTCTAGGAAATGAGTTCGAGTGGGGTTGTGTTGGAAAAGATCAGCAGATTGAATAAACCTGAGCTGTTGTTCCTCCTCCATCTCCCATTAGCTTCACTGGGCAACATGAGGCAACAACATTTCTAGAGGCTCTCCTTACCTATTCCCTGAAGGTGTTGGACTAGGTCACGCCCACAGTCCCGCGGTAGTCACTAGTGCTGCTTGTGCAGTACTCCGCTCCCGTGGCACAAAGAGAGTTGAACCCCTGTGCCCTTGGGATCAGGTAGGACCACCTAACTAGCTCTGGCCACTGAGCTGTTGTGAGTAGAGGTGACATATTTCACACAGGCTTTTACATTCGCTCTCAAAACCCTCTGAAGTTCTCCTTCCCTCGCCCACGAGAGAGCGGTGGCTGCCCTGCAGCCTGGAGGAAGGACGGCACGGAGCAGACTCCCTGGAGAGCCAGGATGGGCATGAGCTTGAGAGAGACATGAGCTACCACTTTTTAAAACACTCAGAAAGTGATGTTATGTGTTACTGCGGCGTAATGCATCCATCCTGAATTGTGACGGGGCCCTTCTCGCCTAGGGTACCAGGAAAGCCTCAGCAGGAGCTATTGCCGGAGCTCACGAGGTCCTGAGAATGTGCTCTGGGTTTGAATGCTAGCGCCACACAGTGACGGCACTGGGATCTTATGCTCCTTGCTTAGTCTCTCTGGATTTCCACTTCCGTGTATTTAAATTGGGGATATATTGGGGCGCCTGGGTGGCACAGCGGTTAAGCCTCTGCCTTCAGCTCAGGGTGTAATCCCGACGTTATGGGATCGAGCCCCACATCAGGCTCCTCCGCTATGAGCCTGCTTCTTCCTCTCCCACTCCCCCTGCTTGTGTTCCCTCTCTCGCTGGCTGTCTCTATCTCTATCGAATAAATAAATAAAATCTTTTAAAAAAGGAAAATAAAATGGGGATAGAACCCATCACCAGCCTATCCCATTCCCCCACCCCCCTCCCCTCTGAAGCCCTCAGTTTGTTTCTCAGAGTCCATAGTCTCTCATGCTTCATCAAACTTTACATCAAAAACCAGAGATGTACTGTATGGTGACTAACATAATATAATAAAAAATATTATTATAATAAAAATAAATAAATAAAAATAAATAAATAAAATGGGGATAGTATTCATGGCTATCTTTTTGAGTTGGTGTAAGGATTAAATGAGATCTTGTGTGTAACACATTGTAGAAAACGCCTGGCGGAGAATGGGGTAATTTTGATTATTGTCGTTTGAATGTTCTATCAATGCTTTTGTCATCTGTATTTCCTGTTGTGTCCACTGGGGCCGACTGAGGGTTTTTAAGAAATACAGCAATGGACAGAGGCTTAGATAGAAAGTAAAGGGGGCTGGACCTCAATCCTTTTAAGGCCAGTAGCTTCTAATGGGAACTGGAGGTGCCTCTGTTGGTGTGAGATCATGGCATTTCAGCCAGCCCATCTCCAAAACTAGGTTCGAAGCCACTAAAAAAAATCTCAAGTAATTCTAGGTAGCCATTGTCCTACTAGTGATATTTTCCTGCAAAAACTTCTTGAGGAAAAGAGATTATGTATTTATCTCACCTTGGATCTTATAAATTTATGTCCTACTTCATGTCTTTAAAGCTTTCCAACAAACATTAAATTGATTATCCAATAAAGGCAATAGTTCATTTGGAATATTTACAGGAAAACCCCCATAGAATGAGCATAATGAGAAAAATAATGAAGCAGTAATTATAATTCTCAAGGCTAATAATTTTAATAATAATTTATACTTAAACAGCTCTACACATAAGGAGATTTCAAAGGTTTATAAATATTAAGTAAGCTCCGTATGCACTCCAGCTCCCCAAACAATGCCTAACAGTCCTGAACCCAACATTCCTGAAACAGACACCACCAGTATCATTCATCTTATTTCACAAATGGATAAACTGAGGCCAAGAAAATATGCCTGGAGTCATGTAACCCTTGGCAATAGATTCTCGTCTCAAGTACCTGTACCCCGAATCAGCCCAATGAGAACCTCACAGTGGAATAATTTATGTCTTAGTCTACCGAAGAGTTCAGTCGTGTTGGGGTAAATGCTATCCCTGGTTTATGCGACGTGGCCCAGGGATTTTCTTTAGAGTCGTGGTGTCTGTATGAAAACAACTGCATTTGAAATGATAGGTGTTTGCAGCCCACGGCCTATCCCCGGTTGAAGCGCACGGGAAGTTTCACATTGGATTCTGGGCATGACATATCCAAAATGTGTACCCTAGCCCGAGGGTCACTGCCAGACATGCCCTCTTGCTTCTCCAGAAGTAAACCAGAGCCCATAAAAAACGCTGCAGTCCCTGCTCACAGTTTGTATAAGCTTTTCTTTTTTTTCTGTTCCATTGTGCTCATTCACACATGATATCCCAAAACAGTTAAGTAAAATGAGGGATATTCTATCTGTCACACATGAGAACACTGCAGTTATGGATCCGCTTAATGCATTCATTGCTTTTTGGACTCTGGAGTCCCCCGGGCAATGCTGCAAATCTACATGGTGGCCCCCAGTTCTGTATTCCATGTGGGACTCTCCAGTGAGGCCAGCGTCTGTATAAAAGGTTCATTATTATTGTCGTTAATTGTGTTTTAAATTTTTGTACCTCAGATGAATTGGCCTTAACTTATGGCAACCGTGGGGCTGCACTGGTCAAGTACATTACAGAAATCTGTTGTTGAAATAGCTCGCTCCCGGTGATACGGTGAGCGTCTGAGGTCCTGTCTTCTGAATTTATGGCAAAGCATGGGTGGGGAGCCGGCACATGGCAGAGAGCCTAAGCCACTGCTTCTCTATGAAGCTTTTGGAGATCTCTCCCCCTTTTAATGTTTCCCAGTTCACTTGAAGAGAGAGTCCTCTGATTGCTGTGGACTTGCCTAATGCTGCAGATGAAGCTTGTGGTCGTTTGTGCCCATAACTACTGACTGTCTGTGGACACTGCTGTGGCACAAATACAGAGCGTGGCGTCCTTCCTCACGGGCCGGGCCTGTGGGTGGTTCTTTGAGTTACCATCATGGGCTCTGCTTGGAGAGGAGCTGGGAGCTGTTCGCACCTTCCTCTGAGACACCAAGTGCAGAACTGCCAGGCTCTGGAGGGCACCCTCTGTGCTTGCCTGGACCCCCACACATAGGACCTGCGGGGCCTGGCGCATCATAAGTGCTCAACTGGTGTTAGCTTTTATTACCACCACTGTGAGTTCTGTTGTCCTCCCCGTCCTTCCGTTCACTGTGGAAACAGTATACAGGGATCCTGCGTTGATTCACTGAGTGTGTGTGTGTGTTGCCTCGAATCACACACTATTAAAACTCTTCAAAGGTTCTTTTCACTTGAGTGATTGATAAACAAATTAGGTCTTTATAATATCAATTTGAACTTGTATTTTTAAACCCGTAGTGCCAAGGGCTCTGTTAGTGTTCTGAGGCTGTGTTCCTGCTTCGTGCATAGTAGATGCGCAATAAATACTGTGACATGAATACATAAGTACATGAAACCTTTAGTTTGGTCCACCCCATAAATTAGACTATTATATTTAACAATATAATATATATATGCTATATATATACCATATATATAATATATGCTTGAGAAGTTATTAAGTGACCACGATGGTCAGGAGAATGAAAACATTTTGAATACCAACACCGTCTTTAAGGAGTTTGCAGTTAAGTAGGGAGATGAGTCACATGTATACAAGAAACTAAGAAATGGCCTTATACCTTTATTCAATCATGATCTGTTGTTGCCATGGTTGGCTTTTGCTGGGCGTGTACTCTGTACCAGGAACTTTTTAAAGAACTCTACACGTATTTAATTCTTAAGACACACGCGTACTCACAAAAATCTGTTGTTACTATCCCCGTCCTACAAATGAAGAAACTGAACCCAGGAAAGTTATATAAGTTGTCCAAGGTCATATAGCCTGTAGGTGGTAGAGCCGTAGACTATAATATGCTTACCGTCCACACACTAAATTTAAAAATGGCCAGTATGCTTTGTGTTCCTTTTTTAAACAAAACCTATCTTTGATATTCTTTTTTTTTTTAAGCTCTAGTTCTTTTTTTTTTATAAAGATTTTTATTTATTTATTTGACAGACAGCCAGCGAGAGAGGGAACACAAGCAGGGGGAGTGGGAGAGGAAGAAGCAGGCTCCTAGTGGAGGAGCCTGATGTGGGGCTCGATCCCATAACGCCGGGATCATGCCCTGAGCCGAAGGCAGACGCTCAACCGCTGTGCCACCCAGGCGCCCCATCTTTGATATTCTGCTCATTTATATTTTCCCTTGTTGTAGTTACATAAAGGTATGGTATATATTAGCTTTATCAGTATTCAGTTGTATGTGTTCTTCATTTAGCCTCAAATCCCTTGTGTAATCACACAGGATCATAGATACATCATAGATCATAAAATACTAAATTGTGTGGTGTCTACAATAACTAAAATAATGGTTTTGGGAAAGGGGTGTCTGTGCAGTTGACATGGGAGTTCTTCTAGAAAGATGAGTCAAATGAAGATGCAGAGCAGGTGGGGAGAGGGGAGAAGCATGAGCAAAAACCATAGAGTCAAAATGAACATGTTCTCGGGGCTTCTAGGGGAAGCAAGAGACTGACCCCCAAGAATTGGAGAAGATGGAGCTTTTGGAGATGGACCATAGACACAACCTTAAGGGTCTGAAACGGGGTGGTGACAGGCTTAGCCACCAACCAGGTCTGTTTGAGCACCAAAGCCAAGATCGTTCCATTGGAAGTCCCTGACCTTCCTCATGAGAGCCTCAAATTCTAGATTTTTAGAATAGAAAACCACAAACAGTAGAAGGAACGGACGATGATCAGCAAGTTTTTTTGTTAATCTCTTAACGAAAATTCCCGTAATAGAAGTAGTCACCAGTTTGGTTATCAAGGAAATATTAGTAGCCTTAAGTTGTTCCTCTGACAACTCTATGCCTTTAGAGAAGACACAGGGATGCTGAAGAGTTGTGTTTTTTGTTTTTTTTTTTTAATCCTCTTTGAGGGCACTGATCAAAAAAAGTTAGGCTGGAAGTTTCCCATCTGTAATATATTTGTTCATTGACGTTCTTCCTTCTCGGTTCTTTTTTACTAAATCTGTCTTTGCGTTGAAATAACTCTAGTGCCTATAAAATCTTTTCCCAGCTGAAATTGACACTCAAAGCCAGGACCACTTTAGTTCACGTACTGGTCTGCCCCTGGGCATGCGTGCTTGCCCCAGTGCGTGCACGCACTCCGGACCAAATGTCCTAAAATGGAATTTAAGGAAGGAAGGACAAGGATTTTGAGCTCAGACTCATCTGCATTAGGGCTCAGCATGTCCACCAGGTCAAATATGACTTTCCTTTTGTATATGTATATACGGAAGACATCGTAATAAGAACGTGTAAATTGACAAAAGAGCTAACTTTCTCTCTTTGGGGGAAAGTAGATGGAAAATAATCTAGTGTTAATTAGAATCGAGATCCTGCTGGAAATCACTTAAAGGTTAAACCACCACACTGGAGGAAAAAATCAGGGGATTCATTTTTTGCTGGAGCTATCGTAGGACTCACTTTAGACGCAAAGTTCTAGCTCCTTGGCCTGGAGCGACTAAAAGAAAAGAAATGCGCGAAAGCACTTGTGTTTGTAATACGCAGCTGCTTTGTACTTCGGTGAGCAAAATGCCTAGAAATAGAGCTGAAACGTTCGCTGCCCCGGCTATCCTCGTGCTGTAAGCTGGAGCTCTGCTGCCTGTGTCTGCTGTGGCAGTGACTTCGTTAACGTACGCAGTGTGGGGCATGCGTGGCGTGGCCGGGAGGCCTCAGGATCAATAAGGAGCCTTTAGATTTAAAGCTAATGATTTTCTGTGCTCAGCCAAAGTCAGAATCTCTCAAAGTTGCCATTGTTGGCTCTGATTTTTCCCCAGAGAGTAAGAGAAGGTGTGATAAATCATCATGCTTAAAATGCAAATAAAATGCACGTCAGAAGAGACTTGAACTAGACTAGAGATGGATCATGTGAGGCTTCAACATCTTAATTATTTCGGTCTCTAATCGAGCAAAACCCCCCGAAAGTGGCACTATGGTAACTGTGGTTGTAACAGTAGTGGACAAACTGTCTGATCAGGCCGTCCTCCCCCAGAGTATAAGTGTGACCTGTCCACGAATGCACCTGTCATCATTTCCTCCCAGAAGCATTTTGAGCAGTTGGGGATGACGTCAAATGCTTTTGAATGTATCTATAAACTCTTGTTGAATGTACATAAAATTTCACCAGACTCTCTGATTTAAAGCCCTAGAGAAGGCCACCAGGCTCGTATGGAAATTAGCTAAGCATAATTTATTCATGAAAGGCAGAAAAGCTGAATTAATAAATACATGAGTATGTAAACTTATAACTGCATAAAGATCTGTAGAAAATATGAAAGCCAAGCTCCATGTGTTATAACAGAAAACCCTTAAGGTGTGGCCACTTGGTCCTTTCTAGCAAACAGTTCTATCTCCTGTTTTGAAAGCCAAAGTGGAAAGAAGTAAATAAGTACATTTATTTTTTTGGAGGGTTTCTTTTTTTCCCCCCTAAAAAAATGGACCTACCTTGTGAATGCTGCTCTGTGCACATCAATCTAAGAGAATTATTTTTTAAATATTAATGAAGATACTAATTCCAGAGATTCAGAAAACTGCTCAGCAGGTTTAACTCATCCTCTGTCTGGACCCAGTTCTGGGAGCATTTTTACGAAGTACTGTCTGTCAGGAGACAAGGTCTTGCCTTATTACAAGAGTGGTCATCATTTTTTCCCTTACCCTCATCCTCCCATGAAATCATCATCCGTGCTAGCGTCATTGGCCCTACCAAGCATTGACTCGTCAGTGCGGTGGTCATATAGCAGGAGCTGGAGGAAAATATATCCTGTCACTTAAAAGGTAGTCTTGCCTTGTATTGAATGCATTCTGCTGAAATTTTTCCTTTGAGTTGAATTCTGAGCCTTGTGGCCACAATTAAGACCCAGCTGGACTCTGGAAGCCTGAATCTGCAAAAGTATTATTTAGGATTTAATAATCAAGCGATGAAACTGTTATTTACAGTTCTTACAAGTTGGTCAGAATACTCCAAAGGAAGCATAGTATTTCTATCCATCTTCATTACTCATTATTTCCTTATTCTAATTAAAAACATCTTCTGGAAGTGTACTGTGGAAAGCTTCAATCCCTTTCAAACTTTGCTCCTAGTCAAGGGATGAGGACAGAATAAACAACTGTATAAACCTTTTAAAAAATTCGTCTTAACTGAGAATTATAGAGGATGCAGGAGAAAAAGTGAATTATCAAATAATTTTCTATGCACAGCCACAATCAATAGATGAATTTTTAAAAAACAACGCTTAAGTCTGTGCTAGTCATCGAGAGCTTTATACATATTAACTGAGTAAATTTTTGTAGCAACTGTATGATCGTGGTAGGTGTAATTATATCCATTTTACAGGTGAAGAAGGTGAGGCACAATGGGGTATGTAATTTATTCAGGACCTCATGACTAGATTGGAATTACTGGAAATCAGCCCTGATGCTGTGGATAGTTAAGAGTGAATACCAAGTCCACATGGCTTTCTGATGCAATGCCTTCAATGTGTTTATGGGATCTAGTTTTTCTACATTAAGGCTTTTTCGTTTTGTTCTGTTCTCATCTTTCATAGTATGGATCCCTGCAATTACCTGGGTGGAGAGTTTTTAAGGGAGGCTGTTGAATTCAGTGTTTTCATTCCTGCCCCTCAGTACTCTGCAGCCATTAATTGGTCTGCTGTGGGCAGGCTTTAGAATTCTAACTGACCAGGAGAAATGCGTATGTGAAGGGAGGAAGGTACACGTTCTGATCATTGCTGCCTAACAAACCCATCCCAAAACTTAGTGGTGGAAACGAGGACACCATCTATTCTGCTCACGAATCTGCAATTTAGGCAGTGTTTGTGCGGATAGCTTTTCTCTGCTTCACTTGACATCAGTTGGGCAGCTCAGAGACTTGAAGCTGCAGTCACCTGCAGGTGCATTTCCACATAGTTCTGATGGTTGGTGCTGCATGTCCGTTGAGATCTCACCTAGAACTTTGGTGGGAACACCTGCCTGTGGTCTTGCCACGTGACTGCCTGGCCTCCTTACAGAATGGCAGCTGCATTCCAAGGGTCAGAGTCCCAAGAGAAAGAAAGCCAGGTGGAGAAAACAATCTCAGAAGTCATGTAGTGAGTGTCACTCCGCCATGTTATTTTGGTTGTGGCTCTCACAGAGTTCTGCCCAGGTTCAAAAAAGGGAATGCAATCCTACCTCTTGATGATGGACCTTTTCATAAGAAGAGCATGTGGGATGGATATATTGGTGTAGCCATCTTTAGAAAATACTTCTGTAACTTAGGTTTTATTAGGCACTTACAACTGTAAATACGAAATAAATGTTTTGCTAGAACAAATCCCATTGCTGTAAGAATAGGGACCTAGTGAGCCATAGGCTTAACAAAAAAACTGTTCAAAGAATCAAGTTTTGTCAAGAAACCAATTCTCATATCAGATAGAGGTACCCAAGGAAAGAAGGAAAAGGCCTTTCAAAGTTAATTCTAGCCTTGTGCCTACTTTATAGTAAAAATCTTCAGAGGTGGGAATTCCCCAAACATATGTAAGATGGTTCATTTAGGCTGATCACATCTTTAGCAGTTGCCAAAGGATCTTATACCAGATGTTAACATTCTAGTTTCTATCAAAGAGCTATGTTGGGTTTTTTTTTTTCATTATTTAATAAAAGAACAATGAAAATGAACTTTTATGAAGTTCCTTCCCTGTAGACTCTATGTAAAGTTAACGAGACACACTTTAAGGAAGATGGTAGCATTTTAGAGAAATTCTGTTTACTGAGCATTCAGCCTGACCACAGGTTGGACCCTAGGCTTGAGAAGGGTCTTGAAGATGAATGCAGGATTCGTGGATCCCATGAAAAAAAAAATGAGAATGTTGCTCTCTTTATGTAAGGAGATACTAAAAACCTACCACATGATCGAGCAGTTTCTCCAGTTACGTGATAAATTCACACTCTAGCTAATTACACACTGTCTTCCTGTCTTTTTCATAACAAAAGCCCTGTGCGTATTAGATAGTTGTTCAGGGTTAATAACAGACTTATGCTTGTACAGTGCTTTATGAATTCCAAAATGCTTCCACATCCATTATCACATTTGATGCTCACAGCAGATCTGTAAGCTGAGTAGGACCAATATTACTTCCATTTTTCATGTGGGGACTAAGAGGCAAGCCACACTAGCTGGAGGAGCTGGGGGCAATAATCCCATAACTGTACTTCTTGTCTCCCTTTCTTTTTACCAACTTTGTGGTTTTAAGTATCGTACCAAACTCTCTGACCAATGCAGAGATAGAAAGCAAGGTCTCCTTTATTTTAGCCGGCATCAAACCGAAAGCACATCTGTCCTTGTGATGAGGATGTCATTGATGGATCAGTGTGGTTTAGAGGAGTAAGTGTTGGAATGGGACTTAGGGATCCAGTGACTCCTTCTTGTTCTGACTCTGCTGCTCACTGTCACCCCGTGACATATAACATGAAGGGGATGGACTGCACAATGTTCTGAAATTACTTTCAATTCTAAATATCTATAATATCGTATAAATGAAAAAAGGGAGTAGTTGATGTCAACATCCTTCAAAGAAGTCAAGTAGGCAGGTGGGAATGAAGTTGTCACATGATTTTTCTTTCTAGTAGAGTTAAAGGGAAATTACCAATAGAAAGTTTAAGTAAAATTTAAGACAGAAAGAGGGGAGGAGAAAATTGAGAGTTACTTATTGAGTCATTCAACAGCTACTTATTGAATGCTCTAGTCATTGTCCTTACGGAAGGGCATGAAAAATTCTCTGTCCTCGTGGAGCTTATTTTCCAGTGGGAGGAGAGAACAAATGAATATAATACATGTATGTCAGATAATGAAAAGTGCTATGGAGGAAAAGGGGGACAGGAAGTGCTGGGGCTGGAGGTGATTACAATGATAAATTTTTGATGAGGGCAGGTCTCTCTGTGAGAGCCACTTTTGAGCAAAGACCCAAGAAAGGGAAGGAGCCATTCTTGCAGATATCCGGGAGAAGAGCTGTCCAGACAGAACAGTGTGGCTGGAGAGGGGTGAGGTGGAGAAAGAGGAAGAGATCAGGTTAGAGCTATAAGAGGGTTTCGTAGGATGTTGGAAGCCTAGAGGCTTCTGTAAGGACATTTTGTTTTTGTTCTGAGCAAGTTGGAGAACCATCAAGGACTTTAAGTGGCATGACTTGACATAGGTTTTAAAAGAATAACTTAAATTGTATCTCAAGCTGTTATTTAAAAAAAATATCTCTAGTTGCTGTTTTGTTAATAGATTGTTGAGATTATAGTGGAAGTAGGAAGACAAGCTATTATAATCTTCCAGGCTGGGGATGGTGGTTACCTGGGCAATGCAGTAGCAGTGGAGGTGGTGAGAAATGACCAGGTTCTATACAAATGAGAGTTAGGCCCATAGGATTTGCCGGTGGATGGAAGCAACAGTGACCGTGAGGTTTTTGTCCTGGGCAACTGGCTGGCTGGTTGTGTTTTACTCAGAGGAACCTGTGAGAAGGCAGGTTTGGCTCCGTGTGTGTACAGGGTGACGTGCAGGGTGGACTACACATCAAAGAGTATGTGCACAGGCACAAAAAAAAAGATGAAAGCATTTATTATGAATATGATTATATTATTTTACTTTCCAAGGATGATTTGAAAAGGCTTACAATAAAACATACATGTAGAAAAAAAATGGAAACCATTTAAAAAGAGTAAAATGCTCAAACTCAATCAAAGAATGGTAGACCTAAACAGAAGTTCCCTGCAGGGAACAGTAAGTATGTTTGTTTGAACTTTGCGCAGTATTTGTGGTCAAAAATAAAAATATGGGGGTAAGGTGGAAGTAAAGAGTATTACAACACACTCAAAGAGATTTTGCAGAGACCTCTAAGTTTCAGACTTGCAGGTGTTTGGGGAAGGTCATTTTTTCCCTATGAAGGGTGAAAAGCACAGGAATGGGGAGCCTGATGTCAGACTGGAAGGGCCAATAGGATGCTTAGAAGACCCAGAGTTGAGGGGGGCTGGCCTGGGTGTGCCACAGTGGTGGGGGACTTGGAGATGGGTTGTCTGAGCCTGGAAAATTTGAAAAGACACAACGGCCGTCTGTTGCCATCAGGACTGGAGCACGCATCAGAACCACCTGGTAGGCTCATCAAACAAACAGGTGCAAGATCCAGAGCTTCTGAATCCTAATCTCTGGGAGAAAAACCCAGTATTGTCAGTGTCAGTGTTTTAAAAGCCCCCCCCCCATGATACTGATGCAACTCCTAGTTCAGAAATGCTGGAGGAAAGGAGTCGATGAACTTAATATCGTGTGAATCACAAAATTGCAATGTTTTCTGGAGAGGGAGAAGTAATAATTTTTTTTAAAGTTTGGAGACACACGTTTATTATTTTAGTTAATAGTTATTGAATGCTAATTAAATGTTATGCATATAAGTGCTGGAGACACAAAGATGAAGGCAATACAGTTTCTGCTTTCAAGTAACCAGTTGGTAAAGAAAAAAAACACATTTATAGTTTGCAGAGCAATGTTTTCTTGAATTGAGTGCTATGGGAACAGGGGTAGAAACTGAAGTATTAAAGAAGGTTTCCTGGAAGAGGTGTCATCTGAGCTAAAAACGTGTCTAGAACAAGATGTATCAAATATAGCTTGGCTGCCTGTTTTGTAAATAAAGTTTGATTGAAACCATAGCCGTGTTTATTTATGTATTGTCCAGCACTGTAGGGCTTTAGCACTACAACTGCGTAGTTAAGTTGTGATAGGGACCAAATGACCCACAAAGCCTCCGGTCCTAATCCATTACAAAAAGTCAGCTAACCCCTGTTCTAGAACAGAGGAGAGAGGAGAAGCCAGTCTTGAAGGTAGAGACAGTACGACGTGTGGGACTCTTGAAGGAGCCACAAGCAAACGATTACGGCAGAGAAAAGAAGTGGTATGATGCTGGGAAGGTGGGCAGGGGTGAGATCATTGAAAACTGTATCTCATTTTAGGGAACTTGAACTTCCTCCAGTTCGTGGGAATCAATGAAGGATTTTAAGCAGTAGTACGAGGATCAAACTTGAATTTTAGGTAGATTATTCTGTTTGTTTCACAGAATCTAGATTTGAGGAGTGAAGGACGATAGAAAAGGAAATTGCCAGGAAACTTGTAAGAGTAATTTATGCAAGAATTAATGAACTGATTAAAAGTTTGACCATAAATTTATTTATAAAATGGAATATTACATAATTATGAGGTATATCTCAATTATACTAAGGAAAGATAACTGCAAATTGTTCAGTAAAATTAATCAGGGAAACTGAATACAAAACATAGAAAAAAACTCATGTTAGTGTATATTTAGAAGAAAAATGGAAAGAATATACAGAAAACTGTTTAAAGTTTTTTTCATTTGTTTTTGTCCCCCCCCCCCCGAAGGAGAATTACAGGAGATAATCACCTTAACTTGACACATCTGTGATCTTTGATTTTTTTTTTTACAATGAAAATACTGCGTTTGAATCAAATTTCACTTTTCAGAGTGATTTATAAAGAGATAGAGAATGAGGGTTCATACCACAACTCAGGACAAGAAAGGAAAGAGAAAAAGGAGGACAAAAATTTGGGAACGACTTAGGAAATTAAACTGGCAAAATGTGCTGATATGGGAGGCGTAAAAGCAAAACATGCCTAGGTTTCTGGTTTGGGTAACTTTGGTGAGTGTCATATTTATAAATTAATTTAATAAAAATAGAATGAGGTACTCTATTAATCGTTAACAATGTGCACTAGTGTATTACTCTGTACTACTACAGTAGTAACTGCAGTTAACGTATTTTTAGTACGTTTAAGCTATGAACAAGTGAAAGAGAAATTGTTATTGTTCCCATTTTACAGATGAGGAACCTGAGTCTCAAATTATGTGGTTTACCGAGGGTAATATCACCTGTGAGCAGGAGAGGTAGGAACTCAACAGGGAGGCTCCCATGGATTCCATAGCTGAGGTGAACTCCTACCCACAACCTTAAATGAACTTTTCCAAGAACATTACAGATGGAAAGAAAATCAGTTCAGAGCACACGGAGGCATCAAAGTAAAAGTTTTGCTCTAACGTGATAAGCTCTCAGTAAGTGAACTGAAGAGCAGAGACTGCAAAGCTATATTCTAACTGGTACCGCCTTTTGAGCGTGGGGTCATCAGGCTGTGGGGAGATGTGACCACTGCAATCCCAGGGGTTATTTCTAAGTCTATGACACACGATTGGCTGACCTTGCTCCAGAATTTGCTGTGACAGACACAGTAAATAAATGTGAAAAACAGTAAGCTGACGGCTCACGAATGCACGTGAGGAAAAGCAGAGGTTTATTTTATCTGCCTTCTCGACGTGTCTTTCCCTCTGCAAAATGTTTGGTAGGATGTTCTTGGGAAGCGTTATCCTGACTCACACCGTAGGGTAGGACCAACATACAGTCCTCTAGTTCAACGTGTACAGTAGACTTTGGGAAAAATCCTTTTTTTTTTTTTCATGTATTCATTCTGAATAGTTGAAACGTATATTTGTCCGATCTTTTAGACCTATTCAAGTGATGCCTTAGGTATTGTTATTGTGTGCTCATCATAGATTTCTTTTTTTAGCGTTGTCCTCGCTGGGTAATAAACACTCTATCTGGTTTACCTACCAAAAGCTTGAAACTGCACTAGTATGGACTTTTGGACAGACTTAGGTTTGCATATACCCCTGCACAGTCTTGCAACAGAGGCCGGCCACATAAGATACATTCCTGGACTCTCTTGTGCCATAGAAGTTTTTCTTGTTCTGAATATCCTTGACGTTACAGCTGGCAGAAACGAAAACTGGTGTTTCAGATCTGTTTTCTGAACTCTTTTAAGCTAAGATCACATGCAAGGATTGAGTTTGCAGCTACTAATTTTGACACCTTTTAGATCCGGATGAAAGTCTGTTGTGTTGAAGCAGCAAGCCAAGGAGTGCTGCATTTTAGACATTTAGTTTTATCGTTAGTCAGACACCACCGTGATGTATTCATTTATTATCGATGACACAGTGCTGTAGTGTGTATAATTTTGTGATCTCTATCTCCCTTTGTATTCATTTTAAGCATCTAAAGAAATTGCCGTATTGTGCCTAATGTAAAAAAAAAAAAAGAGAGAAAAGGGAAGCTCTCAGATTGAATTTTTGGAGAGTGTCCACTGTTAATGCATTTTAATAATCACTGAAGTTTTAAGAAAAATAATATTGAATATATCAAAGGCTTTACCCCTTACTTGTGTTTGAATATTTGATATACCTATGGGTGCAGTAAATAATGCACATTAAAAAGAATTAGAATCGATTTGATGTCTTTTTTTGGTATCAGAAATCACAGGCCTGGTTTTGTCAGTTGAACTCAGTGAATAGCTGTTGAGTGCTCACTATATGCAAGTCATATTGATGCTACTTTTTTTACCTCCTTTAACTTTGTTTGCGTCTAAAATGTAGTAGGCGAGGAAGAAGTAAGACCTAATTTTCCCAGCTGATCTTTGAGCTGATACTAGCTCAGGAAACACCCAGCGTCCTTCACAAGCCTCTGTTGCTCATTAGGTCATGACTGTGTGTTTTGTTGAGGAATTCTTGGAGAATTCTTGGAGAAAGCGTTCCCAGTTCCCGTTAGGAGTGTTTGGGGTAAAGGTATGCTGAACCCCCAGAGGACATGCAGTGGGCCTTTGTGAAGGGGAGAAAGGCACACCTCCCGCTGAAAGGGACAGATGCAGTTTCTCCCAGTGTCACTTCACCTTGGCATTCAGCCACAAGAGGGGGCACAGACCAGAGTGAAAACGATTCTGCCAGCTGCCTCGCTGGCTTCTCTGCCCTCCGCAAGAGGACCAGAGCCATCCTCCCTTGGAGATGGCAAGAGAGCTTCATTTCCCACTTGATGAGCAGCTAAATAGTTCACCAGCAGCCGTGGTCCTGCTGTCCCCCGGTGAAAGCAAAGCAAAAACAGGCCTTAACCGCATTGGAAAAGTACAGGAGAATGGGCTGCAAAAGCAGACCTGAGCACGTCATTGTGGTTTTCCTTAGTGCCGTGTCCCGTGTATACTTTACTTTCTCTCAGACGTAATTGATTTCTATCCAAACGTAGATTTGGGCTTTCAGAAAGGGAAACCAGGTTGTCGAGATGGACCGTTTGATGCCAAGTTTGTACATTGCATTAAAAAAATGTGTTTTTGACAGTAAAATACATTCCCTCTATGCTCATTGTAATTCACTTTATAGTGACTTGCTTAATAGCATAACATATATCATTTATATTGCTATCCTTCGTGCTTTTAAACTGTAATATCCTTTCCTCAATGACTACTTGTCAATTTCACTGATCTAGATTTGATTTCATAAATTAACTAGGCCAATTAAGTAGAGAGTTATCATTAGAATAAGAAGTGGAAGCAAATAAATATTAATCTTCCATCTCCGAATGTCGGTATTCCAACACAGCTTTGAACACACTTGAACACTACTTAATGGAAAAAATACACCCCTCCGTTGTCAATGCAGTATTACCAATTCAAACATTGATGAGTATTTTTCATTCACTTTCTCCTTCTGAATCCGTCTGTCTTTGGGCCAGTTACATTTTTATTTTGTTAACATAGAAATGGGGAATGAGCAAATACTAGAACTTGATCAGTTAAGGATTCTGCTCTTGCCTGCTTGCTTGACTTTCCCTCCTGTTCCCTTTGCCTGTGGGATGTTTATTTCAGAGACATGGGAACCGCATCTTAAATTTAGAACAGTAGCTTGCCTGCCGTACACTTCTTCGTGTTGCTCGTATTTTATCCCCCTCACAGACTTTTGGAAACCACGGAGAGATGAAGTGCTTGACAGAGAATCCCACTTGAAAATGCAGCCTGTTTCAAAGAGTGCTTCTTTTTAAAAACTTGGAGATTTTTTTTTCTTCCTCTCTCCTTTAAATGATTCTTCTTATGTATCACTAACACGAATCTTGCGTTGTGTTCCTCAAAGATGGAAAAGAGTTTGTCAACAGATTTTTTCATAAAATCACAAATGCAATTATAAAATCACCCTGTAGCCTTTTGTGTCCCTCTGCATTTATTAACATTCATTTCTTTCTCTCTCTCTCTCTTTTTTTTCTTTTCTGGATCCTACTCACATCCTTTCATCTTTGGGGGGAGGGTAAGAGACGTTGCTCCTCTTGGAAACCTTTTCATTTCTCTCTCCTCAATTATGGAAACTTTAGATTGCTGTGGTAAAGACCCATCTTCCCAGGTTGTCTGTGAAAACATCCCAGGAGGACATAATACAGGGATCCATGAGAAAAATCAACTGGGGACTCCTGCTTGTGTGTTAACTCTGGGCTCGCTGCGTGTCTCTAACCCTGAGGAGGGGTGACTTCATCATGTGCCACATACACAACACACACACAGTCACATAAACAGCTTATGGGACCTTTAGGGCACCCTGAGGAAGGCTAATACTGGATCTACACTTGCCTCCTTGTTCGGATTAAACATTTTGCATCTAGAAGCTGGCAAATCAGAGCTGCTTATTCTCTCCAAGTTCACTTACCCCTTGCAGCCCTTCAAGCCTCAGTAGTTTTACCATAGTAATAATTTTTCACTAAGAATTTTAAACAAGACTTTGCCATTGGACATCCTTTGAAATAGTTAGCTTTGCTTCACTATTTTTTGTAACTTGCCAAATCACAAATAAAAGGGTCTGTGTCCTCTAATGCTTCTTCTCTGGTCATTATCTTGGAAAATATGCAGAGTCTGGTCCAAGTAGAGTGCTCCCCAAACCTTGCTGTTACTTTGAGAATAGTTTTAATGAGGCTTGCAGCTGAGCCAAGCTCTCCTGTTGGGTTATTATTTGGGCATGTGGAAGCCCTGGTGATTGATCTGTGTGGGGAAACTGGCAACACTCGCATGCCCTCTGGGTAGAGGCAGAGCCTCCAGCAGGAAAAATTAGGGAAAGAGAAAAAAAGGAGAGGAAATGTTTATCACCCATCTCCCAGCATTTTATGGCAGTGTTATGGTGAACTGGGAGATGGATGTGTATATTCATGGATTTTGCACCACTTTAAGCACTAATAACATTAAATCAACCTTAATACTTCATGCCAAATGTGCTCTAAAAGAGGGAATAATGGGAATTTTTGTTGACTTTAGTAAAGCATCAAAAGTTACACTGGAAACACATAAAATGCTACAATGCAGAGGTCACAATTATGCTAATATCATGATAATGTAAAATATTAAGTCACCAAAATGACAGGATTTACAACCAACTATCCTCAGTCCCCAGAAACCTTAGCGATAAGCTTATGGTAAACACAACAGCCTGTCCTCCCAAGGAGTCTGATTACAAATTTAAATATGTATATGATTAGAACTCTGCCAGTCTCCCACCCCTAGAGACAGATGAAGTAAAATTTGATTTATATCATACCTGAAATCTATTGTGTTGAGTATGCTGTGTTTTGCAGAACCGCTACCGGGTCTGATGAATTTTGTGTTTAGCAAGTTGCTTGTGGGAGAAACAGGGACTACTATTAATGATGGTGAATAGCCCTGTAATCTCATGAACTAAAACCTAAACATTGATACAGAATTGTCAAATATTTGACAGTGGAATGTTGGCAAATGGAAAATGCAACACTTGTGCTACTGTCTTTTTTCTTTCTTTCTTTCTTTTTTTTTTTTTTAATATCCCGCTTTTCATGGTGAGGTCCGCGACTGAAAAGCATTTACCCTGAGCCTTAATCTCATGGCCTTCAATTTACCTTTAGCTCTGTGGCCCTTCGATCACATTAAACTCTCTCCTTTCATGGAGTTCTTTGAATGCAGTGACTTGGTCGGTGGTCGTAGTTATCAAGTAAGGTAAAGCCATCGCCGCCATGCAGTTTTCCTAATTATTCTCCATTCTGGCCAAATAATCCTGACTTCTCTTTGACTGAACAAATGTCTTTATGGCAATAAAAGGCAAAGGAAAATAATAAACATGCGATGAAAGCATACTGCTATTATAAACTGATGCTCTGTAGGAATTCTTTGTGCTGAGGTCCCTGTTTCAGCTAATTTTGTTAGGCGGCCCGCTAAGGTCAGCAGATGCCTGTTCCAAAGGGGTATGCTCTTCCTTTTTCAGTGTTAAATGCATGCAGGTTGCCTGAATGTATGCTTATGCCTCACTCTAGGTGAGGTATAATGAACATAGATGTTTCATAGCCGCAAATATATCTACTATGATTTTAGATATACTATATATCATATATAAATACTGTATTATTGGGAGTGTCCTCACTAATTAGTCTCTACCAGCAGACTATGGACCAGCCTCACCTACTGGTGAGGCTGTCGGCTAGAATAAAAGGCGGTGTTCACCTAGATGCTTCTCCAGGCCACCCCTTTACACACCTGTCACTCTGTCACATCGTTAATGCTAATGTTATCGACGACAATAAAATAAAACAAGTCGCCCCCAAAGGAATTCCTATTTGTGTGCTGTTAAGAAGAGCTCTAACGCCATGTTTTTTAAGTGCAGCTTGCAATCCCCAGAGGTTACAGCAAAGTTCTTACAGGAGTTGACAGCGTCAAAAGAACACTGAAACTCTGCAGGCACTTTTCCTCGGTCAATCCCTCCATCTTAGCAAGAGCCAATCAATATTTCTTGATCTCCAATTTTGTGCAAAACTCTGCTTGTGCTTAACCCTTCTGGCAATCCCCTTCCTGGCCAGTTCCCTCTTTCTGGGACAAAAGGAATGTGCTCTTTCTCTTTACAGGCTGGAAACTTGTGAACAGATTTATTTTCTTCGATTCCCGAGAAATTGGTTGGGGTTGGATGGTGTCTATCACATGTGTGGCTATGGTAGGGGAAAGACATTTCCAACATTATCAAAATTATATTTGTTTCTAAATAAGTGGAATTGTTTCCCCCCTTCTCTCAGGAGGCTTGAGTTGGCTCTCTTCCCAAACCAACCTTTTGGATAATAAATTCCTTTTGAAAAGGAGCACGAAACCCTTTTGACGTTGTAAATAGTATATGGGGTGGAAGAGAAAGGATCGTGTAATTGTAACACAAAGCCTGAGAGCGGTCTGTGAGATAAAGTTGATCTTCTTTACTCAACAGTTAGTCACATATCATGAGTTTATATTTTTAATAAGGATTTTCATAAGCATTGTCGGTTGTTTTCTGCCTATTTGCCTCTAACACAGCCTAAGTGGATTCGGTGATATAGGGATACACATCTCCAAGGACAGCTCACCGAGAAACTCAGTGAGGATTCAGTGATCCACCGCTATCTTGGGCCTTGGACAGTCGTCTTTAGGGCAAATTATAGTCTGGGGTTCAGTCAGAAAAGGCAGAGGATTTTGGTCCTCCGTGGAATTCCTTGAGAATTCCATGGCACCTTATTCATTTTCATTGTCTCTCTCACACTCTCCCTTTGTCCTTCCCTTCCCTTCTTCCTGGCCATCCTCCATCCTTTTCTCCTCCTCCCTCTCAACTGTCCCTATGCAGATGCAAATACACACCGTAAAAGTTTCACTTCTCCGGATGGCCTATTCTCTTCCCCACTGTGACCCTCTTCCTCCCAAGTTCCGTGCTTTGTTTTTGAAAGGCGTTTTAAAACTCTGAAGACATAAACCTCACTCTGTCACTGGGGCAGTGGGGTCCGGCATATCCGTAAATGTCACCGAGGTGTCAGCCCTTTACATCATAACTGCAGTTCATTTCTCTGCATTGACAGTGATGCTTATACCAGGCAAGGATTAGAATGGGCATATTTCCAGATCTTAATTACGTCAGGCATAAGGATGAGCAACAGCATTTTTCTTTGGGGGAGAGGAGGGGAGGAGGGAGAAAGAGGGGCGAGAGTAATGCTGAATTTGGCCATCTAGAGCCTCATGTGTCCCCGTTTATCAAGAGATAATAGGATTAAGCTAAGCTTTGGGACTTCTCTGGCTAATGCTGCCTTCAGCAGGGGTCTAATAAGGATAGATATAATTGGGTAAATGGCGAATAAGAATGAAAAAGTACAGAGTATAAGCACAATGCTTAGGAATAAATAATGACAAATTGGATTTTGTCCAATCTCTGCAGACTTGGTTAGAATCTGGCATCCCACACTGAATTATAAGGGGCAACATCTATCTTTCTTCTTGCCCAACTTGCTTCTGTTCATTGCAAATATCAGAAAGTATCCTCTCAAGTTTAACTGGGGTCTATCAGCACTGCTCATTTGAAATCAAGTAGGAACTGTTAAGGAACATTCAAATAAGGTTAAAGAAACAGAGTAAATTAAGTGCCTAAAAACAAATGTGACACAAATTAGAGTTTGTTTCTTTGACCCTTATCCATTTACAGAATTTACCCCATTAACAGCTAGAAATTTATTTTCACTTTCTTCACCTCTCTAAGAGGAAAGCAAACATATAACATAGCCCCAAAGGAGTAATTAATTAGATCATTTGCTGACACGGATTTGAATAGTTTATTTAAATACAATTCTGTTATTTATTTATTTTACAACATTATGCAGGAGGTTGAAACTCCTGTTCTAATTTGCACTTAGCAAGGATCTCTGAAAAAATATCACAGTGAAGGAAATAAACAAAGAACCAGTGATCAAAGGGCCACATTCAGAAATGCATAAAGGAATTTCACCAGGATGAGTGTTTCAGTGATTAAAAAATAAGGGATTGGTTGAGTTGGGGGGCGGAGGGGAGATAGCAAGACTGTTTTGTATCCCCATGGGCATATTTTAACAAATATAACGAGTTCATTGATAAGCTGCTCTATGAAAAGGTAAGGGAAATTTTAAAAGTAAAAGATGCCAGTGTAGGTAAGAACGGTATAATGAATATGCAGATTATCACAACAAAATGAAGACTGCTTTTGAAAATAGACAGTGAAAAATTCATGAACTCAGAAGCAAGTTTAAAAAAAAAAAATCACTGTGCAGCCTCACAAATACAAGTTGTAAATTTTTCCCAGAAAAAAACGAAAGGTTCTTCAAGTTTAATTTCAAAAGTTGGGAGTGAAAGTAGGAAATTAGCTCACCAAAGATGAATATTGAGTCTATTCTAAAATTAGGTAAGGCTTGGGGAAAAAAATATGAGATGTTAGGATAGATATTCGCATCCGATCCCTTTAGATAAGTGCATGGCCTGATGAATGCTTGTGGGTATGATTGAAATGTTTCGTTCAATGGGCATTTAGGGAAATCTCCGACTACACAGCTATATATGTGCTTCATTCCTCCAGCCTATGGGGCTGTAATACTCGGATGGCTATAGTGCAGCACTCAGAAAAATTCCTCCCCGGTGCTGTTATCCCGTAGAGACTTTGATGATGGGGGAGGTTGAAGAGCGATGGAAATACGGAGATGGCATCTCAGAAAGGAAGGGGATAGTAAATACACTCTAAAATTCATAATTTTAAGAGCTCTGAGGAGCAGAGAAGATTCCGCCCACCCCTCCCCGCAAAGCCCCCTTTCCCTTCTCTCTGTCCTACCTCAAGTTCTCCTTCCTACACATGTCTCTCCCCTTGCCCTTGTCCCCTTCATACCACTCTTGTCACTGTCACCCGTGCCTCCCCGGCTACCTTTCACCTTTTTCTCTCCACCTTGTCTCAACCGTTTTTCTTTCCTCCTTTTTCTGGTTTCTCTTTCTTACACTCAGAACTAAAGAATTGTTCTGGTATCAGTTGAAAGTTTTTAAACGTGAAAATGATGTAACTAAATAAAAACATTTTTATCCCTGTGCAAGCCATTTTAAAAGACGGTGGTCAGACATTCTTTTTTAAGAAAAAATACAGGGCTCGATGAAAATGCTTGTTTCTTGATCTTGTTGTGGAAGGCGAAGGAGGACCTGACACAGGGAAATTTGCCCTCAGGGTTTTTGTTGACTATGTAGTTTTTATATTTTAACAATAAAAAGTTGGAGGGTGAATGACCAATTTCGAGTAGAATATCACAGTATGCAAATTGTATGAGCCCTCGGTATAATTTAGTGACAAGAACGTGGAAAAATGGCTCCATCATCAAGTGACTCAGCTAGGAAGTGTTCTAGTTGTGACTCCTGCAGGGTAGTTGGGCCTCCTTGGAGCCCAAGCCATTGTTGGTGTGCTTATCCTCACCCGTGGATTTGGTCTGGTTTGGTCTGGTTTGAACAGAAAACCAAAGATAATATTTAACTACAACCGTACATTCACAGAGTTGTCACCTTTATTGTCTTGAGCCAAACAACCACCAAATGCAGCTGACCCCTCCCGCAACCCAGTGAATGAGAAGGGACCGGACTTCATCAGGTTCTAAGGACAGAGTCAGTAGGATTCACGCCAGCGCACAAAATGCCCTCACACAGCAGCCACTTAACCTGATGGTAGATGATGAGGCATCATGGTGTCAGGTGAACAGTCATGCCACAGGGGCTTAAGTAGCTTCTACAGGATTATGAAACTGCTAATGGGAACGGGTTGTCACCTCACATGCTTCCCTGTCACCAGGACCCTGAGTGAACCAGGTACCTCTCTTGAAGAGCTTTCTCCCTACATGAATATGTTCCTCTTCTCCATCAGAAGGCAGCTAGGACTGACCTCCCCCTACATGGTGATAGCTCTGCAGGGTATTCCCACCAGGAAGGGCCTTTCCCCCATGCCTGCCCCCACTAGTTAGCCCCTTAAAAAGGTTTCATGTTTCCGTAGCTTTCTGTGGTTTTCCAAATCCCACTAGGTAATTCCATGGTATATGTTCATTCAATAAACATTTATTAAATGCCCACCGTGTGCCACAGACTATTTCTAGTTGCCTAGAAGTGCCGGAGTGAATACCACAGACAAGTTCTGCCTTCGTGGAACCTACATTTTGATGAAAGGCGTTAGCCGTTAAAGAAAATAGAAAAATGGATCATATGGTGTGTTGGAAGGCAATACAGTCTACGGAGAAGAAGAAAGCAAGGAAGGAATATGGGGATTATCGTGGATGGCATGGTCTCAGTTGTGAGTAAAGACAGGGATGGGGAGAACTAATAAGCACTAGGGAGTGGTGGGGCATCATCTCTCTGTCCCCACAGACTAGATTAGCGTCTGGCCCACAGTTAGTAATCCTAAATATTTGGTGAATGAGTGGTAATCTGTATTTGCCTGGTCCTTTCTCTTCCTCTGGGAGATTACATCATGAAAGAGAGGAGGTAGTGATTCTCCCTTCCCATAGAGTGTTTTACAGAACATGGCTGACAGGAAACCCTGGGCGGTGGCCAAACGCCCGGTCTAAAGTAAAGATAACCGGTACGGATGGCTAAGGATAGTAACACAGGCATGGGGGCTCCTCACACAAATGCTTTCATAAAACTTAATCCCACTCATTTCTGAATATGGGTAGGGAGACGGATAATACTTAGAGAATCTGGATTTCAAAGCAATCACCCAGATCCCTTTCAGCTTGTCCCTGGGTTAAAATACCTGGTCAGTAAACCACTGTTGGTGGAAGGGTACATCATTAGTAAAATAGTTTAGACCAATGAAAAGAGCCTCATTCTGGAGATCTTTACTGAACTGCCAGCCTGGCATACAGCTATAATGGAGAGAAATACATGTAGTCCACGGCCGTTACATTATAGAGCAGAACACATCAGGGCAAGAGAGAGTTTGCCGACGCCGAACCGTTCGCGGACTTCATTTCATTTTTGCCCTGACGCAGCACAGAGGGAGGAACCCCAGTTCACCTGGAGCTTGAGTCATCTTTATTAAAAGGAAAGAACTGTTTCATATAAGGATGGAAACTCCTGCTTTTGGTAAACTGAACTGATTCATTTAGAGGGTGAGTAAATAGTTCCGTGTGGAAGGCACACAGGAATAAATGTACAACTAGAAAATAAAATCCAGAGGCTCATGCCGGTTCTCTCACGGATCGACAGCTTTTCCTTGCTGGGTTAGTGATAAGAATCTCTTATGGATTCCTCATGTGCTTAGCCTCATCTTCGTGTAAAAGTCTGCAGCATTCCAAATTATCACCAAGAATCCATCTTCCTGAAGATGAGACACCAGGAGCCACGGAGATTGGCTAAACAGGAGATGTTTTGAATGAAATGCATAGTCTAATCACATTCTACTTTCAGAAAACTACTTCATTTAAGTTGGTGCTTGCCTGGGGTAATAATTTATGCTCCACACTTGAGTAATCACCAGGAAGATTGCTCGGAACCCATCCCATCACAAACATAGCCACCAATATTCATGGCCTAAAGTAAACTTCGGAAAACTTGGGATCTACATAATCTCAGCAAAATTCAGACCTCTGCGTTTGTCAGTCTCCCCCCGCCATTTTCAGAGAGAACAATTTCATTTTCTGTGCTTTCTATGAACGTTTGGGAAGTGAAGTTTGTCATCTTTTCTCCTAATTTTAACACATTTTTAAAGATAGTACTTTTGAACGTTAAAAATGCTCAATTTTCTAAATAGATTTTGTCTCACGAAAATTGAAATCTATGAAAGGTCAACAAAGATCACTTCTTTTTCAATTTGAATTTTTTCACCTAACCTCCTCGGTCTTGGCTCTCTCCATATTAGAATTTATCCAAATCCACAAAGCACACTTGGATTTGTGTTTGCTCTCAACTCTGTTTTCTCTACCCCAAGGAGGGTTGTCACATACGGGTGTTCAGGTTGTGTACTGAACCTAAGGAGTCATAGTGTGTGAGTGCTGGTAGCAGCCTATGTGTCCCGTGTTCTCACTGTTTATGAGCAAGAGAGAGTGTCGGGCAGTATGCTGGTATAGGCAGCCAGCATAGAGGCCTCGTTTGGGCTCTGGAAAGCAACTCCAGGCAGAGCAACCAGGCCTCTCTGTGTGGTTGTCCAAGTCATGCAACATATAATAATGTAAGCATCTTTTACTTGAGGAAAGAACGTATTTTTCTAATTCTCACAAAGGCATATGTAAGTGCTGCTTTGCTGTAGACGCAAGTCACGGAGGAAAATAAAAAGTTGAGCAGTTGCCCATTGTAAGTAGCATTTCCACAATGTCCCTAAATTCCTGCTTTAAAATTATCCGTTCCTGCCGGCATCCTCAGCTTTCTCTCCATTTTCCTCAGCTGATCTCGACCCCAAGCATGCCTTCCACTCTGAGCTACCACAGACTTGCAGAAAGTACTCGGTTACTAACTTAGCACAGAAGCTAACAGTGTGTAGTCAAACACATGGTCACATCGCTTATCTAAGCAGAGGCAGTTCGGGACTAGCAGGAGGGAGACAGAATTTGCTAGGCTCTCGAGTCACTAAACTTCACGGTGCGGCAATGCCCATTCTCTAATACAAAGGGAAAACAGTGGTCTCTCAGGTTTTCCGTTCTGAAACTCCCACGTAGTCTTGCTTGACTAGATGCTGAAGTCGACTAGTCAACTCAGTCAGAGTATATTCTGGCAACGCACAGGCCCGTGTTCTAGCGTGCCCGGGAGCCCGGCAGATTTTCAGCAGACGCGGCTCCGACTCAGACGGGCCTCTCAATTCCCACTTTTACAGTATGATTTTTCTTCACCTAACCTTTAAACTTTCAAGGTATTAGTTACCTCATCAATCCAGACCAAACTCAGACATTTCACTAAAAGGAATAGAGACAAAAAATATCACTTTCCTGATACTGTTCAGCAATTTTCAAGCTACTTTGGCCTCCTATTGGGAGGCTTCATGCTTGGTTTGTTTATGCTCTCAGATGAATCCTCAGTGTGTTTTGAGGTGTTTATTCCAGTGGTTAAATTTGCAGAGGTGAAGAAAAGTCAAACTCTCCCCAATATTGCCTAGGAGGAGTCTAAAATAATTGGTAAAATTTCTTACATCTGAGGAAGGAGGAGAAGGTTCCATTTGTTCATAACAGCAGAGTTTTCCAGTTTTCTGGGCCAGAGAAAATAAAGAATAAATTTGCCTTTATTTTTCCCCTCAAATGAAGGGTGCTGATTTTTTTTCTTAGCATGCATAGCATATATTATTTTTAATATAATTGCCATTTAAATTTTTGTTTCATATTTCTTCATTCCCTTAACCAAGTCCCAGACATAATAGTTAAAATTAGTGGATCATCTTTCTGAAATTATACATTTTAATTATGATTATTTGATAAGCATTTCAGACATACTCACTCATATATCACATCAAATCAGAAATAAGTATGTATATCAATAGCAGTTTAATCCCAAATGGAGGCTTTATTTAAACTATCAAGGACTTGATTACAGGAGCTTCGAGATTAGAAATGAGATTTACAAGTGGCTAGAGGGAAATATTTAAATATCTTTGCTAGAGCAAATTATAGTCATTTTTTAAAAGACTTAAAATATGAGTGAACTGAGAATTTCATCTAAGATATCCTATTACTGAATTACGCTTCTTTTTTTTTTTTTTTTTTTTTTTTTTTTGCCATCACCTCTTTAGCTATTTAGAAAACAGCTTGACCAGAAGCAAAGAGCATCTCTTTTCCATTTTACAGCTAGCAAAGTAAGCCTTTTGTGGAAAACATGAGTGCTAAGTGATTTTCTGTTTGAAATTCCACATTAAACTGAGGGGAGGACTTGTACTCAAAGAACCAAAGAAGTTTAATTTCTCAATATCTTAAGCTTCAAAACAATGCTCCTGAGTTAACCGTGGAGTATTGAATAATAATCCCTGATACAGTGGCATTTGTCTTTCATATTTAAGTGTCTACGTAATCTGGCTCCTACTGCCACTCAGATGGCATTTCCCACAAGTCAGGCTGTGTCCTCAAACTGCCCAGCACACTCCTCATTCCCTCAAGGTCTTTGTACTGCTATTTCTACTTCCTGGAATTCCCTTTTCTGGAAAGCTCTATATCTGGCACCCTTACTTTGTGCAGGTCTCTATTCAAATGTCATGTCATCAAAGGTCTTTCCTAATCACCCCCAACAAAGGAGGATCCCCCCAGTCCCAGCATTTCCCATCACCCTTTTGCTACTTTGTTTCCCTGAGCATTTATTGGCATGTGACAGATTATATAATTCGTAGACTTCTAATATTGTTCATTGTGCATATCTCCCTTTCCAACTAGAGCTGAGCCTTACCTGTTCTCTTGTATCGTTGTATCTCCTGTGTCTGCAAGTATATGTGTGTTGCGTAAATGGATTTAGTTCAACAGGAAATACATTTATTAAGGATTCATTATATCTAAGACACTGTTATGTGATACAAGAGTTATGAAGCTGAGTTTCAGGTTACCTAGGAGAAAGAACAGTAATTCAAACACAAAGGAAAATAAGAAGAAAAACCATAAGAAGGGTCCAGTCCAAGTGCCATGTGTATCAGAGAAGAGAGAACTCGTGTAGTTGAGGTGGCCCCTAATGGAAGAAGATAGTGCTTCCAGAGAGACCACGACAGCTGGGCAGGGAGAGCTTTTGCTGGCTAACAGAGGGTATTTCAGGGATGAACAAATCTGAACCAAACAGAGAGATAGGAATGTTGTTTGTGTCCGGGAAGTAATATTTGAGCGAGCCTCAGCTTCTGTGTGGAGTAGCAGGTTAGAAGAACTCTCCTGTGCAGTGCCCTCTGTCAGCTTGGCGACTGACAGTGATTACACAACGGGGAGGCAGTGGAGATCTCTGAGGAGTGATGCGGTAAGGGTTGGGCTTCCAGAAAATTAACCTGGCAGTCATGTATGGGTGGTGGGTTGGAGGAGAAATGATAAAGCCCAATTAAAGGTCGTTGCTATTTCTTAGAGCAAGGAGGCTGTGGCCTAGAAAGGAAAAGGTGGAAATAGCCACAAGAACTGGGAAATGTAAGGGATGGGAGGGGCTTTGGAAGAGATGGACAGCTTCCAGCTGGCAGAGCTGGGAGGGGTGTGTTGCCATTATTACTTTCTCGCAAGTATTATCTTACTTACAGGAAGGTAGGAAGGACATCCTGATGTGGAGTGTGGATGGCCCACTTATGGGACGGTGAGATTAAGATATTCCCAGTCTATCCAGGCTTTCATGAAATGTGAGGCAGGCCCTGGAGAGAGGGGTAGAAGCTAGAGGTGGGGACTCAGAGGTCAAGTGTGTGGAGGAGACTGGTGAGGTAGTCAGTGGGCTGCCATAGTTAACAACGAAGCAGCAGAGGGGCCAGGTAGACCCCCTGAGATGAAGGTGTGGAGGTGGGGATAAAAGAGCTCCAGAGAAAGGGGTTGGGGGAGTGGGAAAGCAGAACCCCCGACGTGGGTAGAGAAAGTACGGATGTTCAAGAGACTCCGTACTGCCAAGGTAGTGAAACAGATGAAAAGCAAGAAAAGTAACCCCAGTATTAAATTGTATTGGTCACCAGGTGCAGATAGTGGGTATCTAGAATGGCAGGAGTAAACTCAAACTATAAGCAATTAAGGAGAAAATAGATGAAAGCAAGTGGAAATATAAAATACAGGTCATTTTTTTTCATGAAATGTTGTACTGCAAGAAAAGAGGAAAATAAAATGGCAGCAGAATAGAAGAAATAGATTTTTGACCAGAGGAGAGAAGTATATCTATCACTAGATCCAAAACAATCCGTAATCTGTTACAAAAAGCCGTTTTATTTTGCCATGTGACAGACCCTTGGAAAGTGGTGGGACAAGGATCGTATCTGCCTCTGAAAGATGAGAATGAGCGTGCTAAGCAGGGGAAAGCGATATGCAAGGCCATTCATGCGCTCAGCATGTCACACCCAGCATCTGATGTATGCCAGGCACCCTGCTAATGGCTGGCGATTCAGTGACAAACAAGAAAGAGTCTCTGCCCTGGCTGGGCTTACATTCTGGGAGAACCAGAGAACACACGCGCACGCCGGTGCATACCCCACGCACACCACAAACGGATACGCTGTGTCAGTGCTAGGAAGGGAAGAAGGGGCTGAAATAGGGGCTCAAAAGGGAAAACTTCTTCAGACAAGGTGATCTCACTTCTCTAAAAAAGTGACTTTTATGTAGAGAACGAAGGCTAAGTAAGAAGGCCCTGGGGTAGGAAGAGTAAATTGTAAGAGAGAAAACAACATAAAAAATAGCCTCCAGGTAGAGAGACAGGAAGGTTGGGGAAACTGAAGGGAAATGAACATGACTATAGGCTAGTGAACAAGCAGGGGTGGGGGTGGCACAAACTACATTTGGAGAAGGAGATGGATCACCGAGGACCTTACTTGGGCCGACGTGTCTTTGGGTTTTATGTTAAGTACAATGGAAAGCCCTGAAAGTGTTTTCAAGCAGTGCCGTGGCATCCAGTTTATGTTTTAGGAAGATCATTCTTTTGTCTCTAAGGAGAGAGCAGGTCGTAGAAGAGAAAAGGGAGAGAGGAGTACAAAGAAAGGAGTTCGGAGGCTCTTGTTGTCATCCCCCGAGAGAGGGCATGGTGAGCTGAACTAGGGCAAAGCAGTGTGGAGAGCGAAAAGAGAAGTGGCTCAAGATGAACTTGACAAGTAAAATTAATATAAATTGCTGGTTATTTGCCTTTTGGGAGGGCAAGAGAAGAGAGCCGAAGCTGGCTCTGAACCTGGAATTAACGGGCAAATGGTGGTTCCTTTGACTATGTGGGAGAGGACGAGAGGGAGGGCAGCTTTGCAGTTACAGGGGTCCAAAAGGCCATGTGACAACCACTTTGGGAGAGAGTTTGGTCTGTCTCCTTACAAAACAAAACCTACTCTTACCATACAATCCAGACATCACACTCATTGGTATTTGCCCAAATGATTTGAAAGCTCATGTTCACACAAAAACCTGCACAGGGGTGTGTATTCATAATTGCTGAAATTTGGAAGCAACCAGGATGACTTCGAGTAGGTGAATGGATAAATAGGCTGCGATACGTCCAGACAGTAGAATACTATTTAGCGCTAAAAAGAAATGACCTATGAGCTATAAAAAGACATGGAAGCATCTTAAATTCGTATTGAGTGAAAGAAGCCAATTTGAGAAGACTGCATGCTGTGTGATTCCACTATGTGACGTTCCAGAAAAGGCAGAATTGCAGAGACAACAAAAAGATAACTGGTGTCAGGGGTTGAGGTGGTGGGGGTAAAGATGAATAGGTGGAACAGGGGATTTTTTAGGGCAGTGGAATTACCCTATATGATACTATACTGGGAGATATATGTCATTACACATTTGTCCAAACCTATGGAATATATGATGCCAAGAGTGAGCCCTAAGGTAGACTATGGGCTTTGTGTGATTAAGACATGTCAGTGTAGGTCCACCAGTTACAACAAATGTACTGCTCTGGTGATGGATATCGGGAGAGGTTGTGCACATGTGGGGGCAGGGAGTATACGGGAAATCTCCATCCTTTCCTCTCAATTTTTGGGGAACCTAATTGTTCTAAAAATAAAGTCTATTTAAAAAAACAGAAAGGGCCATTGGAAATATGTTAAGTATGAGAAGACTTGAGACATCCAAATGGAGATTGTCAGAAAGGCAGTGAAATATTTAGATCGGGAGATCAGAGGAGCGTTGTGGTCTGGAGAGGTATATTTAAGAGAGGTTGATAGAGGAGATTCAAAGCCATGAAAATGGATAAGACTCAAGGAAGAGAGATGAGCAGAGGTGTGGGACCGGGTCATGGCATACTCCAAAGCTAGAGGCCACGGAGGGAGGAGTCTGGGCAGGACACAGGAGAGAATTGCGTTGGGAGGAAAACCTGCACAAGGATGATGATGTAAATGTCTTGCTCCAAATTCAGAGTTCCTTGCTCCAAATTCCATCCATCACTTGCTTCATTACACAACCCAGGAACTAAAATAGATGACTGTATCTTCAACTTCGCTCAGAATTCTTCCTACCAACACTCACTTGAGTTTTTAGATAAGCAGTGCCCATTGTACGGCTTGGAATATTACTGGATCACAGCCATTGGAAAACCTCCGTGGATTTGGTTGGTCACAACGCACAGATTGTCATTCTTTCTCTCTCTCTCTGTCTTTCATCATACCCTCTCCTCCCCCTGCCGCATCGAACACGGTCTCAAAGTCTCCAATTCCAAGCACATCACAGACCCAATGCCACTATACTAGTGCCTTCAGATTAGTCTAAGAGGGAGGCTGTTTGGTTCCTAGTAAATTCCTCACAATCTGGCTTTAGGGACCTGGGCGACTCAGAATGAACACATACATCAGGTAAGGGGTATTACTTTTGTCAGACTACATTAAAAAATAGAGATAACGTTTTCTTGAATGGGGTCATCGCATTCCTAAAACTGCCTTGGGACCTTATGGGGTTTTACAAAGCTGGGCTGTTTGTCCTATAGATGGGAATATTTTGTTCCCCCCCCACTTTTTTTTTTTGCCTGTGAATTGGATGTCACCCTGGGCTGGAAAGCCAAGTGGAGAGCTTCCCTGCTGTCTCTCTGGCACGGTTGTAGGTGTGCACGGAGCTGGCAGAGCTGGAGGAACGTGTTTAGTTTTAGTTTACGTTCTCACCCATTGGTACTCTGTGTTGGAGAAGCACTTTCCATATTGAGACTCCGTAGGAAAGTGCAAAACACCAGCATGTGCAGGAAGTGTGAATAGGGGCAGTGCTTCTGCTGTTCTTTTAAAAGATGCACATATTACAAAGCAGGCAAGCTTAAAATTGCACCCATTCTGCCTGATTGCTACAGTCGTAAGCCCTTAATCTGCTTTGAAGGTGACAGTAAAGCTGCTAAATGTGCCTTTGAATAGCCTTGTGATATTTAGTGTCAAAGACAGGTTTTTTTTATTGAGGTATAATTGTCATATAACATTATATTAGTTTCAGGGGTACAGATTAATGATCCGATACTTGTATACACAACAAAAGGATCACCACAGTAAGTCTATTTGCCGTCACCATACAAAGTTACAAAAAAATTTTTTTTCTTGTACGCGGAATCTTCAGGATTTGTTCTCTTGGCAATTTTAAAGTATGCACTACAATGTTACTGACTGTAGTCACCGTGCTGTATATTATATCCCCATGACTTGTTTATTTTATAATTGAAAGTTTGTACCTCTTGACCCCCTTCACGAGTTTCCCCCAACCCCCAACTCCCCTCCCTTTAGCAACCACCACCCTCTTCTCTGTATTTATGAGTTTTGTTTTGTTTTGTGTTTTAGATGCCACATATAAGTGAAATCATAGGGTATTTGTCTGTCCGACTTATTTCACTTAGCATAAGGACTTCAGGGTCCATCCATGTTATCACAAATGGTAGGATTTCCTTCTTTTTTATGGCTCTGTGTGTGTGTGTGTGTGTGTGTGTGTGTACACATATCACATCTTTACCCAGTCATCCACTGATAGATATTCAGGTTGTTTCCATATCTTGGCTGTTGTAAATGATGCTACAATGAACATAGGTGTGCATGTATCTTTTCAAATTAGTGTTTTCATTTTCTTTGGATAAATACCTAGTAGTGGAATTACTGGATCATATGATAGTTCTATTTTTAATTTTTTGAGGAGCCTCCATACTGTTTTCCATAGTGGCTGCACCAGTTTACATTCCCGCCAGCAGTGCGTGAGGGTTCTCTTTTCTCTACATCCTGGCCAACAGATGTAATTTCTTGTCTTACTGATAATAGGCCTTCTAACAGATAGCGAGGTGATGATTGTGATTTTGATTTGCAGTTCTCTGATGATTAGTGATGTTAAGCATCTTTTCATGTGTCTGTTGGCCATCTATCTGTCCTCTTTGAAAAGTGTCTGCTCAGGGGCGCCTGGGTGGCTCAGTCATTAAGCGTCTGCCTTTGGCTCAGGGCGTGATCCCGGCGTTCTGGGATCGAGCCCCACATCAGGCTCCTCCGCTGGGAGCCTGCTTCTTCCTCTCCCACTCCCCCGGCTTGTGTTCCCTCTCTCGCTGGCTGTCTCTATCTCTGTCGAATAAATAAATAAAATCTTTTAAAAAAAAAAAGTGTCTGCTCAGATCCTCTGCCCATTTTTTAATGAGATTGTTTGCGCTTGTTTGTTTTTGAGTTGGAGGAGTTCTTTACATATTTTGGATATTAATACATCAGATATGTGATTTGCAAATATTTTCTCCCATTCAGCAGATTGACTTTTCATTTTATTGATGATTTCCTTTGCTGTGCTGAAGCTTTGTAGTTCGATGCCGTCCGATTTGTTTATTTTTGGTTTTGTTGCCTTTGCTTTTGTAGTCAGATCTAAAAAAAATCATTGTCAACACTGATATCAAAGAGCTTATCACATATATTTTCTTCACGGAGTTTTGCAGTTTCAGGTCCTACACTCAAGTCTCTAATCCATTTTGAGTTCATTTTTATGGATAGTGTAACATAGTAACCTAGTTACATTCTTTTGTGTGTGGCTGTTCAGCCTTCCCAGCACCGTTTACTGAATAGACTTCCCTTCCCGCACTGTATATTCTTGCCTCCTTTCTCCTAATTTAATTGACCATGTATGCATGGATTTACATCTGGGATCTCTTCTGTTCCAGTGGTCTATGTGTCTGTTCTTATGCCAGTTTTTATGCCATATGGTTTTGATTACTATAGCTTTGTTATATAGCTTGAAATCAGAGAGCATGATGCCTCTGCTTTTTCTTTCTCAAGATTGCTTTGACTATTTGGGGTCTTTTGTGGTTCCGTACAGATTTTAGAATTGTTTGTTCTAGTTCTGTGAAAAACTCTTCTTTACACTAATAGAGTAAGTAGTAGATAGTTCATTTTTAGTGTACGGAGATGCAACAGATTTTTATGTATTGATTTTGTACCCTGCAACTTCACTGAATTTATTAGTCGTAACAGTGTTTGGATGAAATCTTGAGAGTTTTTTTAATACATAAAATCATGTCATCTACAAATAGTGACAGTTTTTCTTCTTCCTTTCCAATTCGGGTACCTCTACATTTGTACTTTCTTCCTCCGTGTTACATTTTTGTTATGTTTTATGTCCCTTTATATTTTTTATATCCCTTTACTAATTATTGTAGTTCTATATTTACTACTTTTTTATTTTAACTGTTATGCTAACCTTTATAAGTGATTAATCCACTACCTTTAGTTATATTTATCTTAACCAATGAGATTTATACTTGCATATGTTTCTTTGTACTAACTAGTACCCTTCCCATTCAACTTAAAGTTCTTCAGTATCTCTCATAAACTCGGTTCAGTGGTGATGAACTCCCTTAACTTTTGCTTGTCTGGAAAACTCATTGTTTCTCCTTCAGTTCTGAATTATAATCCTGCCAGCTAGAGGATTCTTAGTTGGATGTTTTTCCCTTTCAGCACTTTGAATTTATCATGCCATCTTCTTCTGACCTGTAAAGCTTCTCCTGCAAAATCTGCTCAAAGTCTTATGGGCCGCACTTTTACATAATAAATTATTTTTCTCTTGCTGCTTTTAAGATTCTCTCTTGGGGCACCTGGGTGGCACAGCGGTTAAGCGTCTGCCTTCGGCTCAGGGTGTGATCCCGGCATTACGGGATCGAGCCCCACATCAGGCTCCTCCGCTAGGAGCCTGCTTCTTCCTCTCCCACTCCCCCTGCTTGTGTTCCCTCTCTCACTGTCTGTCTCTATCTCTGTCGAATAAATAAATAAAATCTTTAAAAAAAAAAAAAAAGATTCTCTCTTTAACTTTTGGCATTTTAATTATGTGTCTTTAAAGAAAAACACATCAGCAAAAGCCTTGCTAATGTTTCTTTGCATTCATCTTATTTGAGTTTCAGTGAGCTTCTTGAGTCTGGATGTCTGTTTTCTTCAGCAGGTTAAGGAAGTTTTCAGACTTTATTTCCTCAAATAAGTTTTCTGCCCCTTTCTCTCTCTCTTTCTAGGAACTTTGTAATGTGAATATTATTCCACTTGATGTTGTCTTTCTAGTCCCTTAAGCTATTTTCACTTCCTCCTCTTTTTTTTTTTTTTTCCTTCTTCTTGCTGCTCTTTTAGGTGAGTTCTCTGCCCTGTCTTCAAACTCAGTGATCCTTTCTTCTGCTTCATCTAGTCTGGTAGTGGGCCCCTCTATGTAGTTTTTCAGTTGAGTCATTGTATGCTTTAGCTCTATGAGTTCTTTTTGGCATTTTTAAACATATTTGCTGTCTCTTTGTTGAAATTCTCAGTGTTTATCCATTCTTCTCCTAAGTTCAGTGAGCATCTTTATGGCCATTACTTTGAACTCTTTATCAGGTAAACTACTTGTCTCTGTTTCATTAAGTTTTTTTCCTGAGGTTTTATCTTGCTCTTTCTTTAAGCTCCTTTCTGGAATGTACTGGTGAGCTGTTGCAAGGCCTAGGGAGAGCACAAAGAAGGGATCCCGCAGCCTCTGTTCCCTGAGAGTACCTCTGAAGCCTCTAGATGTGTGGCAAACCTGAGGCCTATCTCCTCAAGCTGAAGCTCCAGGACAAGGAAATAGGCGTTTTGTGTGGGAAGATTGGGGGTGTGTTTCAGTCTTCTGTGTGTGCAGTGCCCTGGGGGTGGTAGCCTGCCAAGAACTAGCTCTGTGATTGTAATAGCTTTGTGGCACTTTAGAAGGCAAGGCCCGCAACCACCAGAACCAGGTAATCAAGGAGAGTTGCCTTTGCCGTCTGCAGATGCCCGCTGGCTTTAGCAAGGCAGCTGCAGGTGCAGGGGTGGTGTGTGTGCACATCGGCTCTAACAGGGCTGTGGGAGAGCCCAGGGACCACACGAGCCCACTGACTTTAGAGAGCACTGAGAGAGTACAGGGGCAGCACACGTTTGCCAGTTTTAGCAAGGCAGCAGGAGGTTGCCTGAACTGCGAATGCCTGCCAGTGTTAGTAAGGTAGAGGCAGAGTGCAAAAATGGTGCCACCAGTGTCTTCATCCCAGAGGCCCCACCAGGCCCCGCCCCTCTGGCAGAGGCTTTCAGATTAGCCAATGGATCTCCTTCACACAAATAGTCTAGGCACTTTTCAAACTGCTGCTTTTGCCCTGAGCCCCTGAGTGAATGAGTCTGCACACGAGTCCTTTAAAAACAGTATCTCATTTCCCTATAGCCCTTTGGGTCTCCAGGATGTAAGCCCCGTTGTTTTTCAAAGTAGATATTTTGAGGGCGGTCTCTCAGGTTCAGGTCCCAAGGGTTGGGGCACCTGCTGTGGGACATAAACCCCTCAGTCCTCAGGGACTGTTTTGTGAGATTCCCTCCTGGTTGGGGGTCACTACACAGGGATGGGGTTTTTGGTGAGACCAGTGTCTGCCTTTCCCACCCATCTCAGCGTCTGTTTTCTCCTTTGTTGTGGAGGAGCTGTCAGCTAGTTTTCAGGTCTTTTTCAGAAGGAATTTTTCCATAGGTAGCTGTAGATTCAGTGTACGTGGGAGGGGGTGAATTCAGGATCTTCCGATGCTGTCCTCTTGGGCACTCCCTCCCCCACAGGGTTTTGTTGCATTTCTCTTTCATAGCTATCTGATGTACATTAAAGAAGTTGGTCTAGGATTGAATTGTATTTATTTGATTTTTAGTGGAATTAAATTTAATAACAGACCGAATACACATAATCTATATGCAATTTCTACTCTTTTGAAACAACTGTTTTATCGGACTTTTCGTTTCTGTGACATCAGACTTCATACTAACACACAACAAATAGTAACTATGGTACGAAATATAGGAATATGCCTGTATCAGAAGGAATTTTGATAGAATCCTGTAGCTGAGATTGATCTCATTGAAAGCAAAGACTGTGTCAATATAGAAAGTGTTATATATTTTATTTTTTAAAAGAATAGCAAAATTATTCAGTAAAACCATACATTCCAGTAACGGAGAAAGAAAAACACATCAGCAAAAGCCTTGCTAATAAAATATAGCTTCTACTCCTCCACTTTAAAAGAGTGCCCACTTGTATTTTAATACTTAACAAATATGATTCATGATTACTCAAATTGGTCGTGCTTAAATAAAACCTTTTCTAACTCCTTATTAATTTTTCCTTTTAGTCGAGACACAATATTTTCTGTTACATTTCGGCAGATATGAAGGCTGCTGTTTCAAGTGCAAGAAGAGTAACCTCCAGAACATATTATAAATTGGCTAGCCTCAGAATAGGGGAGATGATTAGATTGTCGAGTTTCCTGCTGAGTGGTACATGCTTGTTTTGTAATACTGTTTTATGAGTCAGAGATTCAAACAGAACATGTAGGTCCAATTCAATACCTCAGCATTGTTGATCTGCTTTTTATTGATTTTTCATCTGCTCAAATCTAGAGTTCTTGGTAGATTTCGGGAATGTTGTGGCCAGAGGTGGTAGTGGAGGAGTTTTAATTAGAAATGTGTTGTTTTCACTGGAATATTGTGAGCTCTTTTGTTGCTTTTTGGGTTGGCTTTACCATATTCACAAAGTAGGATCTTTTCCATTATGGAAAGAAGTTCTCTTTGTGTGGGCAAAGTCAGAGTAACAAGGCCTTATAGATTTTGTGTCTGAGCACCACTGAAGACAGTGACTTACCCTGTATACATTTGTTTCATGGACAGGTAAACAATCTCATATTAAATATGGAGACAGGTTGCCTATAAATTTTGAACCCATTATTTGCCTGATCAATTTTTCATAGCTTTTCTGTTTTATATTACTAAATAATTACCTTATGACACTTGGAGAGAAAATTGCTAAACATTTTTATGCCATTTGAAATTACCATCTAAAGCCCAGTTCTATTTCCTTTTTTCCCTTCCTTATCATTGCCTCTGTTAATTTTTCTTCAGGATCCATTGAACAGTGTACAGTGACATTGTAAGTGGGTTGTACTTCCTCACATCAGTGCCTTGTTAATGCCGTTCATTAATCTAGAACCTTGAGCTTGTTCAGAGATGGTTAGATATTCCATATTTCCATGGAGTTTTGGGGAAGGGTGACAGCTTACTTACAGCTTCTGCAACCAGACCTCGTTGGTTGTCATGTCATTTTTAATACTGATAAAATGGAAGGGCATGCACATGAACTTGGAGCCTTTGAAGGCAGGAAGAGAGGCACAGTGGCACCCACGCAACGTACACAGTCATCGCATCACCCTGCACTGTGCTGGAACAAATCAAGTCTTTCTGTATTTGTCTGCCTCCCTGTTTGCTTTCTGCACCTGGCAGAGAATGAATTCATGTCCAGGAGCAAGCTCCCCTCCTAGAGAGCCTCAGATGCAGCTGCCAGGAGTAGCACCAGGCCTGGCAACCCTGAAGTGGATTTATTCTGGGAGACCCGTTAGAGCTGACCCGAAGTACTGAACCCCTAGTCCACAGAGTGTAAACGCGCTTCTTTCCTGCCACAATGGCAGTGTCTCCTCGCCTGCTCGACTGTTTTGTCCTTTACCCTCAGCACAGATTCCTCACTCCTTCGAGTATGAGACACAGGCAACTTCAGAAGCACTGTTTTCTGGGACCTGGTGAAAAGCGAATGGGAAATATCCTCCAAAATTCAAATGAAAATTGCTACAAATAGAAAAAACATTTCTTGGCTATTTCCCCGCAGGCCAGTTTGCGTTGCTACATTTACTGTAAGAGATGACTATTAAAAGTTGTTTTTTCTCATTGTTGAGTGAGGAATATACAGACAAGACTGAGTCAGCATGGTATTGGGGGGTAAGGGTAGAGCCAAGGTGTCTGGATCTAAGAAAAGGCTGTGCAAGTCCTCCATGGGGCAAGACCACACGCCGTCTCCAGACAGTGTTGTCCGATGGAATTTTCTGGATGATGAAACCTTTCTATCCTGGAGAGTCTAATATGCACTAGCCATATGTGGCTGTTGAATACTAGGAGTGTAGCTAGTACAACGGAGGAACTCAATTTTACAAATTTTCTTTAATATTAATTAATTTAATTTAAAGAGCCAAATGTGGCCACTGGCTACCATATTGGTCAGTAGAGGTCTAACATCATAATTGCAAATTTTTAAAAACTTCTTTAAATATCCCGAGTTATTCTTGTTCACCTTCAGAGGGCAAATGTGATAAACATATCTTTATTAGTCAGAACAATAATACTTCATTTTTTACCATGATACTTTCTTCTTCTTAAGTCCGTAAGCATTGCTTGTAGGAATAAATGGCTAAGCATATTAACCTGGCAGACAAAAGCATTGTCAGTATTGACCTATTACCATATCTGGCTGAAAATGTGTCTGTGTGTGTATGTGCGTGTTAATTCTCTCTGCAGAGATACGCACATGTCCAAATGTATGGTTTGTGTAAACCAAACATCCAAGTTGTTGACCGAAATTTTTTTCACGCAGTTTTATTGAAATTATGTAAGCTGTGTGCTGTATTTTGCCAAAACTACTGGAAATGGGTCAACTAGGCTGAAATTGGAGTTTTTCTTGGGGCTATGTCAAGAAAGTCCTGTAATCAAAGTACTATGCAAACATTCAGAGATGTTCACAGGCAGGGTGATAATCGTACTCACTCAGGGATCTATGCTGCCTTCAATACAGATGTGTAACCCCATTAACATTAATAGGACTTACGCTCACATATTGATGGAGAGTAAATCCCTAATTAGTAGTGAGAACTGTTATCACCCCCACTGTGATAATACCTCTGAAACATTTTAATGTCGCTGTGATAATAGGTGCATCTTTAATTTTTTTTAAACAATGTAAAAGTTGGCATACAATCAAGCATGAGATTTATGTACCTGTAACGACCACAGGTAATTTTTTTTTTTTTTTAACTAATGGAGTCTGGCCCTGATTCTGTTCAGAGCAGGTAGAGGAAGAGTTTCTTCTTTTTATTAACTTAGGAGGACACGAATGTTTCTGTCATGCACAGAGAAGAGTTGCTCATTCTTTTTTCTACCCAGGATGGTAATTATGCTACAAAGATTTGTGGAAGATTTCAGTGAAGGACTAATATCTTAAGCAGTGGCCTTTCATCCCTTTTAGCATGTAATATGTAAATAGGCTATTCATTGGACGCGGTTTGGCTCCTCCTGGTAATGGAAGGGACAGGGATTGAAGCAGGGAGCTTCCTGTCCACAGCAACGCGTTATTGATGAGCTGGCATTTGCCCTGTGGCCCTCCCAGAGGATTGCTTACATCTATTACTCACACACATCGATTGGTTAATTTGATAATTCTATCACCAATCGGCTAGTGTCTGACCTTTCACCATGGCAATGATGGCAGGCTCTTCATTTTTACATTGCAGACCAGTTAGATTGACCTTTCTGAGGAGAATGTCAAGGTATCCCTGGATCTTAACCTGTCACTGTATTTGTTAGAACCACACTGTCCCTTAACCTTGATTTATGGTATTTCAGCGCTCAGGATATATATTTTGTTTGTTTTAAAAATTCCTCTTAAGATATGTTGATCCGAGGAAGGAGGCTTTACAATTAAAGTTAGATTCTTGCCACATGAGTTTTGTGCTCAGAGACCACCAGCTGCTCTGTTTTGGTTTTTGTTTGTTTGTTTGTTTCATTTGACAAGTCAGTTTACACTGCCCAGGACACTTCTCGTCATCATTTTGGTGGCAAATTGAAATGCAAGCCTGATTTTTGTGGTGCTTTCTGAACTTGCTTTCTTTTACCCCCTCGCAAATTGATGAAACTGGGACAACCTTCCCAAAGTGCCTTCCCCAAGTCAGGGGAAGGTATCGTGGTAAAGTTCTGTTTGCGCTCCTGGTTTTTGTTCTTTTTTTTTTTTTTTTCATGTTCCTAATTTATACTCTTGCCAGAGGGAAGAAATTGTCTTGTCTACGAGCTGCTCCTTGGGGAGCAATACAAGGGCATCACTGTATGACTCTGAAACCGTAGATTTGCTCTTCAGTTCAACTGGAGGCAGAATGCAAGGGAACTTTCTCAGCGATCTTTCGGTGTGTATTTGGACACCACATGTTGTGTACATGCAGACGCATGTATGCCTATCCAGGCGTGCTCCATATTACCTCAGCCTGCTGGGAGAGGCGAGTGGAGAGATGGTATATAATTAAGGCTCTGTCATTATCTAGCTGAAAATAGAGGGAGGAGCTAGCCCCTTTGCTTCCCTGTGACTAAAAACCAGCCAAACCAATTTCACTAAAATTTAGTAAAATAAAAACTGTGCTCCCAGGATGAGAAGTTGCATGCCAAATTTCAGCCTGAAGTGAATTTAAATGGCTGAGTTATAAACCTTTCATAAAGGATGTTTTGTCACTCACTAAAGATAAAAAGGCTCCTTTTTTGAAAAGGAAATTATCTAGGCACATAGTCTTTAGCGGGGATTGTTGCCATTTATTTAAAGAAAACACAATTTTAAATGACTGGGTTTTTGAGGACTGAAAGCAGCAACTGTGTCTGAGCAGTAATTATGTTTCATAATTTTGTTTAGCAAGTATTACATATTATATGAATAGCATCATCGTAAAAATGATTAGCATTCATACTATGCAAAATTCTGCATATTAAGAGCTCCACAGTAGTGTCCTACATACAATACATTGTAATGGCTCCAAATTATATTGTGTCAGTCAGAGCACTCCGCTCCTGTGGCCCACCCTGGGGCCCCGCTCAGCGCCAGAGCTAAGATCCGGCCTCCACTTCCCAGGGAGCATGAGGAGAAGAGCCTTTACCAAAACAGCCTTAGAGAAACCCCGCAAGTGGAAATAACCGCTTCATCCCTGATGTTTATGGTTCTATGTATTCTGCAAGCCTAGAAAAATACCCCTTAGCCCTGCTCTGACCATTCGTCAAGGAGCATGTGGTGTTGGGGTGTGAAACCACGACGCAGATGACCCCTTGGGGAGGAGGAAGCTTGTTGACGGTGCTCTTTCTGCCTTAACTCTTATGTTTGGAGCCTCGGGGCCTCAAAACATTTTCCCAGTTTGGGAATCAGGCCGTGACGCTAGACCAGCGATGTTTCAGCTGGGGAGACCCACAGGAGTTGGGAATGGGACTAGGCTCAGACCCGTATCTACAGCGGACCCATCTCTCTGGTCTGAGAGATTCGGACTCTCAAAGATCACAAACATGCTGATGCGATGAAAGCTATTTTTAGTGCTACTGTTGTTGTTTAAAAACATGAGTCATTCATTCTGTTTTTGTAATTTGTTTTTTACAGTGAACAACATTCCTTATAAAGTCAAAAATTAATATTGTGTGTACGACTATCTGCATAGTAAAACTTATCTAGAAATTTATTTCCCCCAAAAAAATATTACTGAAAAAAGTACTGTGTCCAGGCTTGATGGGGTTTTTTTTTTTTTTTTTTTGGTTTGGTTTTTTTTTTTCTTCCCCCCCAGAATCAAACCTCAGAGACTTTAAATACTTTCTTGGTTTGATTGTATAAATGGGGCCCCAGAAAAAATAGAAAAGTAAATTTGAAAGCTGTTAGTACCCTAACTTTCTTTGGCAAATGCCCTCCAAATCTGGGAGGGTGAATTTCAAGCTTTGACCATTCTTAAAAACAAGAGGGAGAGGCTAAATTAAGTCGAGACGGGAGCTTTCCCACAGGGCTTAAAGGTGGGTCGCTTCATTCCACCACCCCAGCCAACTGGAGAACGAGAGCAGGATAGCCCGAGATTACTTGGAAGCAACAGCACAACTTCAGATCTGGAAAATCCTCAGTGACCCTGTCCCTGGCTGCCACAGGAAGCTACGTCGGCATGTTTTTCATCTGAGCGTGCCTCTTGATTAGCTGAAATCTGGCATTTACTCATGGGGCAGGAGTTTTAACCAAGCAAGTAAAATGGAGCCCTTTTAATCTGTTACTGAGAATGCACATCCGTCCAATATTAGTAGCAATGTTTGCAAGCTAACCAGTGCCCCCCACACACAAACGTGCCCATCCCTCTGCTGGCTGGAGGCTTTCTCGTTTCTTTTCATTTCCTGGTATTTCCAACAGTTGATCTCCGGCAGCCTTCTCACATCGAGGCATAAACAGAATGCCTGTTCTATGTTTCTTTTTCTTCTGTGCCCATCCCCAGTCTCTGTTTGGCTTGTCTTGCGGAGTCTAAATAGAAGAAAATAAAGGAATCAAGGGTTCACTGCATTTCTCTTATATTCCCCCCATTGTCACTGCCCTCCCTCACTGATTCCTCATGAAACTGTCTCTTCAGGGTCATAGTACAACGTACAAGACAAAACCAAAAAAAGGTCGTATGTCTGCATGGTTATTCTGCAGAGAAAGAGAGTTTGAGAAGGGTGGCTAACAGTTGGGCACCCAGCAATCCCTGAGCCATGCACAGCCCATCAAATCCACGGAGTCAGAGTTGGGATTTTAGGAATGCAATACCGCGGGGCGCCTGGGTGGCACAGCAGTTAAGTGTCTGCCTTCGGCTCAGGGCGTGATCCCGGCGTTCTGAGATCGAGCCCCAAATCAGGCTCCTCCACTAGGAGCCTGCTTCTTCCTCTCCCACTCCCCCTGCTTGTGTTCCCTCTCTCGCTGGCTGTCTCTCTCTCTGTCGAATAAAAAAAAAAATCTTAAAAAAAAAAATGCAATACCGCGTAAGGGAAGTTTATTTTAAAATCTAGGAAGTGGGTGGGAGAAAAGGCTTTTAAGAATCCCAAGTAGTGGCACTTTTAGTTTGAAGCTCAAGTATCTCTGCGAATTTCGTTGAAGCTCCGTGTATTTCCCCCTCTGGGATCTTGCACAATAGGTTTCTGTGTTCTGAGAAGAGGGTGCAGGCATCAGGCAAGACCTTCCCCTGGTTTCCAGTCAGTGCAGCCGACCCATTCAGAGGTTGGCACACAGGAGCCAAGTACAGTTGTCACTTCACACAAATGTGGCCTGAATGATTGGGGCTAGTGGAAGGTATTAGTCTTTGGACACTTTGTCTGAAACCAAGTTGTCGTTTTTATTTCCATTGAGAGAAGAGGAGAGAGAATATGGCTGACTCATAGAAGTCCTATGCAAACGTCTTCGGATAGGATTCTTGTCTGTCCTATTTTCTCCGTCAGCTTTCTTCAACTCCATTTGTGAGCTCTGACTTTTCGAGACAAAACCATGTGGGACGGGGTAACTGCAAGCAGAATTTGTTGGGTTGCTTCTCTTGTTTTGTTTTGTAAAATATGATCTCCAAGCACATGTAAATGGTCATCTCAACTTGGCTGAAGGTAAGCCTTGTAAAGAGAAAGCTAGCAGGGGCGCCTGGGTGGCGCAGTCGTTAAGCGTCTGCCTTCGGCTCAGGGCGTGATCCCGGCGTTCCGAGATCGAGCCCCACATCAGGCTCCTGTGCTGGGAGCCTGCTTCTTCCTCTCCCACTCCCCCTGCTTGTGTTCCCTCTCTCACTGGCTGTCTCTCTCTCTGTCAAATAAATAAATAAAATCGTCAAAAAAAAAAAAAAAAAAAAGCTAACAGGCCAATTATAAGAGCCAGGGGCTATCACCGTCTGCTCAGCCCAAATACTAAACACACAAATGAGAAATGATGTGAATTATTTCACAGGATTGGAATAGGCTTCCCTGCTAATAGGAACAATTTATACAATAAATATTTTACATGATGTGTATTTTTTAAAATGTTGATGTTCAAAATGCTATCTTTTTTATTTACCTCAAGAAAATACTTTTGTGGTTCTAATATTTAATGATAGCTACTAGAAGACATATCGATGTATAGTTTTATATCGCCTTAAAAATAAATTCTTGCAGAACCGATGTGAACGGAAGGTACGCGTACCCATCTGTCTATCCTCTGTATTAGGGACTATTTTAATGAAGATTTGCTCTCCATAGAGAAACAAAAAGTAAAACAGAGTGAATCTGAAGATGAAAGTTAACAGTAAGAGGAACACTATCCCTCTTAACAGTGCAGCACGATAGGTCAGCGTGGTAATATGTATTTTGCATAATATGTAAATAACTTGATTTATTGTCAATGAGGGGCAATAGTATTAAAGGTGAATTTGAAATCCAAGGCCGTTCCTCTCCTTAAAAAGTAGCTTTTTCTTAAAATGTATTATGTCCTAGGAAACACTGGCAACTCTCCTTTACAAGAACAATGAAAGAACACAGGGCAACCTCCCTGTCATATTCTCTCCTTTTTCCTCTCACCAGGATTTTTTAATATAATCTTTCAGATTTCTGTTTCTTCTTTCATATTGGTCTCCTCCCTGGAATCCATGTTTCTTTAGGCTCAGAAAGCACCTGCTAGGGGGCGCCTGGGTGGCGCAGTCGTTAAGCATCTGCCTTCGGTTCAGGGCGTGATCCTGGAGTTCTGGGATCGAGCCCCACATCAGGCTCCTCTGCTTTGAGCCTGCTTCTTCCTCTCCCACTCCCCCTGCTGTGTTCCCTCTCTCCTGACTGTCTCTATCTCTGTCAAATAAATAAATAAAATCTTAAAAAAAAAGAAAGAAAGAAAGCATCTGCTAGGTCTTGATTTCAGGCTCATGACTTGGGTATTAATGGTCCCGAGGCTTTTCTGACCCTCAGAAGCCAGTGTAGCCCACAGCAGCTCAGCGGGGAAAGACACACTCTCTTAAGCCCTTATTTAAGGGATCTGGGTGTCGATTTCCGATTACTGTTTTGGACTTTGAGGTGTTTGGTGTCACAGTCTCTAGAATTTGCATGTCACAAAACAGGGAGATAACTGCCCTGGGAACTTTCTCTGGAGCACGTTTATATATTAAATAATAAGTGAATCATTATTCAGGGAAAGGACCAAGTGAGTAAACCCTCTAATGAGCAGCAGTATCATTATTTCATCTAATTCATCCAGTTGTTCCCCATCCAAAAATTAATTTCAAGCCATGAGGGTAATATAAGAAAATAAAATACTATTTATAGGTTCCCAAATCTATACTAGCATTAAAAATTATCTTTGCACTTACTCTAACGCCACAAGTTCAATAGACTAAAAAGTCTATTAAATTAACGGCAACTGGCAGATAGGGGTAGTGGGAATAGTGGGGTGGTACTCCCCCTGAAGCACCTCTTTGTGTTTTTCTTTTGCTTTCTTTCTGTGTCTAACTCTAGCTTAAGTTCATCCCCCCCCTTTTTTTAACACTTTGTCTTTCTCCTCCCCTTTTATTACTTAACTTTTTCATTGAAGGATCTATACCTTCTGTCATATCCCTGGCATTCAAATCCAGGTTTGCTAATCTGAGTTGCTCCTAGCCAAAACTGAATTCCTGTCCTGACCCTGCTACAGAGAACTCTGTTCTGACCTGACATCTCCCTGTTCAAGACAACTCAGTTCACTTCTGAAGTCGTCTTATCTCATCTTTGATTTTGTATGTGTTCTTTCTCTCCCCAAAATAAGATGATTGCAAAGCCAAATTCTGTTCTTGTTTTCCAGAGCACTCCCTAAAAATAGGCTCCCTCTCTATACCTCTTCTTATCCCTTTTGCAAATAAATAGTTTTGCTTTGCTTTCTCAACAATATCTTCTGCCACTCTTCTCTTTACTGGCTATGCTATCTCCAAGCCTCTGTCCTTAAATGTTCATAGTATCATGTGGTAAAACCCTTTTCTCTCTGTCTCCTTCTTCTTTTTCTCTCAGTTCTAGCCTAATAACTTACTGTAGGGTGTCCCCTCCCACCCAAAAAAGCAGATTGAGCCACCAATCTGGGGTCTTGATTGAAGTAAGAACATCTCATCCACGAATTATGCAAACTTCCAGGGACGTTGAAGGGTCTAACATACTCTAAACTCAGCTACTCACAAGGCAACTATGCTGTCTACACTCTCTTTGTCACATCTTCTTCATGAGCTACAATTCAAGCAATCACTTCATCAAATAATATGCACCAAGCTCTCTCAAGATTTATTTTTTTTGTAAAATTTCCACAGTTATCAGAATATAACCGGGAATACACATAATGGCAGAAAAGAATGCTAATGCAAAAACCAAAAGGAGTTGCCTTTGTCCCTGTAAGAAACAAGGAAGGCATCGAATAGGCTATTTAACAATGTTAACAATTACAACAATAATTACAATAATATCTATACTATATAATGCACATGATGTAACATTATGTTACATATAATAATAGCCACAAATACTGTAATGGCCTAAGTTTCCATGCCAGTTGAACCACTTAATAACTCGGAGATAATATACTTACTCTTACAATGAAGATAATAATGCTCATTGATTCAGGGATTGGAGAAAACATATAAAGATCATATTGGTCATGTGGTAGTTGCTCAATAAATGATCAAAAAAGGAAACAAAAAGACCCTAATTGATAAGATAAAATGATACCTTTGGATCCCAGGGCTCCAGGGTATTTAATCTAACCCATTGAAATAGAGCTTCCATAGACCATGTTGTTCTATTTCTTGCTCCTTTGTTAAAAAGAGGACATGACAATGGGAAAGAGGCTTACATCCTTATATGTAGATTATTGAGCCTCATTGAAAATGTGATTCTTGAAAAAATACATGTTCCAAAGAACCTGATGGAAAATATTGATTGACACATGGGGAAAATTTGACCTCTGTCAGAAAAGATGAAGAGAAAGCTGAAAGAGGAAATTACTCCAACTGAAACTTTTTCCAGTTCTGCTTTGTTCATCTTTTTTCTTTACTTTTTCTTTTCTCTTTCTAGAGAATTTATGTTGATGTACAAGGAACATTCATGACATAATAGGGAAAATCTAATTGTTCTGTTGTAAGCTGATTGATGACAAGAATACCTCAACATTTTGGTCTCATGCACAATATTACCTAGATATTGTTAGCTAGATATTCCAAGGTTGCAAAAAAAAAAATCTCAGTCCAAAACTATAATTGCTGATACCCATACCACATAAGGTGTTGACCATTGGTTCCAAAAATTTCCATACAAAAAGTATGAAAAAGCTTAATGGTGGTAACACCTGAGGTCTCATCTTTTGCGGGGAGAGAGCTACCAGTGGATCTTGAGTCGCATGCTTGATCATAAATGAAATCCCAATTATATATAGAATGGATTGAACAGGCTGCCATCTTGAATTCCTCTGTGAACTGACTTACACTGTGAGGCCTTTTCTTCTTGTGTTGTGTGTTACTGTGTTTGGCAGAAGATTTTTATATTGTATGTGCTTTGAAGACTTCACAAATACGATAGAATATGTAATGCATTTACAAAACTACCAACAATAAAAGCTGGCATCAGCTTTAAGAAATGTGATTCCCAAGACTTTTATATTTCTAATCATATGCAGAACAAACTGGTTTACGTAGTCTCCTTGGCATATGGGATGGAAATTCTCTAACAGTCCCTATGTGGCATTTAAAACTGGCTGTCCATTTTAAAGGGTAATAGCCCTTTTGCAACAGAATTAAATGAATTAAATTGTTAGACTTGAGGATCCTGTGAATTCACATTTTTTTTTCCAAAGTTGCATCCTTAAGTGCTAATTTAAGCAAATATTTATTCAACACCTACTATGTGTTAGCACTTTTTCTGGGCATCAGAGAAACAAGAGGAAGCAAAGTAAACATGGCCCCAGCAATATTGGTGCTTATCATCTTTGGAGGAGTCACAGACAAGTAACTAAGCACTTATAATTAACGTTATAATAGCAGAAGACCAGCTTGCCACGGGATCCTTTGAGAAGAACACCCAACAACCTAGGCTTGGAAGGAAACTGACAGCTACAGGGATAGATTAGAATTAGACAGAAGAAGTGGTGAGAGGAAAACTAGCCAGTAATTTGTTGTCTCTCCAAAATAAATATTTTAGACAAATATTTGCCTTCAGTGCTTTCAATATACATTTTGGAAGTTTAGCAAGAATATTGAGTTAATATGCATAAGCAGTTACTCAGGTATCAAGATCAAGGCATTATCAGTACTTTTGATAAAAGATTATTAATAACAGGAATACATATCAGTCAGTAAAGAATATTGACTCTAGAGAATTAATATAGTTTAACATCTACAACTATAATTTATATTTAAATTTGTAGCTCCATATAAATATTATAGTCACATAGTAGGTCCTAAACTGATAGTAGTTGAATGTTTAATGGAAGGAGGTGGAGAAAACATGTATGCTATCTAGGAAAAGAGAAAAAAAAGAAACTTTCGCATTCCAATTTTAGCAATTTCTGTTGTGATCCCCTATAGACATGCTCCTCAGAAAGTTTTGAAGAAAGCCTGCTTGCTATCAATTCACACAAGGTAAAATAACATATGAGTTATTAAAATGTCTTTCAACAGAACTGGGATTAATTTCCATATCCCTCAGGAGCCCATCTGTACTCCCTTATCACACGAGTGAAGTTTTTGGTGGGTGGGTTAAGAATTAGTTACCAAAAATTGAATTAAGAATAACTGAGCCGTACTCAAGTCAATCAGATTTGTTTGTGTATTTGTTTAAAACAGGAAAGAATAGGTTTTTCCAAATCAGAAAATTTCTATCTCCTTACTGACAGAGATACACTGTTGAACACAGATACACAGTGGCGTGCAAATAACCTGATGTCCAGTGGCTTCTGAGGTTCTTCATGGTTAACCTCTCCCACGCAGCTTGCCTCTCTCACTTTATTTCCCACCACCTTCTCCTTTGTCTACTATCTCAGGCTCACTGACCTTGTTGCTGTTCGAACATACCAAGCTCACCTTCCTTCAGGACTTTATATTACCTTGCTCAGGACTTCCTCCACCCCCATGTCCATGTGCTTTTTCTTTGAATGCTCTGATCACATGGCATCTTATAAGAAGCTTTCCCTGGCCACCCAATTTAAAGAGCAGCCCACCCCCCACCCCTTGCCCTGATGCCCCTATTATTCCCTATCTTCCTCCTTCCTTGGCCTTATTTTTCACCATTACCATAATGGCCACTGGAAATACTACATACTTATTTATTGTCTGACTCTCCAAGCCAGTAATAAGCTTTGTAAGGACAGGGAATTTGCCTGTATTATTTGTTGCTCTGTCCCCCTAGAACACAGTCTGTGGGCACATCATAGGTGTTCAGTAAATATCTGTTGAATGAATGAATGTTAATTGCACTGGAGACATCTTGTCATGTAGGTATACACGTATATGACTTTCTGCAACCTACAATGCTAAACATAAGTAAAAGCAATTTAAAAGGAAGCATTAAGCATTGGTGCACCACCCCTGGGTGGCTCAGTTGGTTAAGCATCTGCTTTCGGCTCAGGTCATGATCTCAGAATCCTGGGATTGAGTCCCACACTGGGCTCCCTGCTCAGCGAGGAGCCTGCTTCTCCGTCTCCATCTGCCTGCTGCTCCTGCTGCTTATACTCTCTCTAATAAATAAATAAACAAATAAATAAAATCTTGAGGGGGAAAAAAAGAAGGAAGCACTAAAGGAAGACTTCTTACATTTCACAATCAAATATATGATTAGAGCTTGTTTGCTTGTTTTTGTAGTACCAAAAGTCTCCACTAACTGTCAATACATAACATGCTGGCTGTAATATCACAGTCTGATATTTTTCCATACAAACTATCTTCTACTAAATAAATCTATAGATTTTGAATTAATATTATTAGAGGTTATGTTCATGGACAACATCAGTGTATGGTAGGCATCCAGCAGCCACAGGTTACGATCCACCTAACTGTTTGTCTTATGATCATAACAGTCATTAAATGTTTGCCAACTGTCACAAGGACAGAAAGCCCAGGTCTCATTAGATTAGTGTGTAGGGAGGCAATTTCTCCTCTATTCCCGCATACTTGATGTGGAAACTATGTTTTCTCTTTTCTTTTTCTTCACACCCCAGAAGTTCATATTTCTTGAGGTGTTGACTTTGAAAAGTTTCTCTCATTCAATTGTGAACTTTCTCGAGGTCATCACTGAGAATTTTGAATCCAGCTATTTGCTTTTACGGTCTAATCAGGTCAAAGGATATCAACAATAAACTCAAACTGGAAAAAAATATTTTGTTCTGTGAGAAGTTAAATAAAAAAGGCTTTTCTTCCTCGGCACCTGAGCTGCTGTGGGTCTGATGTTCATTAGGGACTATGATGTTCATTTTGGAGAATTTGAGTTCGTTGATTACCCCACCCTCACCCAAAGATGTAAGAATAATGCTGGTGTGTTTGGGATGTTAGCCCAAATGGAGAAGAGGAGGACAGAGTGCAATCATTGGTTACTACAGAGAAGTTAATAAAGGGAAAATGTCACGTCAGAGAATTTGCTGCGCTTGTTTTCCTTTGTGTTTCTGGTAGTATCTATTCGTGATCAAATAGAAAGGAATACCTTAGACTGCCATCTTGTGTGGGAATTAAAAGAACTGGACATCGAAATAAGTATAATAAGACTTGAGAATTTTCTGTCTGTTCATTTTGGGCCAGTGGAACCTGCCTGATACTCTGTGTTTTTGATCTTAAAGATGGCGACTCCCTCCTCTTACTCTGTTCACTGAATTGTCACAGTGTGGTTTCTTCTGAAGCATAGTCAGATTATTCTATCATCGAATCAGTAGTAAGAGCCTTTGCAAGTTTTCATCTATAGTTGTGACTCCCATTCAATTCTGGCCTCTTCTCCCCCCATTCTGGAATATGCCCCAATCATGAAGCATGTATTTTCTTTCAAGTCTTACAGGGTGCCAGTGATCTTGTTCTGTTTGCAATTTTTTTTTTTTTTACTTTCTTTCTTTAGTAAATATCAAGATTTACTTCAAGACAGGTAATTTTCCTGGGACTATGCTATTCTCTTTTGCTTCTGGTTTTGAGTCTGGACTTTGTACTTTCTCTGTACCTATTCTTGGTGCAAATGCACACATGCACACTTTTCTGATTGTGATGTAGAACTGGTTTCCATCTTTGGGATGTGTGCGTGTGTGTGTGTGTGCATGCTCGTGCACGCTTGTGTCAAGGTCTCTGCCATTTTTAAGACTAACCTCCCTTCCCTGACTCCCTGACCTCCCTCAGGACTCCAAGAGGCTGAGGTGGTTTGCCAAGGGGCTCTTCCATGAGAGCGCTCAGCTTGCCATGGAAAAGTTTGCTAAGATTTCATTCACCTCTTAGTCGCCATAGCGTATAATGTTGTCATTGTTCCTTCAGGAAGGAGCAGCCTGCATTCAGGTTTCCAGGTTTCCTGTGCTGTGGCAAAACCAGCAGAGAAAGCTTTGCATCCCAAAGGAGCTGGAGAAAATTTACAAGCAGTTTGCTTGGGCAGAGGAACTAGCTGCACACACACGGCTTGCTATTTAATTCAGAGCAAAATTATGGCTGTCCTTATGATTATCTGACAGATCATCACTTCCAGATGCATTACCGAGCGCCTCCAGAGGTGAGGCCTGGATTCCCCAGAAGGAGAAACAAGTAAAGTGATGCCTTAAAAGGGTCAGAGGGTTATAATGAGTAAGAAGAGGCAAGTATGTGGAGGGATAGTCAGTTGAAGCCAAGTTTATTCAACATGCTGTTGTTTTACGCCATGTAAATCCAGCGTGTAAGTCCATAAGTCTCCAGAAAGCATTCTTCCCTTTCACTGAAAAGTGCGAACAACTCCAGGGCAACTTCTCAGTGTCCAGGAAGCCAGTATGTACGTACGTACGTATGTACGTACACACACACACACACACACACACACACACACACACACACACATGACTAGTTGGCTTCAGGCCTCCCATATCCTCCAAAGGGCTCAGTAAATGGAGAGGCTGCTTAAAGCCATGACGTGGGGAGGGAGTAATGTTCTTACTGCCCGAGTGAGAGTGGATATGATCTTTTTAAGGTATATTTTACTGTTTTCGTGACCTACACACGTTTCCTAGGCTTCCCTTAACTGTGGAGCAGCTGTGAGAAGAAAACATCCCCATCAAATGGGGTCTGAGGCCTCAGAGAGCCTGGGAATCTAAAAGGGCAGCCATCTTTGTGGCAAGGCTGGCTGACTGTCGTCCCTGGGCACCACCCCCTTGTCAGGCCCCGACAGCCCTTCTCCATCCCTGCAACCTCCATTTGTGGGAAGGTGGTATCCTCCTCATGCTGTAGGAGGCATGTTGCTGATTGAGAGGCTGACGGCCAATTCGTTCTTCTCAGGAAAGTGTAATTTTACTCAGTTGAGCCTTAAAAGGTGATTTGACCTTATTTTTAACTGGGACTATGTCCTATGTGTGAGTGGAAGGATTCAGAATCATAAGGAGGTGCTATTATTGGCATATTTGTGGTGTTGGAATCGAGTTTTGATCATAGGTTGCATTGTATTATCTCTTAGCAAATCACCTTGCATACATGACTCCTTTGTTTCTGCTTAACTTGTTACATTTTAATATGTAATTTCCCCTTGCAGAGTATAAACTCCTCAAGGGCAAGAAGAAAACAGAGTCCAAGAACTCTGAGTGACTCGAGTGAACATATGGCTCATTCTTTTCCTTCATCACTGGTTCCATTTTCAAATGAAAAAGCTGAGGTAATCGGAGACATTAAATGACTTGCCCTGATCCCACAGCTAGTTGGTGGCAGACAGAACTAAGGCCTGGATCTTAATTTTAAGCTCACTCTCCTCTGCAACTCTCTACTCTAGCCCTTCACGTACAAAATGACCACCATATAATGAAGTGCTTGACTGGGTGGGTTTTGTGGTCTGGAGCCTGAGGCCAGGATGCGTGCAGGTGGAAAGGACTGTCAGTCAGGGACACCTGGAGGAGGAGGCGGGGCTTCAGCGGGGCCTCAGCCAATGTGATAGGCACTTGGAAGGGAGGAGTGACAGTTCATTTCACTGGTCTTTTGTACACTAGCAAGCTGACAGAACTAATGTGGGGAGACCTTCCTCAGCCATGCAGTGAGGGCCGGACTTCTCCCAGGTCCTCACGACTCCCTGTGTCTGTGAGACAGAGTTTCGAAGAGCCTATTGGGTCTATGGTTATGACTGTCCAGTGGAGGCTCTTTTGTGCCAAATTCAACTTAAAGAAAGAATTGTTGTGATTTCTGAGTTGGCCTTGCGTATTTATTTTTAAACGGGAAACATAGCGTCAGATCTAAGGTCTACTCTCCAAAGCTTTTATATCCTGAACCTATGTGCGCGCACACTTCTCCTTCCCCTCCCCCAGCACACCCCGGGATAATAAAAATCAGAAAGGTCTGCCAAAGAGAGAGCACTCTCAGGACGTGCTCCCCCATAAGAGCTTTGCAATTTCCAGCACGAGCTGGAGCAGCGCGATGCGGTGTGCGGTTGGAAAAGCGGTTTGTTCTCTGCTAATGACGGCTGTGGATTCTGAAATGAAGCACAGCAGGTGGGACAGTGGTACTCAATTTTCAAAATCTGTGCCCTAAAACGTGTTTGCTTACACCTTGTCTGCACCACCCTTTAGGGGCCTCCGCATCCATCAAAACCAGACCCCAGGAAAGGGATTCAAGGCTTCTATTTCTTACTGACGCTTTCACAATCGCCTCTATGATTCAGAGGTTGTCTGGAAAGTTCAGTAGCCAAAAGTTCCCTCCTTCTCCCCAGAGCAATAAATTAAATCACTTCCAGTTCCTGGAGGGGGAGGTGGGCAGGGAGCGGGGGCTGGCTTTGCCCAGGTAGCAGCCCTAACTTTGAAAAGGGCATGTGGTTCCTCATAGCCATGACTAACCACATTGTGTCATAGGAATTCATTTTCTGGAAATAATACACGGGCACGGTGTAAATAATGTTATTGTCTGCTTCTGAAAGCCCTGAGTAAGGCAAGCGGAGTTTGCATTTTCTGTGTGCGGAGATTTTGATCCTTTCAGGTTAAGTGTGTAACGGATTCTTGGCTGGACTCTGTCTAGCCTGGGCTTGCTGGGGAATTGCCACCTGTCCTCTCTGAGGTGAATGACGTAGGTTTGTTAGCGTATTAATAAGGTATTTAGAAAATGATAAGGCAAAAGGTGGACCCTCACACAATCAGTTGATGGTTTGTGTGTTCTTTATCAATGTGTCAAATATCCATTTTTCCCCCCTGTTCTCTTTTTCGGTGGTCACTTAGGCATGGGGGAGAGGGGTAAATGAGTTTTCAGCCCTTACCTAAACACTTTCTTAAGTGAGGTACTTCCAGCAGTTCTGAGGGGTTTTGTGTTGTTTTTGTGACGGTGCTGAGTGTATAATTTACCAGAAACGCCCCCATTTCATATTTCCTTCATTTTGTGAGGTTATTTTTCTACAAAAAGAAAGTATTCACAGCATTCAGGTCTCCTGAGTGGGGGGGAACCCCCCTGAGAGCCATATCTCCCAGGGGAGAAGCAGACGGTACAGTTGTGAATTCAACAGACTTTGCCAAGAAGTATCAGGGTCTTCAAATCTAATACACTATCTTTCCATGTAATTGAATCACCTGTTATTTTATTGCTTTGTTTGATTTGATCAAAACCACAGCAACCAAATCATTTGTATTGTAAATTACACAACTTCCTATTTTTATTTCCATCACTTTTGATCCCTTTTGGCATGTTCCACTGGATAATTCAATTACAAGCTAGTTTAGAAAAATTGCTGTTTAATCAATATGAAAAAGGCCAAATTTCTAAAGAAGATCAAAGGACATAAAATACCATACAAATCTCTATTTTAAAAGGTGCGTTGGGTGGCATTTTTGGCATGATTCTTGGGTGTGCTGTTCCATCGTCTTTGGTGGTTAGACAAGTGATGGCCACCAGTTCCTTGTGCATTTAAAAAAAAAAAAAGTGATGGTTAAAGACTTGATTATAATGAACAGAGTCCTGCTCACCGGTAGCCAGTGAAGTCTGCCGGGAGTGCTAGAGGAAATAAATGGAGTTTCTGAACTGAAGAAGGGTCAAAGAGGTGGAGGCATGCTTTGGTAGCAAGCCTACTCATTCTTGCAGGAAGAGAACTAAATTTTTTCTATAGGGGGCTTGCCGTGATAGCAGGCATTTTTGCTCTTGGAGGATTCTAGTGCTTCTGTGCTTCTCACACGTTAGCATGCATCAGCCACCTAGAGGGCTTGTTAAAACCCAATTACTGGGTCCCTCCCTCCTAAATTCTGATTCCGTCAGGTCTGGGATGTGGCTGGTCAAGCGTCCAGTTTCTACTCAGGCTGCTGGTCCACCCAGCATGAGCTGAATAGCATCACTCTGTGGAGGGATTCATTTCTAACAGATCTTCCACTGGTTTCTTAGTCCCTCTCATTACCACTGTGATGGAAAGGATGCTTCTGCAGGAAGTGAACCACGTAAGCTTGAAGAAAGACTGGGCTGAATATTTTTAGACTTCTTTTCTATGTTAACTGTGCCTTCTTTGTTTTCAGCATTTTTCTACCACACTAGTTTTTAATTTCAGATTAAACTGGCTGACTCCATGAGTTTGTAAATAGCTTCTCACATCTAACTGGTGGAGCTTCTCTTTTCCAGTGAGGAGAGTATAGTCTGTGACACGGCGCGTCGCTTTCCTGCCGACACACCAAAGTAAAGAAATCCATTGAACACCCTAGAAAAGTTTTGTAGGACTCCACCGTGTTCCTGCTTTGATCTGAAACAAGATGAAGCTGACATTAGTCATGTATTTTACTTTAGACAGCTACTTCCAGATTTGTCGGATCAAAATATCTTATAAATGACTCAAATGTTATAACAAATGGTTCAAGCCTCATGGCATTTGTGGAAAACAATTTAATGGGGTCCCTGAGCAGCTACAGGATAAAGAAATTTGAGTTATGAACTCTAGCAGCATTTTGATGTGGGGATTGCCTTCCGGTGTGTCCCTGTGTGTGCTAAGAAGTATTTCTCTCTCCGTAGAAGAACTTCTGGTTTCTTCTGCGGCAAGGTCAGAAACAAAACAGCCTGCGTTTTTCTATAGCTAGGCAAGGAATTTACTTCTCATATATGTGAAACTATTATGTGGAGATTTAGATATTTTTATGGAATGATAAAGGTGGCACCAGCCTGAAAGAATATCACATGAAATGTCCTTATTTTACAGAAAAGAAAAAAAAATCCAGTCAAGTGTTCTTTATATGACCAAAATTTTTTTGAATTCTATTTCTAATTTTAGACAGTTTTGAAAATTAATTTCAAGGTAGATTCTTAATGAAAAAGGAGTTGTTACCCCAGTGTGTTTGTAATTCTGATGTTCTCTCCAGCACAAAGAAGTTTTAGCTTGAATTAAATGGGCAGAAGGCCAGTCTCCCTAGCACGACTGTCTTTCTATTTGGTCAGTGGTAGAGCTTTGAAAAGGAGGAATTAGGCTTCATTCACCCACCGGCAGGAGGATTGTAAGGCACCCAGCCCCATAGTGCCTAGACTAGGTAAGCATACTCGTCACCAGATTTAACATGAAATTGAAAAATACTTTTCACTTTGATATATTTGTGAACTAAGATCATGAGACACTAGGATTGTTCAAATTCTAATGAGTTCCTAGTGAACAATACACACAGACTAGCTGTAGTACCCTTCTTGCCAACAAATTAGGGCTCTATTATAAGGTAGTCAAACGAACAATAACAACACGATAAAAAAAGTTACTGTTTCTTAAGTACTTATGTGCCAGGCACTATACTAAACACTTTGATTTGTTCTCTTTTAATGATCACAACTGCCCTATGAGTACAATAGGTACTGGTACTTTAATTGCATCATGCTTTTAGTACTATTAGTACCCTCTTTCTGCAAATGAAGAACTGTAGCTTCGAGGGTCAGGTAACTTGCCCAACTTCACGCAGCTAAGAACGGCAAAGCCAGAATTAAAACCAGGTCTTTCCATCACTGCGGTCTGTCCTATTTCCACTAAACTCTGCTGCCTTCCCAGGGAGTAGGGAAGATTATGTTCTTATGAGTGAAGAGTTGAGTACAGATTTAAGCTGAATGGGCAAGTGGTTCTTTCGTTCTTGTCTCCTAGCATTTGCTCCAGAGTTGTCTGACAAAGAAAGGCTCACATTCCGGATTTTTACAGGACTTGCTGTGAAAAGTCACGCTTTCTTTTTCCTAACCACAGTGAATGGGGAAGAAAGGATTGGGAGGGGGTGGTGGGGTGGTTGGAACCAGTTGGAGAAGTCCTACATGCCCAGGCTTGATGAAAAGCATGTATCCCAGGCTCAAGAGTAATTGTTTAAGAATTCTTCATTCTAATAAATTCATATCCACAGGGGGCCGGTTTGAGATATGATTAGGTCACAAGTGAAATGAGCTTGGTGGTCTCAGCATAATCCCTGTTGGACGTTAGTTCACTCACACAACTGCATTATTGTCTCCTGCTACTCAGGAGATACTCAGAATTGAATTAACAAGGGGCTGCAGGTCAGCTGAAAGGTGTGCAGAGGTAACCTCAGGTAGAAAGAATAGTGCCTTGTTGACGGAGCTGTGGGTAGAAAAGGCTGCTTGTCCCTCACCTCTCTGTCTGTAAATCCAACCTCCTGTCCCTCTCAAGTAGATACACAGTGTGATCTCCAAGTTGCCAGACGCTCAGCCAAGTGAGGTGATCAGAGTCATGAATAAGGGCCATGCTTCTTGTACCTGCTTCACAATTAGATTGATTTGGATGAAGGAACTTCACTGAGAAGATTTTGGTGCTCAGAAGGAAGTTATGTCACTTCCTTCGGTGAATATTCTCCCCTTAAAAAGGCTGAAGTGAACTGATTAGGAAACCAAATCTCCTGAGAAGTTAAAAATAAGTTACTTTACCTCACCTCATTAAGAAAGTTCCACAAAATTTAATAAATTAAATTTGAAAATATAACATGAAATGAAACTCTGTCAAGTGACTAAAAGATCTTATTGTACCTTCCTCTGAAAACTTGCCACTCTCTCCTAAGAACCTTTAAGACTGAACTGACATACCCATGATTATTTAATTATATGATTATTATAAACTACTGGATAAATTACCCATTAAAGTCATTTTTAATCCAATTAAAATCATGACAGTTCTAGTTGACTCAATTCACTTTCCTAAATCATCTGTAGAAAATACTGTAGGATATATTAAGTGCCCCACAGTTACATCTTTTGTTCAATATTTTAGAATCATAGATGTTTAGAGCTAAAAGCGACTTCCTGTTTAGTCCAATCCCATTTCATAAAGAGGAAGTTCAAGTGCAGAGATCTTCACTTGCCCAAGGTTACACAGCTGATCAGTGACAAAAACACCGATCTCTTCATTTTTCCTTTAGTTCTGGTATCATCGGGCCAATTATTCTTATATTTTTTCGGCTGTCGTGTGTGTGTGTGTGTGTGTGTGTGTGTGTGTGTGTGTGCAGACACACACATACAGGATAGCTACTGCCATATCCACCACATACCTCTGGGTTATATCCCAAGCTGGATACAATTTCCTGCACTCTGGCTACAACTTCTTCCCATTCCCTTCCACTCAGGGAAATACATGGAATGAAAATGTATCAGAGTGGCGTTATTATAAGGATTATTTTTAAAAGGTGTATTTATATACATACACACATACATATAGATGCTTGTGTGTGTATAAAATCATTCCTAGACCTTGGTACTAAAACTCTTACCAATCGCAGTTATTAATGGGAGTTCTGTTAGATCAAGGGACAGTAAATTACAGCCCCCACCAACCAGATCCAGCCTACCACCGGATTTTTGCAAATAAATGTTTTGGAATGAAACCATACCTATTCACTTGAGCATTTTACATACTAATTTCATGCCACAACACTGGAGGTGAGTAGTTGAACAGATCACACGGCTCACAAAGCCTAAAATAATTACCTATTTGCCCTTGTACAGATAAGTTTGCTGACCCCTGCATTGGACCATTCTTCTAATTCAAGAAACATATAGTCCTGTTTTTTGGTTTGTTTTCTTGTTGTTACCAGTGCCTGTAAGTGCATCTTTCAGAAACTTTTCCAGGATTTATTGCTCTTCATAGATCACCTCTTAGCCCCTTATGCCCCCACTGTCTTTCTTTCTCTCTCTGTCTTTAAACAGCTTTGTATTTTATTCACATGTCCCCAAAGACTGATCTAGCACATTGAGATTTTTCTTGTTTAATAACTGACGTGGATGCGTAACTGTGTGCTAAGTACAAAGAAAGTTATACAATAACTGTATCTAGCCTTTATTTCACACTTTCTATGAGGTATGAGAGAATGTACACACACACACACTGGACTCCCCATAGCATCTCCGCTGGTTTGCTAAGTGAGTATTTATCAAGCTCATTTTGCAGATGAGAAATCTGAGGCCAAGTACCCTTCCCCAGGGTTACATACCTCGCCGTAGCTGTCGGTGGCAAAGTTGGGTTTGACACCATCTTCCCAGAGCCTGTGTGTTTAACTTTCCTCAGTTACTACGTGTAATACCATAAAGTAAGATAGATATTGAGAGAATTGGGAAATCTTTCACGTAAATATTTCCTCTTTCCTTTCAAGGGGGTTTTCAAAGGAGCCTTTTGGATTTAAACAGGAGAGAGCTGTACTTTCCTTGGTCTGTTTGCATTCTTCTACCGCTGACTGAATGCAAGGCGTCCTGTCATTTTCCCAATAAAGCTACATACTATGGAATAGATTGTAGCTACTCAGTTCTTTCCCCTGTGGGAGGAAGTCCTTGGGCAAGTTATAAAACCTCTCTGAGCCTCACTTTCCTTATCCGTAAAGTGGGGCTAATGATAGTAAGTCCCTCCTAAAATGATTGTGCTTATTGAATGGGTGTCCGTGCAAAGCCGTAGAATTCATCTCGGTATCTAGTGAGCCCTTAATCGTATTAGTTAAAAATTATGGAGGTGGTTGTGATAATTTTGATTAAACTAAGAATTCTTCTGGAGAATTACCATAGAATTTTACTAATTGTTTCTTCCCTGCCTGGCTGGCAGGGCTTCTTCAGCATAACGAAGGCAGCATAGGCACCGTGGTCAGCTGCTGGGGGAAAAGATTTCTTCCTTCTCTCAACTCATCCCCCTGTATTCTGTATCCAGTCTTAGTCTCCCAGCATGGAATAATTTAGTTTACCATCTACCATGGCAGAAGAATGGACTGTATTGAATATAAAAGAGGGAGTGAATAAATATTAAACAATTCTGACACCGTTGATGGAGGAACTGCTGTGGCTTCCTGGATTAGGTATTCGTTATCGACTTCCTGTGCTCACCGAAAAGCCCCTAGTGGTTCTGGGAGAGTTAACACAAACATGTTAATGTTTATGATATTGGCCCACTTATAAATCAGGTAATTATATTTTGTTTCTCTTAATGGGATTTCTGATGGGGTTCCTCCCTACTTGTCCTAAAACAGAGGTCAACAACCTCTAGCAAAAAGCCTCCGTTCAATTCCCAAAGATTCCCCTCAAGTCTATTTCCAATTCACCAAAAGACTATCGAAATGACCGTCTTAAAATATATTACCTTTGCATGGTGCTTTACAGTTTATAGCGTGACTTTCATGTGAATTATGTCATTAGACCTTTACAATATACTAGAGTTATGGAAGCCCAGAGTTTGAGGGAAGTGCCTGCCAATATGGTAGTTAAGGGAGCTGTGGGCAGAGTTTCCCAGGGATATCTCGCTGTTTCATGTTTCCGGTCCTTGGCTTATATTGTTCTTTCCTCCTGGGATGCCCCTCCCATCCTCAGCACCCCCACTTCTTTACTGGTAAAGCTTTTCCTTCAAGGTTTAACTCAGATCTATTACTTCATTTAGGAGAAGTTCTCTGACAGCCTCTGGATCCTGCCCCGTTAGCTCATCACCCCTTCTTTGCGCTTTGATCGTGCCCCATGGTACCAAGGGCTTGGGCTCCTCATCGCATTCCCCACACCAAATCACCATGATCTCTTTACATATTGTCCCATCTCGCGCCCACCCCCAGGCCTGATGTGAGCATCTGTTAATGTCACACAGAGAAGCTGTTTTTCATTGACCTTTCCATTCCCAGCACATAGCACAGCATTGGGCACACAGTAGGTCCTAGATAAATGTGTCATGTGTGGAACATATCTAATTCCCAACCCTTGGCCCTCCCCAGCACACTACCCGCCAAGCCAGTATAGCGCCCTCCTCCCAGCCCCAGGAAGCTGTCGAACATCCAACGTGTGCCGAGACTATAAAGTGAAACCAGAGGAAGCAATTCCTGACTGATAGCAAAAGATGCTATCACTCACTTGGGGAGTAATAAATGAAATGGCTGAAGAATGCTTTCACGAAATGACATATCAAGTCCCAATTAAGTGCCCCCTATATTCTGTGTCTACATGCTGAGAGGATGCAGGCAGCATGGGCAGCCGGACAGCCTTGTTGTGCTGGGAGGTTTTCCACTGGCTTGTTCATAAGTGGATGCAGAGGCCCTGGGGGTAAACAGCCAGAAGGAAGATAAATCACAGGGGAACGGGATTCAGTACATTAGTTGATGGGAAGGGTAAGAAGGATTTTCAATTTCAGGGTGAATAATTGAATTTGCTATTAGGACGGGGGTGCTCGTGTAAGCGTGCATCAAGGTGACTCTGGAGCCTGACCTACCGAGCCCTCCTCGTCCTGTGCCTTCGAGATCAAGCCAGGGCTCCAAGTCCGGGAGTGGAAAGCAAGAGCGCTGTGGGCTCGATCACACTGCCCCATCACTCTGCTCTAGATCCCTTTTTCCTTTCCACTCACACCCACGGGGCGGACATAGATGTCACGGATTTTTTTATATGTCAACATGTCTTTGCTAAAAATTAAATTCCCTCAACCTGGAATAAATGCCCCTTCCTCCAGCTTTTTCATCTCTCTCGCTAACTCCTGCACATCCCTGGTGACTCAAGTCAAGTCTCCGACCAGCCTCATCCCAACAGAGTTGGCGTGCTTTGATTTCACTCTACTTCCGTGCTCATGTCCCTTCGGATCCTTCTCAGCCTCACTCTCCCAGTCTGCCATCCTGGAATGCTCAGGCCTTCTCTCAGCTTGATTTGTTCTTTTTCTTCTCTTCTCCTGGTCCCCAGCTTCCTTCAGCTCTCCTCTTCTCTTTCCTGGGTCTCTGCCATGCTTATGTGCTCGTGACCCTCACAGACATCTGCTGCCTACCTTCCAGAGGCCCAAGTCCTACCAGCTTCCCTAGACTTCACCATGGGGTTGAATGGTGGGGTGGGGCTGGCATGGAATTTGAGGTCAAAACCATATGGTTCTAATTCAGGCTCTACCACCACTGGCGACATAATACAGGACACTAAATTTTCCAGACCTCATTGTGTTCATGTGTAAAATGGAAATGATAGTACAAATACAGATCTTGTGAGGTTGTTGGTGGATTAAGTGAGATATAAGGTACTTGAAACAGAAGTACCTGGAAAATGACAACTCAGGAATGTTCCATACCATATCTTCCTCACAGATATAATATACACCTGTGTTCCTCCAGTCACTCCCTTTGGCCAACTGTACATTTTGAAATAACTAACCCCCACGTTTGTGTGAATTCAAACAACGCCAGTATCCCCCTTTGCAGTCACCCAATGTGGCTCCACTGAGCTTAACAGTTAATTTTCTTGGGATAATCATTTCTAAGTTAAGGGCCAGTCTTCCCACCAATGCAGGCTTCACCCTACCTTGACTGTGTCCAGACTGGTTGGGGGGGAGAAAAGCAGTGGAGCCCCGTTCAGCTCTGAGGACTCACCAGTGGCCTTGTCTCTTCTTCCAGCATCTTTCCCCTACCTCTGGTTAAATTAGCATGTTGGATCGATCCACTGAATCCAAAGGGGTTCCCATCTAGTTGCTCTGTTCCATCTTCAACTTGTAGAAGGAGTAGAGGAGATTGGATCAAGGTTGAAACTCCAAGCTACGAGTAGAGTAAAAAGGTTGCCTTGCCTTGCCCTCAAGAATGACTGAGTGCTTCTCCTGTTACACAGTTTCTGTGCCTCCGAGGGGGCTACACTTCAGTGGTGGATAAGGTGACCCTTATGTATTGTTTATGCCAAGAAAGCACTTTGAGATGAAATGTGGGTCCATTAATCTCAGATGTGGTGCGTGCCTCTTTGCTGTCTGAGTTTGGTTGTTTAATCTGCGGAGGGAGGTTTGTTTTGTTTCTTTAAATCTGTGATGAAGTAAGAAGAATTCCACATTTACTGTGATTTATCTGTGGGAAGAAAAAAAGTGAAACTGGAAATGTTTATCCGCGGGAGATTTGTGTAAAGTTCTGTCCGATGATTTCGCAGAGAATGAAACAGGCAGGAAAGATGAGGAAGTGATAAGTGCCATTTCAAGTTTGTGAATTGAATCAAGTTTCCATTATGACAACAGTTAAACATGGTGATTTTTTTCTGCGTTTTCGGGGGGGGGGGGAGAAAAGCAACACAATGACTTCTTTGGCAGTGCCCAAGAATCTCCAATAACGTATCCGTTTTCGCTTGATGCCTCTAGAATGGGCAGGGAGACCTGCACGCAGCCTGCAGCGTGTAATAAAATGGTCAGCGTCGACAGCAGTCCTGAGCGGGAGGCAAGGTGAGGGCCACTGCACGAGAGAGGCCCTGGGTACTGGACACACGAATCAATAAGCCAACGCCGAATGCTGCGAGATAGTCATTTACCCTTGACAAAACAAGCAATGATAATTGGATGATAATGTGGTAATTTACCTTTATACATTTTACCCTTGTTGGATTTTTAGAGGTTATTGTCGTATCGGATAAATTTTAGGGGAGAATTCCAGCTTTTTTCTGTCCAAGGCCAACGTTGCCTGAAGCTTCGGCGTTTTGCTGCCGCTTCCTTCCAGCAATAGGATCTTTGGAATTAGCACTTGGATTATATTTGTATCTAGTAAGCCCGACTACAGTTGCCAAGGTGCTTTTCTATTCTAGGGAGAGCTGTGGAGCACTTAACCTACATTAGACCTGAGAGGTCCGAGGGTTCTTCAGAAGACAAAGAATTTCCAGATACTTTCCTTGAGGATGTGTCAAGGGCAATACAGACAAAAGACTGATGTCTCCTTTAACAGCTTGATAAGTATCTCAGGATATTCTGCAGGAATCGGTTCTGCCTCTGCAAAGTACTGTATTCCCATTCAGCATGATATGGCTGAATGTGTGTATGCCACAAATGACAATGGTGAAGACTTATCTTTGCCCCGAGGGCTGAGTGCTGTAACACTGCTCAAGCGATAGGCTGATAGAAGTGACGATTTAGAGAGATGATCTGCTTTAAAAAAAAAAAAAAAAGGCACATTAGAGATGTATAAGAATTAAAACTGTGGCTCTCTGTTTATCTGGATTTTATAAGTTCCAAAGGCATTTCTATTCGCAGCATCAAAATCCCTTGTAAAAGTAAAGTAAATCATTCTTGTATTGACCATTTTTTTCATGTTGTTCTATTGAGACATCTTCCCAACTGAGTTTCTTATTGAATTGTATTTCTATAAGGGTATTGTAGGTTAGAAGCACATTTTTATGGTACACAAAAGATGTGCCTTCGGAATTTCCAATGCCTCGCATATTGTTCCCCATAGAAGAAACATCTCGGAAATGCTAAATAAATCAAAACAGAAACATTTGGCTCTTGACTGGCTGCTGGTGCTTTTTTTCTCTCTCTCGGTTTACATTGGCTGGAATATCCATTATGATCCATCTTACCTATTTGATTAATTTGTAATAAATTCGGCCCTTTGGAAATCTCTTGCTGCATTGCTAGCCGGGTTCCTCTTGCGGAGGGTTTATTTAATATGTGTCTCTGTGTACCTATATGAATGAAAATTTAATATGGTTTAGAAGCCTTTAAAAACACACACGCACGTAGTGTTTGCTCTGAATTAAGTGCTCGTATTTGACATAGGCTTGTGGTAAAAATCCATAAACGTATGGGCAGACAAAATTATTTACGGGAGAATTTCTTTAGAAATTGATGTGACGTATGAGATCATTTCAGGAGATGAAATATCATCATATTTCAGATGACCAGTAAATGTAATTATGAATACTGGATCAGAATCCTTATTTCTTCTCTTAAAAAAAAAAAATAAGTCTTCTCCTGATGGCCTGTGTTATTTGAACTGCCTCAGCCACCTTGCAGGGTTCACCTTCAATTTGATGCAGTCATGTAGTTGCATCCCTGTGGGTGAGAAATGTTCCTCTCCGAATAACTGTAGCGGCATAGCAGGAATAGTTTGATACAACCTTCTCTGTATTATAGCAAGATAATAAAAACACCTCTACTCTTACCTCTCACTATGCACTGAGGTGGGCATAACAAATTCATCTTATGCTCTTGGAAATAAGATCAAGGTAGGAAAAAGTACCCCCATTTTCCAGAGAAAGACATTCAGGCCCAGAAAAAGCACATTTTAAAATATATATTAATTGTCTTTTATAGCAAAACTGAGCAGAAACAGGACATCAGCTGTTTTTACTGCATGTATCCCATTCTACCCTTTGCTTATATTCATCACCACTGTGTGTGTTAAGAAAGTGAAGGAAAATGATTTTTCCCACATACGTGTTTGGTGTTGGCTGAAATAAACAATGAATGAAGTGTTTGCTCTGTGGGAGAAATGAAAGAGAGGTTAATTGGCACATGCTCCTTTCTTATTCCTTATCTGAATGTTTTCTATCCATATGTGATGTGGAAATATGTAAGACTCACATTTACTAATTATGTCTGGTATGTCTTCCTTAACTTTGCTACCTTCTTAGAATGTCCATGAACTACGTGGCAGTTAAGTTCTAGCCGTATTCTGAACGACACCACATTCCTCTCCGCACTCAAGATAGTTAGACAAAGACCCTGCCCTCAGAGTTCTTTATAATCCAGTAGGAGAGAGAAGACACACATAACAGTAAGTAAGTAATGGCAGGCTGAAATACTTAAGGTGTAGACTCTGCGTGTTAGTGACCCAGAGGAGGGAGGAGATTCTTGTCCAAGCTCACGAATGCTCCATGAATGGATCTGGCTGGTTGGGTGTGATGATGGTATGTGATGAGGGTTGAAAGAGAAGACAGCAGGGCTCAAGGCTTGGGGACTAAATATCTTGGCGGTTACAGAAAGTAGTAATTGAATTTGGATCCGGTGTCATATTCCTAGAGGAATAGAGGAAATCTTGTGTATTACAAAAAGACTCTGGCCACAGGGAGACCAATGAACTAAATTCTTGCTATAGAGAAAGTAGATCGGTGCCTGCCTTTGATCAGAGATGGGCCTACCTTTTGGGGTGGGAGCCACAACAGACCTACATCTTGGGACAAGAGAAAGAGGATAGAAAGAAATGTCCTAGAGGACCTTGAATGCCAGGTCGATGGATACTCTTGTGTCCCCACACACAGATCCTAGTATGAGACATAGAATGGCCAAGAACTGTAACAGTCTTTAATCAGATACCTACTGAAATTCAGATAGAATACTGGGAACTTGATTTAGGTTATCTTCTCATGTTTTGCTCCTTCTTATCAATGAGTTCTCAGCTTAAATGTCACTTTCCCCAAAAGGCCTGGTCTAACCATGAAGGCACTATCTTCTCCAAGGCCCCCTTAACACTCCACAGTTACACCCTGTTCCTTTCCTTCATAACACTTAAGTTTTAATACATATGTGTACGTGTGTGTAAATGTGTTTTTTCTGTCCCCTTCTACCAAACTATAAGCTCCACAAGGGCAGGAGCAAGATCTGTTTTGTTCACCACCCTATTCCAGCACACACATGTACATGTATATGTAGTAAACACTCAAAAATTGGTTCCATGTTAATATTCTTGACAACCTAATAAAGTAGATACCATTATCTCCATTTTACAGAAAAGGAAATTGACATGCAAAGAATTACTTGCCCCAATTAACCTGTAAGAAGCAGAACCTAGATTCAAACCCAGTCTGCATGACTCCAGAGCTCATGGTTCTTCCCTGGTGATCATCATTCCTCCTTTATTAGGAAGATGAAATCCATATTAGTTTGGTTAGGGCTGCCTTTAAAAAGTATTACAAGCCTGACTCAGTCAGTTGGACATCCATCTCTTGGTTTCATCTCAGGTCATGAACTCAGGGTTGAAGGATTGAGCCCCATAATAGGCTCTGCACTGGGTGTGGAGCCTGCCTGGGATTCTCTCTCTCTCTTTCTCAAAACAAAACAAAACAAAACAAACAACAACAACAAAAAAAAACCCTCACAAACTGGGTGGCTTAAGTGACAGAAATGTGTTGTCTCAGTTCCAGGGCTAGAAGTGTGAGATCAAGGTTTTGTCAGGGTTTGGATTCTTCTGAGGGAGGTGAGGGAGGGTCTATGCCAAGATGCTCTTAACTTCTAGTGGTTTGCAGCAATCTTCAATGTACTTTTGCCTGTGGATGCGTCACTACATTCTCTGCCTTCATGTTCATGTGGCATTCTTCTTGTGTCTATGTCTGCATCCAAATTTCCCCTTTTTATAGGGACACTATTCATATTGGATTATGGCCCAACCAATATCTTAACTTGATCATGTACAACAACCCTATTTTCAAATAAAGTCACATTTCAAGGTAATGGTGGTTAGGACTTCAACATACTAATGTGAGGGGGATGCAGTTCAGCCCATAATAGTATCTGTATATTGAATATCTGACTACTCTCAAAAAAGTATAGGAACTGTTTTTGTACTAAGTATAATATTCATAATGTAGGGGGAAAGTTCTGAAAGGAAGGGATCAATATCCTAGTTTTGCCTTAACGTTAAAGTTTGAGTCTTTCAGTTATCTTTTTTTAAAAGATCATGAGAATCTCAAAGATTATGTAATTAAGAGTTGAGAACATGGATGTTTTGTAATTTTGCAACTTAGCATGGAAACAGTGAAACAAGTACAATATTTGGAATCATCATACCCTATAATATTGCTAGGCTACATTTGGATGGACCTTATTTTATTCGTATATCTTGAGAATTTCATTTTATGTAAAGAGGAGTTTTTAAGAAGCATTAAAAATTCTCAGTAATATACCTCTGCAACCAGAAGGTATAAGTTTAGTTTGTTTCAATTTAGTTCCTATTTCCTGGAGTATCAGAACACAGTATGAGGCTCTACAGAGCAAATACAGTTTTGATTCATTTCTTTCTGTGAATTTTGTTCTATATGATGTGTCACTGCATTATACCAAGAAGAATTGACCCTATTACATTTGTGACTTCTTTAAGTCTAGGGACAGTCAGCTGCCCATCTTCAAAGGGGAGAAGCTTCATGACATCTTCAAGTCACAGGGCACCTGAAGCCCATTAATGGAGGGGAGGTTTTCCCTAAAAATTTTTAACCGAAGTATTGACTATTAATGCATAAATACACCTAAATTTTTAAGGTAACATTGAAAGTGGGTGTAAGATTCAGGAGCCTAGAACTGTCTGTTTGTTTTGTTTCATTTTCAGCTACCAGACCAAGATAACTAATAGTGAGAGGGAAAAATGATAGATTACAAAAGAGGAAATGGGGAAATAAACCATGATGAGAAGAAATGAGAAGAGACAAAGATGAAATGGAGAGACAGGCAAGTTGGAAAAAATAAAAGAAAGGGAGAAACAGCAAGATGAAATGAAAAAAGAGAAAAAAACTGGAAGAGATTAAAAAGAATTAAAATAATTATCAATGAATGACAAACACAGTTTGACATAAGTTTCATAATTATGAATTATGAATACTCGTCATTTCACCACCAGTACTCCAGACTTAGAACCCAACTGGGGTATCTGAAATGTGTTTCCTCACTCCTGACTTTCCAGAACCATTGGGTGTAAATGATTTCCTTTCACTTGTACTTAAGCTGGATTTGAAGGTGCTAACAGTCTTGAGCAGGAATTAGCAGCAGATAAACTTACAATATACTAAAGTTATTTACATAGTTAAAAAGAAAACCCTATAAAATTTTCTTCTTTCCATTTTCCTGTAAAATCATTTATGTTACACAGACTCTGCAACCCTTTTTTTTTTTAAGAGAAAAACAACATATTGGGCAGATTTGTCAATGTAATTGAAATAGAGCATGGCTATAACTATAGTATAGAGTTGCCCTTGTAAAAGAGGCTTTAATATGTATACTCATATAGCTTCTATAGTTCTTCCAGGCTGATCCTGCAAAATAACGAAGGAAACCCCTGGTGAATTAAACAGCTTATTAGTCATGGGGGATCAGTGAATAGGGTTCTCCTGCGGTTCAATATATGGACAGGTAGCAATGAGATCAGGAGAAAAAAATCAAACCCGTGGTTAGTGAGTATATATTACGGCATCCTGCAAATGCAGTGTAGGAAATAACTTCATTTCAGAGACTCAATAATTTAGTACCTCTCCCCTAGGGATCCAGGTCAGAATTTTCGTCTTGGCAGAGCCAGGCAGAGTGTTCAGGCTGAAGAGAAGTAGCCAAGGCAGCATATCCTAAAGGGCAGACTCTGAAAGCCTCACTAGGCTCCCCAGCCCTTCAGTCCTCATTGTGTTGATGAATTAGGCATTTGACACCAACTACTGTTCATTCATTTTTGTTGTGAAAGGGAGGTTCTTCCAGACCTTGCTTTCATCTGGTGAGTGCCGAGCTCCTACTGCAAAAAAAGAGTGGATCCCATAGTTGTCCTTAGGAAACTGATGAGTCCCTGTGACTTAAATACTCAGGTTCTGTTTAGCCATGCCTTTCTCATTATATGCGGAGATGAGGAGGAAGCTTCTTGACCACCTCAGGGCTTCCAGCTGTTAGCATTCCCTCTTCCCCACTCACAGCCTTTCCCCTCTTTATCCACTCTCCATCCCTGCTAAAAGCTGAGGCAAATACTAGGGCATAAGTCATTTTCAGAGGTTGTATTCCAAGTACTCCCCAGGTGGGCAAGGTGTGGAATTTGACTCCATTCCAAGCTGTGCCTATAACCTGTCACCACCTACCTTGTGATATCCGTCAGAGCAAGAGCCCCCATCTAGACTTATTATCATAGGAAGAAATTGCTGCCCAGCGCAACCGTATGATTTGTGTGTTGATGCCCCAGTTCTAACAGGTCCCTGTAACAAAATGAGATCTTATCTCTTTCTCTCAGAAAAGTGGTCATTTCACTGAGACTTACAATTTTCTCTGGAAAAAAGTACCATTTCTTTCTGCACATGAGTTTACATGTACACACACACTAACTGTGAGGTACTGAAAACTGAAAAGATTTGAGTAAGTGTGCTGAGATAAGAAATGCATGGTCACATCTCATGTGAAATCAGGATTTATGGATGAAATGGAAAGGATGGATTCACAGAATTCTCCTTTCCCATTAATTTATTAACTGGTTTCCAAGAGTTCGCTAGAGAAGACCAAGGAGAACTTGGATTTGGAATGTGGGGATTACATTTTTAGCTGGGCAAGAGTTTAGCGCTTCCCTTTGAACAATGCTGGGTCTTAACGCACTTTCAAATGCTGGGTCCTCGTCTGCCTGCCAGAGGTTAGCAAAAAAATTGGGGGCTGTGGCTCTTTCAACAGAAACCCCCAAGGAATCCAGGCATCTTCATCTTGTCCTAAATAAAGGAAAGCTAACATCCTGGTCCTAAAATCTGCCACATCTTTTTATTAATAAACAATGTCTTTTTTTTAATCCCCCAGTTGTCTTCAATAATTTTTTTTTTTCCCTTCAAGGGAATGTGAGATGCTATGCTGTAGGGATGAAAAGAAGAATAGGACACCACCCCTGCCTTAAGGACACTCTCAGTCTAGTGGGAAATATAGGAGCATTAATAAATAATTATGCAGAGGTTGATAAATGCAACAATAGACTATGATCAAGTATAAGGACTTGACAGAGAGGAGGGAGGAGACCTAATGCGTCTGCAGATCTGGAGGATGCCAAGTGAACAAAACTTCTTTTTCAAAGTAAGCCCTCTGCGAAATCTTTCATGCTTCTGTCAGCAAAAATGTGTCTGATCCAAGCCTCTTCTCAGTGGCCTGGATGAGGCTATGAGAAAGTTGCATTTGCTCAGTGGACCAGCAAGGGAGATGGTAGGTTGCAACGTCCGTGTGTCCTGTAATAGTTTAATGAACGCCGGCCACAGATCCCATGTGCTGATTGAAATTCCTGGAAAACCAGTCAGGATTTTAAAGTTCTAATATAAGCAACAACGGCAACAACTGATCATTATTGAGTGCCACGTGCCTTACTGAATAGTGGTCACGTGTCCTATCATTTTACTTCTCACAGCAGCCTTGTAAGGGTGCCAAGGAATGTGAGGAGCAGAGGAGCTAAATCATTTTTCTTTCAGCTTTTCCAAGGTCACGTAGCTGATAGGAGGCACCCGACTTTCAAGCACAGAGCTGACTTTTAGATTTCTCGTTCGGTTCTTGTTTCTGCTTCCTCACATCTCTACCTAGACAATGCAGCTGCACAAAGGAAGATATGAACACTTTAATACTGAGGTTAAATGTTTTTGTAAGTGATGGAAGGGTTCGGAAGCCCTTTAATGGCCGTGCTCCTTCACCTGTGCTCCAGCATGATGGTATCGTGATAACCATCTGCTGGGGTTAAGAAAATTACAGTTCCTTCATGGTACCTTAGTTTACTCAAGGTGCTTTGGGTGTCTTAACATTTCCCTAACTTCCTTTATCTTGGAAGGAAGAAAGGCAGAGACGCCTTCAGGGTGCTAAAACTCTGTATTTATTGAGAACATGCCTCAGGGGTATTTTAGACAAAATAAGCTCATAATAGTAGATATTTCGTGAGCAGAATCTAGGTTAAGAAGCTTTGCAGGCTAGTCTGTATAGACTGATATTAACTTTTCCATTAAGTAGGGCAGACTGAATGAGTATTTCAGGATTGGATGATGGATGAAGAAACGATGCAAAGGTGACACCGTCCTACATTTGTAGTGGTGACATTATCACTTCCTTTTCCTTTGTGATGTTAAAGTAATGGGCATCCAAAGAGAAGGAAGATTTGTTTTTCTGTATGTGTGTGTTTCGCCCCCCCCCCCAAGTATGTGTTAGCTGTGGGTGGAATCCAAAGGAAGCTGTCATCAAAACTGAATTTTTAGCTAAGACCAGTGACCATAGTCAACACCCCCAGCAGAGTGGTCTAGAGCAGAAAGCAATGACAATGTCAGCTCTGTAAAGTTTGGCTCCTGGGCAAGGGACAGAGAACACAACCATTACCCTGGACATAAAATACTGTCCCATTGTCTTAGGGATCACCAAGTGGCAGCATGCTCTCTTAACATATTTTACTAATATGAAAGTTGCAACTGAAAGTTCAAAAACTATGTGCTGAAGAACAGATTACAGGGATGCGCCAGGCATCTGTCCCATTCGGTGAACAGGCCTTGGAACAGATGTCTCGAATTTCTTCAAATCCAGAACATGCTGTCCAATTTTTTTGGTGGTAAACATACTTTTTTTCCTTTTTGTCACTGCTCACCAAAGTATTATATTTAATGCATAAAATATGTAAATTCTTAAAGCATCATTTTGCTCTTTAGTGAGTTTAGATATTACAAAACGGTTTAATTATAAAAACAGACAGACCTAGTCCTGGGACCTGTGCAGCTAGAAATAAATGTGCAATCAAAACTGCAATTACCTGCAGAATTTAGTGTAAACAGATCAGCAATCACATAACAAACACAGGCTAGTTTGCATTCTGATATGAATACAGTTAGATCCAAAGCAATTTTCCTTTATTTATCTTAGCTGCTCAGCATAAATAAAGCAAGGGCATTGAAGCAATTAGCATAATTAGAGTATCGTGGTCAGGCCCTGTGTGATTTCAAGAGACGTTTCACTTTAGAATTCTTTTTCCCATACAAGAGTTTCCCTGAGCCACTAAAATATCGCTTTGGGCATTTTTGTATTTCAAATTTGCAAGTTGTCAGTTTGAAAAACCCTTGACACACGGATGTGAAAGCATCTCACAGACAGCCACAGAAGGCATACCCTCAGCTTTTCATTACTAAGAAGCTGGGGAATTTCCTTCTTCAGCTCTTTCTCCTACTTGACGTTTAACCCTAGAAATGTCAGTCTTAATTATTTCCATTGCCTTCAAATTGGGTCCAAGGGTTAAAGACAACTTGTTCCAAAAAAATAGGGAATGGGAGTAGAGGGGAAGGAGAGGTTATATCATGTAGTAACAGCTTAGCTACTGGTGATCTGATGTTCAGTAGCTCCCAAGAATCAGGCGGAGATCAGAGCGGGGTGAGCAGCCACGTGTGGCTTACTTTGCAGGATGCTCGGGAAGCATGGGGAATATTCTCTGCGTAGAAAGATGGTGATGCTAACTGGTAGATGATAAAACTGGCTCTGGAAAAACACAAACGGAAAAAAAGAGTTCTTTTGGTTTCTGCATTTCGTTATTCTTTCGTGAGTGTGAAGCACTTGAGAAAGACTGCCTTTTAGTTGGAAAGAAGAAGGTGCTGGTCTAGGGCCATTTTGTATGTAGTGGAACTCATTCCGGCCCCTCGAACGAAGTGTGAGTCTTCATATAGGTTGTGCTTTCATTCTCTTTAAAAAATTATTTTTTAAAGTTAACATACAGTAAAATTGAATCCTCTTGCGTGTGTTTTTACAAATTTTCACACACATTGAAATGCATGTAACCACCACCACAATCTGGATACAGAAAACTATCATCACCCCCAGAAACTCCCTGATGCCATCCCGTTGTGTCTCTTCCTCCAAACCCTGGCAACCACTGATTTGTTCGCCTTCACTGTTTTTTGTTTTTGTTTTGTTTTTTTTAATCTTTAGGAGTAGGTCATATAATATAGAATCATACGGTCTGTAACCTTTGGAGATTGGCTTCTTTCACTCACCAGAATGAACTTAATATTCATAGCAGTAACTCAGAGCTTTCTTTTGCTAAGAGTCTCCCGTTGTAGAGCTGTCCCACAGTTGGTTATCCATTTGCCCATTGAAGGGCATTTGGGGTGATTCCATTTCCATTTCTTGGCAGTGGTGAACAGAATTGCTATAAACATCCATGCACAGACTTTTGTATGAACGTGGGTTTTCATATCTCTAGGGCAAATACCCAGGAGTAGGATTTTGGAATCATAAGGTAAATGTGAATTTCGCTTTCTAAGAAACTGGCAAACTGTTTCCCGGAGTAGCTATGCCATTTTGCATTTCCATCAACTGTGTTGCTCTGCCTCTTTGCCAGCACTTGGGATTGTCAGGATTTTTTTAAAAAATTGATTTAGCCTCTTCTAATAGGTATGTAGTGGTATTTCATCATGGTTTTAACTTGCGTTTTGCTAATGGCTGCTGATCTTGTGCTGTGTTTATTTGCCATGTGTATGTCCTCTTGAGTGAAGTATTGGCTTCTCGGGTCTCTTGCCTGTTTTAATCGGGTTCTTTGTTGTGTTCTCAGTCTTAATTTATCTTTGCAAATGTTAGGGAATCTCAGCCATGTATCTAGTTCTCAGTCATGCTTATTAACTCAAGCCCATTCAGAGACACGGCTTTGACTAATACAAATCATGAGTAAAATTCAGCTCAGTAAGACCAAAATTCCAGGATTAAGGGACTAATAAAAAAAGAAAATCATTGTAGAATAAGCCCACTCCATTATTGAACTTCCAATCTTTTGATCTTTCTAAACGTCCATTCTTTTTTTAAAGAAAACCTCTGTCCAGTCTTAATTTCTTCTTTCTTTGGCCTCTTTCTAGCCTCTGGCCCAGTTGTAGTCACACTTTACTATTAACTACAGGTTGAACGTTCTTTTCCTCCTGGGACAGTGTATAGCTGCTCATCCATTTCTCTCTGAGCTGCTGGGTACAAGTTCGGGGAGCATCGGCGGACAGGAGATGGAGCACACATCTTGCACTGTGGCTGCCTATGCTGGGCAATTTGCCTGTGTCCCTTCACTTAATCCTGGGAGGATAGGTGTTCGCTTATTCTACAAACAAACAAAAACCCAAATTCAGAGAAAATAAAGGACTTGCCCAAGCTCATACGGTTTATAAGTGTCTGAATCCAGGATTTGAACCTAAGCCTCTCTGACTCTAGAAAAATCTCTTTCTGTGCAACTGCTAGGTAAGCAGAAGTCTACGATAAATGAAATAATTGCACAGGAGCCTTTAGTCCCTACTACCGACAGCCCTGAGAATAATAGATAAAAGTAGGTATTATTCTCTCCCTTCCCTTTGAAAAATTATTGTGCTGTAATGTAGCAAACCCTTTCTTCCTAAAAACAGAGTAGAAAACTAAGATCTGATCATTCTGCTGAGGAAAAGAAGAAGTAGCCTTCCCTGGTCTAGGTTGACTCCCACAGTTCTTTGGTTCATAGTCCTAGAGAACCATGCTTACACTTTAAAATCAACTTGAAAAAGGATACGGAGTTATTTAAGAAATTCAATTGTACAAAGGGTATGCATGCAGAACCTCAGAAATGCAGTTAACAGCATTCCTTAATTCTTTAATTTCTGAGTTAAAGAACTAAGCATGATGAACATAACTGTAAGCACTAGGAAAATTAGAGAAGAACATTTTTATTTTCCCATAGTGGAGAAGGGCTTCCTAAGGAAAGAAACCCAAGAGTCATAAAAGACTGACAGAGGTAATTATTTAAAAGATTTAAATTACATACAATGAAAGATACCATAAAAAAGTTAAAAGACAAATTGTAGGCTGATAGAAAATACTTATGACACATGAAACAAAGGATCAGAATCCAACCAAATGAAGAGATGCAACAATTCATGAAGATTAACATTCCGTTAGAACATAGTCAAAGGATATGAATAAGAATATCACCAAATAAATATAGATGACCAGTTGATAGAGATTACTGAAACTTTTTGCCATTATTGACCAATACTGAAAAGAGCGATAATATCCAATGTTGGTGAGAACATGAGGAAAGTAAATAAGTAAACTCTCATTTACTACTGATGGGACTGCATGGTTCTGTCACCTTCTTGTAAATAATTTGGGGGACAAAAAGACAATTTGGCAGCATCTAGTAGGATTGGCCAAGTAATTCCATTTTTAAGAATTTTACACTACAGGAAAGTTAAGAGAATCCATTGGTGTGTTATTTGTAATTGCCCCAAATTTTGAAAGTTCCTTCAAATAAGGAAATGGTTAAATGCAGTAAGGTATAAGATACTACTTAGAAAAAAACGTGCGGGGCGCCTGGGTGGCACAGCGGTTGGGCGTCTGCCTTCGGCCCAGGGCGTGATCCCGGCGATCTGGGATCGAGCCCCACATCAGGCTCCTCTGCTATGAGCCTGCTTCTTCCTCTCCCACTCCCCCTGCTTGTGTTCCCTCTCTCGCTGGCTGTCTCTATCTCTGTCACATAAATAAAAATCTTTAAAAAAAAAAGAAAAAGAAAAAGAAAAAAACGTGGTAAACCTGTATTGCTGACATGACAAGATATTCAAGATGTATTGTTGGACTCAAAAGCAAGTTACAGGAGTTTACATATATATAACGTGTGTATATATGTATGCATAAATCTAAAATCCTACTATCTCAGATTAAAGCTTAATGAGAAGGCAAAAATACTGATTCACATTCTTCTCTTAAATAATTTTGCTTTGACCTTAAATAGAAGTTCATGCAGCATTTTTTGAAACCAATACTTATCAATGAATTAAAGAGACTCTTCTTAAATAAATTTTGCATGATATTCTGCCCGTAGATAAGAAGCTGTATTATTCTCTCAAACAATAATACTAGTTTCCTTAAAAAATGTTACCAAATCTTTTAGACGTTTTGTTTAGTCAGCTAGATATCATGATAAGAACATTTGTTTATTACATTTCATTCGGTGTCATAATCTAATATAAAATCTACAGGGAGAATTTATGGCCTACCTCTTAACTATTATTGGTCAGTGTAGTCCAATTAATAAGAATACTTGCAAATTCTGCTGTGTGTGGTGCTTACTGTTTCACAGAGCAATAGAAAATACTCCTTATGTCAGTGCTTTTTCTGTATATGCACCATGGCCTGCTGGAAACCTCAGCCAAAGTGCCCACTAAAGAAACAGTTAACAGAATAGGCCCGATTTGTATACTGTCCTGGACCCCATCGTGAAAATGATAAACAGTATATTTCTTTATATTGGAAGTCAGGCTTTTGTGGCCAAATCCCTTCAATAACGCAATCACCAGGAGCTGGGTATTGTAGAAACATATGAAGAAGTCAGGAGTGTGACTAGAATACAGTTTTGAGCGGACAAGTATTTCCAAGCCATGGCTTACCTGTCACTTTTCAGGTAACAAGTTCACAATGATATGTCATGAGAACGGTGTCTATTGCCCCTGTCTATGCATAGTAGGAATCTTCTGTAAGTTCCTTATTCGTAAACCTCTATGTGGTGATTTCATCTCTTCTTTCCTAGCAACCTAGTTTGTTTTTCTTTCTTTCTGGAACAAAAGAAAAAAACCCAACAAGTAAATAAAAGTCGTCTAGAGTTTCCACGGTGACCACATAGTGAAGTGCTCTGTAAAGACTTCATGAGCGCCCGGATGTGAACTCGCTCGCATACTCTAAGCAGAGACTCAAGGGTGTGGCAGGGCAGGGGATCCTGCCCAAACACAGCGGCTACCTTAGCGTTAGGAAAATCCTCTTTCCAGAACAGGTACTGTGACTTTTTCAAAGCCACGGGACAGAATGCTTATAAGCCGAACTTATTAGCAAGGAAAGGAAGCAATAGACTGGCTATTATTGTCAGAGGATTCAAAGATTAAAAACAAAAAACAAAAAACCAAAAAACTAAATTAGAGCAAGACATTCTTCCCGTATGCTCTGTCTCTACAGAGAGATGCCGTTTGATATAACAGGCAAAGCCAAGGGTAGTGTTTACTCACATTTTATAATGGGAAGTATGAGTGTGTGTGTATAGTCATGAAAGTTAGTACTAACACGTTTACTAAAAGAAATCTGGATGGGGACCTCAGTTTTGAAGTTTTGAAGCCTGTCTTTTCACTGCCATTCTACTGCGATGTCCTTAGGGATATACCTTTGTAGAAGGGCTCACAATTTATTTGACTAAAGACTAGTGTAAAGTTTAGTGTTCACAAGCAGTAAAAAAGGACATTTGAGTGTGGCAGCTGTTCTAGGCACAGCGTCGATACAAATCTGCCTTTTGGTTGAATAACTTCTACAATAATCTATACAGTAGAATCATATAAATCGTGTCTTTTAAAACTATACCTGTACACGGCACCTGGGGGACTCAGGCGGTTAAACCTCTGCGTTCGGCTCAAGTCAGGATCCCCGGTCCTGGGACAGAGCCCCGCGTCCTGCTCCGTGCTCAGCAGGGAGCTTGCTTCTGCCTCTGCCCCTCCTCCCCACTCATGTTCTCTCTCTCTCTCAAATAAATAAAGAAAATCTTTTTAAAATTTTAAAAAATAAAATACATAAATGAAATTATGCCTGTATAGACTCTAAGTTTCATGGAAAAACAGGCTATATCTGTCTAGTTCATCACTATCTTCAGTGTCTAGTGCCTAGGTCAGGTAAGCAACAGCAGCTTAATAAATATTTAGTGAATTAATCAATTAATTAACATGTCCACCAGAACATTAATGGAATTTATCTCTGGATTATGGACTATTTGTATTTTCCCATTTTTGCTTATTGCATGCTCTAAATTTTCTAAAATGAAGATGAATTACTCTTTCACATTTGAAAAAGAATACATTTTGCCATTATTGAAAGGTTCTTGGAATCCCCTTAAATCTGTATACTTATTATTAGTTACATTAGTAAGTGTGCTGTCTTTCATTCACAAAAGAATATGCTAGTTTAGGGCATACAGTTTGGGGTTATTTTTCTATCACTGTTGATAATTTTGTACTGATCCACCCACACTCCCCTGCCCTGTCCCCTGTGACCTAGAGTTGACATTCACAGGCCAATTGTCTGGGTTAGGAACGCTCTCTTTGGCCACAGAACAGTGAAACCTCTTACCTGGGGCCTCAGGTTCCTGACCTTGGGCTCATCACATAAATTCTTGAAGCAGCTGAGCTCCACGCCACTGGTGTGAGTTAAGAGTTTATCATTAGACCTGAGGCAGGCGGGACCCCGTGTTTACCTTCAGCTGCCTGTTTTTGTTCCGTGGCAGTAGTGGAATCTTAAGATACATACAGAGAGATTCGGTTCATCGATATGTAAATGGGTAAAATGACACATCTCTGTTGAGGTTATTATGATCTCAAATTCCTATTGGCAATTTTTAAAAATCTTCAGTGATGGGTTCAACACAACTACAATTGTAATTAAAAACTTCTGTTTAAAATGTTATTTAACGTACCTTTATTTTCTATATGGAAAAGGGTAATAATCATAAACAGTGAGGAATAGAGTCATAATTTATAACTGTATAGAGTGTAGATTGTATTTTTCCCCCAATGAAATGCAGAGATACAGAAAAATTACCATGATTTGTGTTATAACACTGGAGTCAGAACTAATATGGAGGAGTGTTTTCTCAACTTGATGCATGGGCTTTAGCTATGCAGCTCCCATCAGCACTAATGGGAGATTCAAGGCTAAGTGCCAGGGATAAAACAGAGACTATAATGCAAGCTTTGGCTGTTGTATAATTGGAAACCGATTTTCATTGTGATTTTATGTGCTGTTTTTTGCTTTTGGGGTTCCTGCTGTTATACTTTCACAATTTGATTTTCAGGTATGGTAAAAGATAACATTTAATAATAAATAAAATATGTACCCAATTTTTTCTATCTTTACCAGTGAAATGATGTAGTGGATTAGAATTCCAATTGAAAGATAGAGCCAAAGGTTTGACTAAGATATTGGGTATGTGTTGCTTGCACAATGTCTAGAAAATTCAGTTACCCGTCTATTTGAAAAAGAAATTGGTGTACGTTTTCCTGTCTATCCAATTACCAGTCTGTTTTTCCTGAACTGTTTTCATACATCAGTGGTATGACTATATTATGAAAAACAATGAAAGCCCTTGAACTATCTCACATGGTCATAACGAGCATGAATTGGAAATTAATATATATGACAGGAATAATGAGTAAATATGGTGGTACATAACTTCCCCCTCACATAGACAGTGTTTCTGTACCCCTGAAAGGAAAATTAAATCTTCTGTGGCTAAAATAAATGAAATTTATTTCTCCTGCTTGCTTAATATCAATAAATGAGTAGATTTTGCCAACTTTAATATTTAGGTGCTCTTTGTTTAATCATTTGTGTATTTAACTGATGGCAGCTGCCCTAATTTAGGGCACATTCGAATGTGCCAACCAATTCATTTTTGAAGATACAAATTACACAAATCAGTGTTTCACGTTGGCATGCTCAAACAGGAAGCTTTTAGGGTGTATTATTAATAGTAAAGTGGTAAGTATAGGTTTCAACATAGGCATACACTTTGGCCAATTGTTTGAGAACGTGGCTAGCTCATAGAGCAATGGCCATTAATTGGAACTGCAGTTTCCTTACATTCAAATCAAAACCTCTTTGAATATTCAATCTATATCTATGCCAGGGAGACCATCAGCCTTAAGTCTCATGTTGGGAGAGCCATCATGGGGGTCAGTAATGCTGTTCAGAGAGCAGTGCAGCTGAGAGAGAAGCATAAAGGAACACCCGACCATGATCACATATATTGGACACGACACGTTTCAGTCAGATGGAGTAATTGATTCACTAACTCTTCAATTTTATACCCAATTCCCAGAACTCCGCTATGAAGCCACCAATGCCCAGAGAGTAGGCACTCACTCGGCAGTAGACAGGAAGAGTGATGATCTCATACGCGAATCAAGACACCCATGCCTCGGGGAACACTCTTGTGAGACGTGCCACCAGAGAAGAGGGAAAACCAGGGGTACAGGGCATATGGTACACGGAGCACTGCTCACCTGGACAGTCTGAGTTAGCAGCTAGAGTCTTGAGCTGGTCCGTTAGCCTCAGCCCGGTGGTTCACGTAGCTTTTGACTATTAACAAAGCTTTACGCTCCTGTGACCTCATTTCAGGTTGGGGTGTCGTGGGCCGTAAACCTGTGTGGACCAGTTTTCATTTGAACACCAGGAAATGAATGAACGAGTCTTCTGTATTGTTTTAGACAGTCGACAAAGAAACTCATGTATTTCTGTAATGTCATGGTTGTCCTCATCCCATTGAGTTTCTCCCAAGCAAGGCTTGTAGCCCCAAGTTCTGAAAGGACCTGCTGCTTAAAGACACCACACACACACACACACACACACACACACAATCACACAGTCACACAGTCACATAGTCACACAATCACAATAACACTGGAAAAGGAATCGTTTAAGACTGAAAGGCTCTTGAGATTCTGGATCTCAGTTTGGTCAGAGGTACGTGGCTACAGTCAGACCATCTTCTCCCTGCTCTGCTGTGCTGTTAGCCCACAAGGGCCCAGACCAAGAATAATAAAGCTCCAACATCCCTGCATTCAGCATTTTACAAATCTCTTTGGAACAGAAGAGTAAATAATTTCTTAAACAGTTTGGCTCTTACAGTAGTCAGTCTTGGACAGCTGTCAACAGGAAACCCCAAGTCATCTAATATTAAACTCCGAGATCACAGAGGGACCTGTCACCTAAACCTTGACATAGGACCTATGAGAATTATTTTTATTTTTATTATTAGAAAGCACTGACAAGTATTTGGAAAAGCTGGGGAGACCTAGAAGAATGGATTCCCATTTCTCCTAAATACCGTCTTCATTCACTTACTTGAAGGCTTGTTTAAAATAAGACCGTTTTTCCTCTCTTAGTAACTTGAGAAACATCCGTTGCAAAAATCATTCCCTTGTAATGCAATCCTAGGACAATGTAGCCACGACTATGCATAATAATTGTAAGAAATTATGTTTTTTTTCTTGAAAAAGTCCTGGAGCCTTACCCACCCCAGCATGCTGCAATTTATAAATCTGTCATCAGTTCACTTAAGATGATAGAATTTCTGTGACAAAGCATTTGTGACTTTGTCTTTTTATACGTGGTCTGGAGTAGTGTACTATTTTCTTTATGCATGCAACCTTTCCAGGATCATCTAGCTGATTCTTATTCTTTATGTCTCCTACGGTGGGAGGGGACTTGAGGAAAGCATGTTTACTCTCAGGGGTAGAGGTGGGTGGGGAAAGAGATCATGTAGGGGAAGGAACCTATCCCCCCACCCTCCTACCCCCATCTCCCTGCCATCCCCCTGCTTCCTCTTGCAGATTCCCAACACCACTCTCTGCATTGACTGACCCAGCCTGAAACCGTGGTCCCAGCCCTGCGGCCCTGTCTGATCCACTTTTCACTGAAGGAAGAGTCTGCCTCGAGCCAGAGCTGGGAAAGTGGAGGGCAGGGGTTGAGGGCAGGATTTTTTCGATCCCCGCTGAAATCAGAGACATACGAACCTGTACTCTTAAGAGGGAGGTGATATGGTCTCCCAAGAAGGCAATTAAGCAGACAAGGAGTGTGGGAATTAGGGATCAAAACTGTGAGGCGAACAGGTTGAGTGGTCTTAGACAAGTTACATTTAATCTCAGAGCCTCATTTTCCTTACTTCAAGCAGGGGCAGTGTTGGAATTAATTAATTTTGCAGGGTGCTTGGAGATCCACGATCAGAGACTAGAGCAGGGCAGAAGGAGGTTTTGTGTTGCTGTTACTCTTGTTCCTAGAAAAATGAAAGCTTCCTCATTTTTTACCACCACCCCCCAAACCCCCATACCGGACAATGAGAAAAAGTAACCTGTCGGCTTTATCAAGTATTCACGTGCATTTCATTGAAACCTTGCCTCAGCCGTGTCTCTGAGCACAGATACTGGGTGATTTTGGTAACATTTTCTGTGGGACTGAGTTGCAATGATTTTATTCTAACCTTCCTGTTATTTCGTAATTTTATGCAGGGCTGATGATGTCACTGTCTTGGAGTTGGTCTTTGGTGGTTTGGTTTTTTAGGATATTCTTCATGCCTTGTCATGATACTTCTCAAGGCAGCTCCGTGAAACTTGGCGGAGTCCCCAAAATTTGACCTTAGGACTGAAAAGGGCTAACGTTTCTGAGGCTGACCACCACCTCAGCCTCTCTCTGCCCTGACCCCTTTCGATTTCTTTCCTTCTTTTCGGCAGAACACAAATTTCCAAGTTGTGTGTGTTTGCTTGTAAATACACTACTCAGCTGTGTTCCTGTCCTTTGTGTCAACAGGAAAATCCCCTTGTTCTATGTTTAGCTTGAATAATTACCAAACTGTTTGTAATTAGAATGTGAGGATGTGACCTCACAGCAATTTTTTCATTTCCTTTCTCTGTATTTAATACATTTCAGAAACTGAAAATACCAAATCTGTCCCTTTTTTTTTTTTGATGCTTATCAGTAATGGAAACATTGCAAAACAATCAGCCCAATACCTATGCTTTGTTCATTTATTGCCTTCTCTGAAGATAAATTGACTGTACTCAACGCTCTTCAGCATTTTTCTTCACCTAGATATTATTGCCTTGTGCGGCCACCCCAAGGTGACTGTTATCACTTAATTAAATCCTTGCACGCTGGGAAGAAAAAACAACATTGTTCCTCCATAACCCCAAGGAGCCTATTTTTAAGCCACTAAGCCTTTTCCCTGTTTTATTAACTTATTCCTGGCTACAACAAGACATACTTTTGTTGATGAGCAAAAGGTTGTATTAGCTTTTTATTTTCTGGGTAAACTTATCTATTCTCTGGGAAGAAGGAAGAAAAAAAAAAAAAGAATGGACATTACAAGGGAAGGGAAAAAATGGGAATCTCTTCAACCTCCCTGGTTCTAGTAAAGGTCTCTGTAAACACCATGCTGGAAACTAGAAGCAGGGGATTCAGGAAAGGGAATGAGAAAATAAAATGTAAACATCAAACGAGAACAAGACTAAAAGTAAAATGACGTGTCTGTCTATTGGGGGAAGCATGCAGGGTAGAGGACACCACTTTCAAGCTAAGAAACGAGGCATAGAAGTTACATGGGTTTTTTCGTTTGTTTGTTTTTTTAAGGAAGAAATGATCTAGTGGCCCTTCCTTTTGTTGCCGCCTAGAGTAACATCTCTTTATTAACCTTTTGTTTAATGTGCTTAGTTTTTTCCCCACTCAGGTTTCCTTCTTTACCTTATGGTATCAGGCATCCATTATCAATGCGCCCCAGTTATGTTTCAAGGCATCAGGGAAATACCACTGGGGTATATTGAGGGGTGTGTGTGTGTGTGTTGCATGTGGGGACGTGTGCGCACATACGTGTATGTGTGTGCGTGCCCATGGGCTAGAAGTAGGGATGTACGACCTGTAGCCCGCAGTTCTGAGTGCAGCACTTAGTATCAGAAAGTTCAGTTGCCACAAAGGAAGTTATGTGTTCACACATAGGAAATTATGTACCTGTTAGTTTGTTTCTAGTCCGTTACATCATGGGCCAGAAAATGGGTTGTCACTTCTAAGATTTGGACCCAAGCAAGCATATGTGTTTATTCATGATGGTAAATCATTTTACCACACGCTGTGGTCACCAACAGAGTAAATGCTGCTTAAAGCTGTAATATTGGCAAGAGTAGTTGATGCTGTGACAGGCTGGGGCTGGATAGAGACCTGGTTCCTATATAGTTAGATAATTAAGATATCTGAACTGTCACCGATCATTGCCCACAGGTTACACATTTCCCAGCTTCATACACAGAACACACGATTGTGAACACTGGCTCACTCCCTCTTAGGGTGCAGGATATGTTCGGTGGCTCAGTGTATCCATCTCGGAAATGGGAAAAGCACAAACACCTCTAGGATGATGTGAGAAGGAGCCCTAAAACGCCTGTGAAAATCCGTTTAAGAAAAAGGCCATCTGTCCAAACACCAGGAGTTGTTTCTTGCTTGGTGCATAAGACCTTCCATTGCCTTCTTGGAGCGACTGAGAATCTTCATGAGTTGCTTCTTGGATTCAGGTCAGATCTGCAGTAGTTTCCATCTTGCCGGCCAAATGGACGCCTGTGGGGATGTGTATATCTTCCCACTCGCTGGAGTGGACTGGTTTACTTTTTTCCCTCTGCAGGTTAATTTCTTTCCCTTTATAATAGCATTATAAATATCTTACCGAGGCAGGTTAGAGCCCTTCGAAGACAGTGCCCTTTGTAGCAGCCGCCCATTTGACTTTCACCTTGAACAGTGTTCCTAGTGTCCCGATGAAGTTAGTAGGGAGGTATATACGTATTGGGCTTCAAATTCCAGTTTTGTTGGTCAGAAACTCTTCATGGCCTTCTCCTGACAACTTTAGAATACAACACAATCACAAAGTGAGTGTCATTTACTGTTTGTCCCCCTCCCTCTATACCTCCTTCTCCCTTCTCTCCAAGTTCAGCCAGGGTCATTCTTAAGCCATCCTTCTCAGCAGTGTATCCTTGGCCTTCCAGAATGTCAGATCAGGAGCCAACCCAGCTGTCCTCAGTCACCCATTTTTGTTCTTAATAATCTTCCCTGTTGGGAAACCCTTCCCTTCCCACCCGGATTCTGCTGACTGCATTTGCCCTTCGCGAAACAGAAAGACTGGTTGCCAGCCTCTGTGGAGGGAGCTGGCATGAGCTCAGTCACCCCTGGGGCTGCTCTGGCCTGAATAATCCAGTCCATGTAACCGTTCTGCCAGAGTCTTATGTTTCAATTACCTAATCATTTTTTCAGCTCCCTTTTGAACCCTCTCTAAATTCTTCTTTTTATAAAGCAGTGAACCCCAAAACTGAATTTACTTAGGATCTGAACAGTGCTGAATAAAAAAGAAAATTAACTTAGAATTCTAAAATTCAGTGTTGATGGTTCCCATTTGCAGACATTTAACTTAAAAATATTGATTCGATGAGTTGATCAGTTGCCCCATTTAGAAGAAGAATTGGGTGGTGTGTGTACACACAGACACGCAGACACACACATACAGACACACACACACAGGGTGGGAGCAATGTGTTGGCCATTTGCAGAGCCCTAGAGTACAGGAGACGCTCCCTAGGACACCGTGATCTCTGCTTGCTGAGCGTGAGGCAGCCAGCAGCCTTAAGTCTCTCTCATACCTCAGAGTATGGGTGTTATTTGAAGGTAAACAGAGCTAGACTGAGGCAAAATTGTCAAGCGGATGCAAGACTTTAGCATGAGGCATTTTCTGTTTCCTTTCCTCACCAGCCGCAGACATGGCCTCCTTCCCCACGCTGGTGAACAAGCCAGCTAGTGGTGTGCGCCTACAGGAAGTAGCTCGGGACTCAAAGCATGCGATGGACAAAGGGAGGGCCCCCTAGTCTCTGGTTTCCTCCCCGCTCCATCTCTCCCTGCACTCTTATTGCCTCGGTTCTCATATGGAACACAAACTGAGTTTGAGGAGGCTTGAGGACCCTCTCCTCTCCAGTCCATACCCATTTTCATCTGCTTCCCTTTATACTTGAAGAGGAAACAGTGGAAATAATACAGAATCAGTATAAAACCGTTACAACATTAGTATATTTAATAGAAGCTTACTAATAAGAACATATTACTGTTATTACCTCCGCTGCTTCAGTATCTAGAACATTGCCCTTTGTTGCTTCAAAGTCTTAGAGATTTTACACATGAGTCTGAATGACTATTCAAATACAACTGATTTTTCTGGGACTATTAGATGTCTATTTCCAATACCTTTGGAGCAGAGCAGAATTGCCTTTCTGTGTATTTGCCCAGTACTTTTTATTGTATGTATATTATTGAGGTCGAAAAGGGGAAAAGTTGCCTGGGAATCAACCCATATAAAGCAATGCACCTGTGGAATGGGGTTTACCTGGTAGATTGTCATCTGCCAAGGTATGGCTTAAACATACCTCGAAGACTGTCAGGTCCTGCCACAACCTCTCTGTTGGCTGAGGCCACAATCAGAGAAAACAACCACCATCTCCTTGTCCACGTCTGCTTTGGACATGGCCTTGAGCACACTTCCTCTCTGCCCTCTGCCCCAGGGAGCTCAGTGTGGGGGAACAAATGGTGGCAATTTGATGCCAAAAAGTGAAGAATCTCTGCCGTGAAAAAATACGCTCCTAATCCTCAGGGTCACTGTATAGTAGAGCAGATTGGATTTGAGTTCCTGCTTTACCACTTACCATGTGATCTCAATTTTCCTCATCTCAAAAGGGGATAGTGATAGTATGTACATCAGAGTTAGGAAGTGAGGATTGAGCTGGGTTAGTCAATGTAAAGTCCTTCTCCCAGGGTCCAAAACAGGGGCCACCTTAAAAATGGTGTTGCTGATAAGCATTCACACACACACACACACACACACACACACACCCACCCTAGAATTGTTCTCATTTTTAAATGACTGTGCTTATGAAACTAAAACCATTTTTATCCTGTTTTTATGTTTCTTTTCTTCTTGTCAACATTACTATGTTGTGCAAGTGTCTCGCTCTATATTTCCTTAATGTGTCTCTTTCTGGTAACTTCCACAATCCCTCAAGGTCAATGAAGTCTTCTTTCCTCTTACAGATATTCTGTCCCCAGCTTGTCCCCAACTTTATTAAACATTTTAAAAGAAATATTTATGACCAAGGTGGAATCTCATTTCAACGAAGAGTCCTTTTCTCGCTTGCCCCTTTAAGTTCACATCTAACTTAGTTTTAGCGCCCTTTGTAAATAACCGCTTCCTCCAAATGTGCATTTCTCCTTATGCAGGTTAGAAGCCACTCTTGTTAGCAAACACTCTAAGGCAGCATCTCAAGTCGAATAATAACCACTGTGGGTGCTGTTTATCAAATACCTACCATGTGATGGCCCTTGTACATGCATTTATTCTAATCAGCTCGACAACTCTATTGAGTAGAATAACTAATGTATAGATATTATTCTGTATATGCACATATGAGAAAACAAGCTGCAAATTCAGAATTCCATCTCGGGTCTATTTGAGTCCAAAGTGCCTGTGTTCTTTTCCACTGCCTCTTGAAGACCTTGAAGGACTCTCATTTCAAAGCTGGGCATAGAACTTGTTCATCTCTGGCCAGATAGGCTCTTTAGCTTCACTGAAGGAACTGAGGAGACAAGGCCATCATTGTCCCATCTCCTTGACCATTGCTCCGAATCTTAGAATCCCTCTGAATCTGACCAGAGTCTTTCTAACAGAGTCATGTCTCACGTTGAGGATGACTAGAGTATAGAATCTAGAGGGACCCCTCTGTAGTGCCAGGTCTTTGAGCCATGAGCTGTGGCCTCTGGCAGGAGGAGCATTTCTCTCTGAGCACTTCTCAAGAACTGTGGCAGGTGTCTGCCTGGTGAAAGCTATAGGATGCGCTCCCTGGCAATGATCAAGGCACCCTGGTCTTGGCAGTACTACGTGTATCTGCCTAATGCATCTCTTATTCCTTTCCTAATCCTCTTCTTTGAAGGTTTCTACAAAGCTCTCTGACTTTGGAAGACTCCTCTGTCATACCTCTTAAGGCCAGGAATCTGTCCCTATAGCCCCCTTTCTGGTGCCTCACCTGAGATTTGGATGATACCCAGACCCCCGTTTTTTTGTTTTGTTTTGTTTTTTTATGAGCACCCTGGAAAAACTCTAGGGAGAGATCTGAAAGGAGTGGTTCTCTTTAAACCACTTCAGCTGTGTATTACTATGTCAGCACCTGTTGTTCACTGACCTATGCAGAAAAGTGACAGGAAGGGTCCTAATGTTCCAGCCCACGTCACCCAGCCTTAGGTACTTCTGCTTGGCATCTCTCCGTACCTGAGTGTTTGAGCCTAGATGGTCTCTTGTGTAATTCATTTGCGCTGTCTGGTATGACAAAAGGGGACGTTAGTAATATGATTCCTTCAAAAAGTTGCTGGATAACCTGCTATACCCACCTTTCTCTTTTGTGTGTCCCTATAAGGCAAAAGATTCAGCCTTGAAGGAACAAGTATATATGACTCATGCCAGAACCCTAGATTTTGCTGTATGTACTAAGCCTTTTGAGACAAGGATTTTTAATCCTGTTCAACATGAAGGTTTTGTATTCCATCATGTTATTGGAAATTTTAATTGCAATCATGTAGTTCAGTGTGTTAAGGGAGCCCGATATAAGGAAGAATTGAATTTGGAAATATGTGGAGTGAGTTTCTTTCATTCATTGCCTGTAAGGGTGTATTACTTACACCTTGCTGAGATTATGGAAAAGAGCCGGGCTCACTGCATTGTGGAATATTGATAATAATGTCATTCATTCACCATTACACTGTCTTGGTCTCATTAGCTCAAGTGAAATGAAGGGTGTTGATAAACTATGGAGACCTGTGCCAACATATAGTCCGTCAGACCTGCCTGGTAGGTCACAACCGTGTGCCATTAGGCCACGTCTGTGTGCTTTTAGGAAATGACAAAATAGTACTGTCTATACGCTTTCATGAAAGGTGCCCATTATGGCAGAAAAGAACCAGGAAAGGGATAAAAATCTGGTGGAGAGGACCAGCAAATGTCTTAAGCAAGTGTGATTACCTATAATAAGAATAGAAGGAACACACAGAAAATGATAACAGCTTAAGGTTCTGTTTGTAAAACCCTTAATATATTTTTTATTTGCTTTGGGATAAAAGTCTTCCATTAGGGCACAGAGGCCAATTTGAGTCTTTAGGGGCTCAGTCCTTTAGGGGAACTCCCTCTCCAGCCTGCGAAGCATTTAAGTAGAAATTAAAGTAGGTCATCCTATTGCTAAGGAGAAGCCCCCAAGCAAGACAATAAAACAAATCTTACTTGTTGGAAAAGGTCAAGACTAGAATGAACAAATTTCATTGGAGGCAAAAAGAGTCTATCCCCAATATTCAACCACACAAAATTTATGCTGGACTACACAAATTTGGAGCCATTCTTCATCTTCAAAATTTGTTAGTAATCATTACACATCCATGAGTCCTCCGTACCTATGTATAAACATATCCATGGTTGTTTTACTGCCCAGGGTAGTTTCCACATAAAAATGCATTCAGAACAGGATTGTGGGAACATAGGCCATGAAACACAGCACACATGTACCACCACAACCATACCATCCCCGCAGCCATCAGCACCTCTTGCACCAAATGGATGAATATAGAATGCAAATCAGTAGGTGAAAAGAGAAGAGGGGAAGAAGGAAATAGAGAAAAAAAATGAAAAGGGGGCTGAAATGATAACCTAGACATGGGGGAGAAGCTGTTGATTCAAAACCCGTGCACTGCGGTTTCCAAGGTAATCCCAGGTGACGTTGTACTTCTCACTTTTTTCAGGTTTCTATCATTCGTGGGAAGGCTGATGTTTACTTAGACTCTAATATAGGTCTGAGAAAGAGTTTTAATGAGGATTCATCATTCATAAATTATTAGGGAGCTAAGAAAAATATTATCTTAACAATGAAAATAAGTTTTAGTTCACATACCCGACCCTTAAAGGAAACCAGGCAGTGGGCCAACTGAAAAATCAGGCTTGGAATTTAATCAATATGCTTGCCCCTTCATACCACTGTTGTTGGCGATTTGGATGCCTTTGACAGAGAAGGTTGGGAGAGACTAAGTGGGAGGTGACAGTTGTGGCTGAAGGTATTATAGGGTTATTTGGTAGAGGCCACTATAACTTCTATAGACTAAATAGAATTTTAATAAGTCTAATAGTCATTGAGAGATGGACTGTCATCCATCGAACGCATTGAATGGTGGAATATATCCATTTTCAAATTATTTTTGTTCTAACATATCTTTAGCTATTTAAGTCAAAAGAGTGGGTAAATGGATCATTGTGCACATTAGAATTAGGCTGAGACTATTGATTCAAGGTTTCTAGTGAATGAATTATCAATACGGCCAACTGCAAATTTCGTTTGGAATTACTGTGAATTGGCACATCAGTGCATTCGAATAGATCATGCATAACCTAGATTATTGTTAGAGCGAATCCCTTATAGCTATTATATAACGTCAGTAAACCACATGGCCCCAAGTCACTGGAAACACTTGATCTAGTGATTCCTCAGGTGCGTCAGGTATTACAGCCTGTAATACAGTAAAGTCAGTTGTGGTGTTCCGTGGCACTCTGTGCCAAACAGCTCAAGACAAAGTGCACAGTGAGTAAGTTAGACCTGCCTAGGAGGCTAAAATATGTGCTGCCTAGGAAAAAGTGGAAAATCAAGGTCTACCATTCTCTGGCAGGTATCTGGGAGGTCATTTCCTGGTCTCTGACTTCACCAAAGAGTCCAGGGAAGGGGAAGATCCTGTGTGTTGAGAGCACTTGAGGACAGGAAGGAAAGGAAAGATTGTCGGGGCAAAAACTTTTGACACCTCCTTCTGTCCTGGGATATGTATGTGGTGCCTTGTTAGCTCCATAAAATGGTCCATCCTGTTTGGTAATTGTAAGAGTCCATGTGAGCACCTTTAAAATATATTTATCTCTAAGTATCTAGGAATCTCAAAATACATAGAACAGGTGTGTTCCTGAAAAATTGACCATTTGGTAACAGCTCCTGTATTGAATCTAATTTGCCCTTTGCCGCCCACTGTACATTACTCTAGTAAAAACTGTAAGACAAGCCAGAACTATACCTTTCAAGAGCTTTTTAAACAAATTTGAGCACCTATTTTAAAACGAGAAAAAATCTCAGCGATTATTTGATTTATCAGTCAAATAGCTTCAATGGAAAAGAGTTGAGTCTGTCATTTTTGCTGCCCCATATGGTGGGTCAGAAAGGCATGGAGACAGTAAGCCCAGTAGTTTTCCCAGGTAGGTACATTCTTTGCCTTCTTCAGATTACCTTAACGTAGCTATTTTACACTCACAGTAGTCACTTTAGACTTTATCTTTGTGTTCCCGTTAGTTATACTCCTCTGTAGACAACTTCAGTCCCATGATTCCTATTAAATCTCAGAGATTTAGGTTAAAGCATCATTTGATCCTGGAAATTCAAACAGTAAAATAGCCAGTTACTCCTCTGTGATGGCTAGGAATTCTTTTTCAGTCAGGATGGTCACTGAAGTAGAGCAGAAAGAGGAAGAAACTCCAAACTCAGTTAATTTCATTTCCTTCTTTGCTAATGTTTTTCTCCCACAAAATTTCCACCACCAAAAACCTCATTGCCTGGCCTGGTTCTTCCATTCTCTTCCTGAATTGGACTCGGTGGAAGCCAGGATCCACAGCCCAGCACCACTGCTTTTAATTGCATACATTTAGACTGTCATTTAATGTACACCTAGCAGATTTGGTCCTAGCAAATTTCATATGCTGAACTGCTCTCCTTCGAAGGATATCATCTAGAGATTCTCTGAAGAAGACTTCTTAGGACATGAGTCGTTTGGCTTTGTCTGTATGCAAGTGTGTTAGCAAACAATAACCAACAATCTCCTCTGCTTCCTGTGTGTTAAATAGGCATGTGGGGTTAAAGGCAGAAGCGTTTCCTTGAAGCCCTGAATAGGATGCGAGCTCTGTGGACAAGTAGTATATGCTGGTCTTTCTCACTAAGACTCAGCGGCCAATTGCAATGAAAGGAGAGCCATAGGAAGCAGGAAACCCAGTTGTTTATCCCAACATCATTCAGCCCCACCTTCCCAATTCTGTCAGAATAATTGATTTTCCCATAAATGTGTATCTCTGCCTTGTATGGAGCTAAGGCGGTGAAGCGGTGTAGCCTCTAAACATTTGAAATGCACAGAAAAACCAATAGGAAGATTTCAATATTGTAAATGTAGGACCCGGAAGAGGTGTAATTACTTGAAAAAGATTTCAGAAACAATCCTCGGCATTGCCGATTTCTGGAACTAAACTCTACTTTCTGTTATCAGTTCATCATATTTATAGCTGTATGTGGGTCTAGTAAAAATTAATTATTAATTATGTGAATGATAAATAAAGAGAGAATCTAGTTACAGTGATTTCCGGAAATTAACATCAAAGATTTTCATGGCCCACACGTTTTCCCAACCAGAATTCCTAAACTACTATCTTAGCTCAGGCTACCGTAACAGAATACCACAGACTGTGTTGCTTAAGCAAAAGACATTTATATTCTCACAGTTCTAGAGGCTTGAAATCCATGATCAAGGTGCCAGCATGGTCAGATTCCGTTAAGGACTGTATTTGTAGCTTGCAAATGGCTATCTCCTTGCTGTGCACTCTCATGGTCTTTCCCAAGGGCGTGCCCATGGGGAAAGAGATAGCTCTCTCTTCCTCTTCTTATAAGAGTATCAGTCCTATTGGACTAGGACCCCACCCCGATGCCCTCATTTAATCCTAATTATCTCCTAAAAGCCCAGTCCCCAGATACTGTCACCTTGGGGGTTAGGGTTTCAACATACAAATTTGGGGGGATATAATTCAGTCCATGGCAACTGTATTTGTGACAACCAAGTTCCTTTCAGTACAAGTGTTTTTAATACCTTTTCCCTAGAGATACCAATAAACGTTTCCTGAAATGAAACTCATATGAATGCATCAGATTAATATCTGAGGTCGCTAAATGGTCTTTTAATATGCTAAATTCATTATAGGGTTCTTTAATCACTGTTACTACCCCTGACACAAACTCCTTACCTAAAGGAATACAGGTACAAAACTTTTATTATTTTCTCTTAAGGAGCCTATTTTTTAAAGTTACCCACTGCCCAGTTAAACAGTCGGTCATAATCAGCCATAAGAGAAATAGCAATATGGGTCTACCTTGTTATGATCGAGGATGTACTTCCAAGCAAACGTGACTGCAAAATAAATTTCTGTAGAGTCATCTTACATAAAATAGTATACTTCTACATAAAATAGTACATAATATGCCAGAAGGAGAAGGAAAAAGCCCTAAGTCTCAATGAAAAACTTTGGGACAGGAAATGAGCTCCTGGTGCTGGCCAGCCCAGTGGCCCATGGGTATAAGTGCTCAAGGCTTGTCCTGGCCATTGCTGCTGGGAGGTGTGTTTCTCCTAGCAATTTTTTTATTAACCGTGGGGTCTCTTCTCTCCTTTTAAGCATTAGCCCCTTCCCCCAACCCATGAGAATTTCCTTGTGGTCTAAAAGTCTCTTGACTGTGCATTCGCAAATTCCAAAAAGGTAAAAATGCGAGCTGATGGACGTGTTCGTTAACTAGATGGGAGGGATCCCACGTGTATGTATAGTGAATCATCACAATGCTTACTGTAAATATCTAACAATTCCGTTTGTCAATTATACCTCAGTAATGCTGAAAAAATACACATTTCATCAATGCATGCCTTTCCTAAATCACAGACAGCATATGATAGGCGTGAAGTTTTGTGATATCGGACAGGGATCTCCACCTCGTACAGAGCGTATCCCAAGCTGGAAACTGCCTTTGCCCTTGCAGCTTTTTGTTTTATCAAGTTAATTTCTAACTCTGCTCGTTTGCTTAGTCTCAGATCCCACAGATGATTTTTCTTTAAGAAAGTAGCTTGTGCAGGCTCCTGGGTGGCTCACTCACTTAGGCCTCTGTCTTCAGCTCGGGTCGTGATCCCAGGTTCCTGGGCTCGAGTCCCACATCGGGCTCCTTGCTCAGCGGGGAGCCTGCTTCTCCCTCTACCACTCCCCCTGTTTCTGCGCACTCACGCTCTCTCTTTCTCTCTCTGTCAAATAAATAAAAATATAATCTTAGAAAGAGAAGAGAAAAGAGAAGAAAAAGCAGCTTGGGAGTTGGGACCTTGCTCAGCTTTGTGAAACCTCAGCAGGTACGGCCCGGTGCATAGTGAGCACTCCACAGTTGTTTTCTGAAAGCATCACACTTACACAGTAGGGACAGGAGACTCACTTCTGTGGAAGGAAATGCTGGAGGAAGCGCAGATTTTGAGCAGCTCCGATGGGGTGTGAAACAACTAAAGTACCCAGCAGGTAGTCCCAGCATCGGGAGGAAAAAGAGGGATCCTTCTTTCTCAGATCTCCTACTTACTGATGTGTGACATTGCGCCGTGTGCTTAATTTCCCTGGGCTCCGGCTTCCTTTTCCGTAAAGTTGGATTAAATAACACCTATCTAGGGGCCTCAGGGTGGTGTGGACAGTTCAGCATCTGACTCTTGGTTTTGGCTCCAGTCATGATCTTGGGGCCATGAGATCGATCCCTGCATTGGTCTCTGTGCTCAGCGGGGAGTCTGCTTGAGGATTCTCTGTCTCCCTGTCCCCCCCAAATAAATTAACTTAAAAGTTTTGTAGAACGCAGACAACTTGAAAGACACCTGGAACCCTGTGTGTGACCAAGCTCCATGAGTACCCAAAGCAAAGCAGTGACATTTTTTTGGCTTTTCAGGACTAGTACAATGTACTATTTATATTGCTCCCGCTGGCATGGGAGTTCTTCCTTTAACTTGAAAGAGAACCCTGAATTAAAAGGGAAGCTGCACAATAAGGAATTAGCTCCCGGATTCTGAAGAGCCAACGTTTCAGGAAATTAGCGTGCCACATACACAAAAAGACGTTTGACTGTGCCAGTGACTATCTGCGCCTTAGCATAACCAGTGGGAATCCTCTCCCTCAGGCGAGCAGCTTGTGAGCAGCACATGGGCACTTACGCCTCGTGGAGTGCCAGTCTCCCAGGACAAGCCACAGATAATGTGGGGTCCGTGTGCTGCCCCCGGTGGCTCGGAGACCCACGTGTGAGTCCACCAAATGCTGCGCCCTGTCTTTATGCCAGAGCCTGTTGTCCATTTGGCTGGATGTTCAAATCGAGAAATCTGTATCCCTCAAGGCTGGATGTAAGGCTTGAACTAGCATCCCAGAGAAAAAAGGTCAGCACTTTGATACACAGCTTCTGCAAAATGGAATTTTAATGAGCAGAAGCAAAACCTGATCTCCTTGCTCAGAAAGCAGATGTCTTTGTTCTTTTCATGTTTTAACATTTCACTAGCTCAACATCTCTCCTTTTATTCTGGTAACTCTCCGCTAAGAACTAAGAGGGGCCGTCTGTGCCTCTCTGCACTGTTTTCTCACCTAAGATGTTTAGATTTATGTGTTTTAGGAAACTCTTAGGAGAGGTGTTCTGAGGCACCACGGCTTGTTGTACTGGAATTCTTTTTTAGTAGGAAAATGCTCAGATGCGACTGAGTGAATCTAATTTGGTTGTGATGGGGGAACATGTGGCTTTGGGTACGTGATAATGACATGAACCTGGGCTAGCCCTCATGTGATCGACTCATGGTGATGGGGATGGGGCAAAGGAAGAGACACGGGAGCCAGAAAGCTCTGGAAGATTCCTAAGAGTTAAAGCCCAAACCTTTGATGTCTGCTTTCAACCACTTTGAGAAAAAATACTTGACTTAGATTCCTACCTCTAAAAATAAAGCTTTTGTTTCTGCACAGTGCTTGATTGTTAAAACTCAGAATGCAAAGACAAAATTTGGGAAACTTTTTCTTCCCCATAAACAGATACATGTGGGCACTTCTGGGCATCGTCCCAGGCTCCTTGAAGTTGCCGGGAGTCCACATGTGTGTGCGTGAGCAGTCTAGCATCACCTCCTGCGTGCAATCAGAGGGCAATATGGCATTTTAATGAGCTCTGTCGAAGTGTTATTGTATCCAAAGGCCAAAAAATTTAAGAAACATTTTTGTCTTTCTAACTCTTTTATCTGCTGCCAAAACAGAGTGGAAAGATAGGTATTGAGCCCTGTTCTCACTCTTCAGGGCAGGCTTTTTCTGTGCTTGACTTATTCGCTCAACTTCTTTCATGATGATGGAGGCATGGTTCCAAAGCAGGCTCCCCCATTTCCAATGCTAACCCATTGCTCAGAGAGCAGAAGACATTTTTTCATACAGCCTCTCCTTATGAACAGCGACGATATCTCAGCACTTTAAAAATACTCTTACCTAGTGGCTTGCAAGCCTTGTGCTGACATCCGTGTTCTGTTCCTGCTCTAACAGGATTTTGTCATAACAATGAAAAACCCTGGGTTTAGGGAGAAAGTTGAGTGTGTCGGAGACTGTCCTCTCTCGGGGCTGGGTATTTTCTGCATAGTCGGAGCCTGAATTAGGAGAACATCACAGATGCACGGCGCATTGGGCATGGAGCACATGCATGCACTTAAATCACGTGGATCTTACTTTTTTACTGATGTAATTGTGAAATATGTTCCTTTTGCATTCATAATTAGGGGGTGGAACAGATGGTGAAGGCTTAGTTTAAAATAATCTGTCATTAAAATAACCTAGCCTACTGGTAATTCTTCACTCTAACTGGAGTGAGGTCATAGGAAAAGAGTTTGGGTTTGTTTTTTTTGTTGTTGTTGTTGTTTCTTGTTTTTTTTCTCTTCTGCATTGGAACGTGGAAGAAAGAACTGCTAATCTCAGAGTGGTTATAGACATGAGAATTACCCTATAAGGGCACCATAGTAAGATTCCACTCTGTGAGATTTGGCTGCGGTGGAATATGCAGGGGAAAAAAAAAAAGGAAGCAGAGACAAAACTACTTTGACAAATATAAATCCATTTAGCACAATGCATTAAACATTAGTGTACCTTCAATCATGAAGCTATAGTTAGTTTCATACCCTGCAAGGAAATAACCTCATCATTTGACAAATACTGTTAGAGGCCCTCAGCTTTTGGGGTTAAGAAACTGTGCCTTATACTTTATATGTTACACTGATGTCAGGGGATATAAATTATAATTACAGGCATTATTATTCAGAAAGGCTGGGGCTCCCGACTTCTGCACCCAAGCCTCCCTCCTGTATGTGCACTCATAGACTTATCAGGATGTGACAAAGGAAATCTCCTATCAGCCCTGTCAGGATGGCTAAGAACTGGTTTTAGTAATAAGAAAACTGTCTTGATGAATCAGATACTAGCATACCTTTAAAATGTCTATTTTACTGTTTCTTCTAAGATTTTGTTCTCCATCTGCTTTGAGGAAAGCAGATAGATTTCAGCATGGCTTTATAATAAATCTTCTCAAGGAGGGACTAGCATTAACATTTGGGTAGGTTCTTTTTCATCTTAATCCAACCTTAGTTAATAATCAGAAAATTCTACATAGTGAGTAAGGAGATGTAATTAACCCTTTGACCCCAGAATCTTAATTGGCGCCTGTTGAAAACAGTGGGCAGTTAAAAAAAAAAAAAAATTAAAAAGTAGCCTGCGGTGATTAAAAAAGCTTGGAATGTAGTAGCTTTCTTGAATCCGAATTTTTAGAAACTCCACAGAACTTTCAGATTTGGTTCCCAAGACTAACGAATTGGATGTTTCCTTCTTCCTGCCACCTTTTAAGACTGAAACACACACATTAAACCAATATCGATGCTACTCTTGAAACTTTCCTAAGCAGCTGAACAGAGCTAACTGTGGACAGGAATGACCCCAGTCAGAAGGGAGTGGCTGTGTGAAGGGCAACCTTGCCAGTCTGCGACTGACCCGGGTTCATATCCCATGTCCTTATTTGAAAGGTAATCACAAATCTGAGTTTCGGACATTCATCTCACACTATCGATACAATTGACATGATAAATATAAAGGTAAAAAATATGGCTAACCCGTTTTTTGTTTTGTTTAGTTTTTTGTTGTTGTTTTTTGGTTATTTTTTTACGTCCGTGATGACAACTAATCTGACTAGTTGTGTTCTTCCCACACCAAATTGGCTGTTATTTTTAATTGAATTGACTGGACATTCTGTGTCATGTAGACATAGACTCATTTTAATCTCACCAGGAAACTGGAACATGTGTTGAGCCTCTGCGTTGCCAAACAAAACTGGCCAGTTCTTAGATCGCTGCTGTTTAATAGCATCAGATGTTTTGCCTCCAGAAGATTTTGTTTCCTTGCTATCATGCCCAGACATCCTCTACTGTTTTAGTAAATACGAGAGATATGAACCTAATGTTACAAAAGCACGCTCCCTTTCAGTGAGAACGTAAAGGATGTGTGTGGCTGGCGAACGTCCCGCACGAGATGTTTTGGAGAACTACGAAAGAATCTAGTCTAACTCTGGTCTTGCAAATGTTAGGAGCTATCCCAGGCTGTGTTAGACGTCTGTGGCGTCAGAATCTGCGAATACTCTAAGAGCTTCATGACCAGGACTCTTGCAGAAGACAATTTCCATCCCTCTTAGTCATCCTAGCATATGTGATCTAAAGGAAGGAGCATCGGGCTTGGAGGTAGAACTGGCTTTGCTAAGTCTTGCTGGAGCAGTTGTTAAGTGTCAGCCAGATGAAGAGGAGTAAGACCTTGCCCGCTGTTGAGAAATTCAGTCCTCTTGGGAGTTGGGAGTTGAATACGCCAGTCAGGACCATACAGTGTCATAAATGCTTTCACAGCATCACTGGTGGGGCAGCAGATTTAATCCTACCTTTGCCACCAGCTGACTGTATGATCTGGTCCATGCACTGAACCTCTCTGTGCCTCAGTTTCCTCACCTGTAAAATGAGGGTTTGGAGAACAGGAGGTTATCTCTCTGCCAGCTCCATCTGTCCTTCCTTTTCTCAGTCAGCCTTTCAGTTGTCATCTGTTGCCATAAAAGGTTCTCCGGCCTTCTCTGTCTCTTTCTCTGTAATGTGACAGCAGCACTGTAAGGTTTGGGGAGACGGCTCGCATAGCTCCCTATGATTGTACGCCGGAACACGGCCATTGGGTTGAGTGGAAAACCTGTCCATGGGGAAGGCTTAAAGGGAGGGGGGAGGGTCTTAATCTTCATGAGTAATCCTCGGGAGATCTCTTGTACGAGGTAAAGACATGTTGAAATGAGATCCTTCCCAAACTTCCACAAAAGAAACTTCTGTCCCTTGCACTAGTTCAAAGCAAGATTCCAAGGGGCCACACTCCAAGCTTGAAAGGTTGCATCTCACCAGGCTCTCAAAGGGGTGGCAGTTTGGCCAAAGGGAAGGAGTCCACTAAGCAGTATTTTGTTCCCTGTCTCATAGCTGATTCCAGGAGAGATATTATGGAGCAAGGTGACAAGGTAACCTCTTGCGGGAGTGACTTGTGAACTCTCTTGTCATCCCACTTCCTGTCTGTCTCCAAACAGCGGGATTCTGTCATCTGAATAAATCATTCAAAATCAAGTGACGATTTTTAAGTCATAAGCCTCGTCTTAGTACAGTTTAATTTCAGAAATGCTGTGACCATTTCTTCCCATTCATTTACACATATCAGTCAGAGAAACTTTGTTTTTAGTGGAGGCAGTATTGTCATTAATTCCAACTGTCACAGCTCGAATCCTAACTCCATCACTAACTAGAGACAGGCATGTCGCCTGCCTTCACTAAGCCTCAGTTTCCTTGTCTATAGCATGTAGATAATAATTAAATTACCTCAAATGATACTTGTGAAAATTAAGAGATATCACATGCAAACTGCTTAGCATGTATTGCTTAATAAGTAGACAATGTCCTGACCAAAATCTTGTCTATCATGTAATTCGTAATGTAATCATGTAATGTGACATTTGAAATGTTTTCAGAACCCACCTAATCAGAGGAGGAGATTGGGTGCTACCCACAGTCTCTGACCAGTGGGGCTCTGAAAATGGGTCAGGGAGCATGGAATCCGTGTGTGTGTGCGTGTGCGTGTGCGTGTGATGGAATCCAAATATACATACATACATACATATATATATATATATAATATTTCATATATATATTTAGAGCTCCAAAAAAAGTTCAGTATTTTAGGCAGCTGAGCTTATTGCTGAAATTTGAGACAGTCCATGCTTCTACCTGAATTTTACATGCTACTTCTACCTTGCCATACTGAAGAATTATGTCACTAATTGAGTGTTGCCACATGCCTTGTTCCCAGCGTGGGTTTCCTGTTCTTCCAAACTCACAGCCTTTGTAAAAACCACTACTCTTTGAAACTTCTCTTCCCGTGCAAGCAGTACTTGGGCCACCTGCCTGGTTAGAGATAAATACATAAAGCGAAACAAAAGACGTGAGGAGGATGGAGGGTATAAAATGGCACTTGGACTGCAGAATTGGAAACAAACGTTCTCTCCATCTGAGTGGTACATGCAGTTGGGGTCCACGATGATCGACACCACCCATCAAACTGACAACACAGCCCTCCATTTGGAAAGTGGACAAAGGTTTTGGGAGTGACAAATGATGCGTAGCTTCCTTCTCTCCCCATCCTCTTTCTTTTGTTTCCATTTCAGGAGCTGTAATAGAATCTAGACCTATTACAATAAAACCTGAGCATAGAGTTTTGCAAAAAAGGATTACAGTTTGTAAGGTTTGGGCCTGTAATCATTCACCCATAATGTATTGACTTTTCCTATTTGTTGTACCACAATACACTGGGAGTAAGAAGGGTATAATCCTTTATCAATTAGCAAATTATTGATGTCCACAGTAGCTCAAGCGGTGATTTTACTTGCTCTTCATATAGGGACCTGTTTTTTTTTTTTCTCTCATTTCATTACAATTTCCATTCCTGTTCGGCTATTTAATGGAGAATCTGGCTGATTTAATCTTCTAAACTACTGAATCCAAAAAAATAAAGGCAACAGCTCATAAAATCATCATGACCTGATTTGGTACATGAATGTAATGTATCTTGATCAAAATGACAGCGACATAAGGAAGTCCCTAAAATAAAGGAAAGCTCGTAGTCTTCATTCAGACCTTTTGTTTGTTCACTTACAGGGTAATGGTAGAATATCTTAGGACTTTTGTTAGACAGGAAGAAAAACAGTGTCTTAAATTCAGTATGTGTTGCTTTGTATTGTTTAATTAATAATTAAATCTCCATCATATGTTTACTAACTGAATTATGTATCTATTTTTTCTGCAGTCCCTGGATGGCTTTGTATTTGCACTAAATCAAGAAGGAAAATTTTTGTACATTTCCGAAACCGTCTCCATCTACCTAGGCCTCTCACAAGTAAGTAAAACAACCATATTTAGATTCTTGACGGTGATTGTGAAGTCTCCTTCTGCCTCATGCTTTTCCTTCTTCAACGGATATTCTGTTTAGCATGAATTATCAAATTTATTCTTTAATGGCTCTACCTGGCTCTTTTCACAAAGTCAGTGAGAAAATTCTGTCCGTTCGGAATGTTCGGAATAAACTCGTGCTCAAAAACTTTAGTTCCCCCCTCCCCATCCCCCCAAGGATCATTATTAATTTATTGAGAACAAATGAAGTTTCTTCCCTCAGTTGTTTTGAACTTTGAAACCTCTGTGCCCGGTAGGAGAGGGACACACTAATAGTGCTTCCCTTGTGTCCTATTACTGGATGTTTATGGAGTACCCTGCATTATCCTGGGAGCTGACACAATGACAGGGAGTCATTTGGAGTCAAGAAATGCTGAAAGAGACCATTAAAATGTGTTGCAAGGAGGGTTCCAGCAAGGATATATTTTGCTGCCTTTGCAAATGCTTCCTAATGCTGAAAGACAATTTCATAAAATAAGATAGCCTTTCATTATGTGTGGTTTAATTACTCGCACGTGTCTGTCAGAAGTTGAAAGAAAAGAAGATGGAGGCAGCTGGGGCAAGGGACAAAATCCTAGATGTTGGTTCTTGATATTCCCCCGGAACACACAAATTTTACTTCCGTCGGATTCCGGGACACAGGCTGCATCTACAGAATGCCAAAATCCCCTGAAGAAAAGCTGGCGATGCCACTAATTATCCAGATGTGGGTTTTTTTTTTTTCCATAAAAATGCTGAACATCTGGGTATCTGTGCCCATACAGGTGATTGGCGGAATTTGACCCTTTTCATCCGGTGGTTTGGCATGAGGAAAACACAGCCTCGGTGGGAGGGATTTTGTATGTATGTGATGGTCTGCCAAGTCAGATAATCTACTTCTCATTCGGTTGCCCCTTGGAGCTAAAGATGGAGATAAGATTTGTCTGTCTCCTCTTAAGCAAGACCCACCCCCGACTCATGGCTTCCGAAAGTTGGCACCACTCTAAGGAGGCACCCAGCACGGCTGGAACATTTTGGCTGTTAGTGAGTTTGCTGGGTAATAGCTAAATCAAGAAAGGCATTGGGAAATAATAAAGAAAGATACTTGGCATTTGAGGAGGGTTGGAGGAGGAGGAGAAACGCTGCCAAATTTGATTATTTACTGTGGAGAATCCAAGCAAGGGTCCGTTAACTCTTCCTTGAAGAACACACAAGCTATTGGCTATAGTTTATAGAGTATTTCTATTTCATGTGGGTTTTAGCACACCAAGTGATAGAACCGGGCTATTGTTAACTCACTGTTAGCATTCTTGCATCTTGTTGAAATCTCTGGTTTTGTAATAGCCTTCAGTAGATTTTAAGCCTTGTCTTAATCTATTTGGGACGGAGTTTTGGGAATCTCCAGTCTGGAAATGGGCACGCCACCATGTTCGTTCTTACTCTGCAGAGCTGGGCACACCTCTGTTTGTTGTTCTGTGGTGCCCATTCATCTGTTTTATGAACAGTATCCAACAAAGTTTAATAAGCCAGTGAAGAAGAAGGATGAATAATTAGTTTAAGCAGGTAAATGCTAATTAGGGAACTCCTGAAAAGCATCCATTATATACTAGCTCAAACACATTTTACAGCCCTGGTTAGTGGTGTAATCCAAATTCTGTCAAGGCAACTGCATTTTCTGTAATTGAGATGTGTATGTTTGCTTTGCATAACAGATGGCTCTGTATGCTTAGACTGATAGCTAGGAAAATAATAATTGCATTATTCTGGCCAAAAGAATATTAGCTCTTGGGTTTTGGCCATTTCAGTCAGTCCTCCTGCCAGCACAGCATATGCACATATATGGATTGGATTTTCAAGGAAATTGATGCATCTGGAAAAGTGTGGCCATCTGAAATATCATCTGTTCAAGAAAAATTTGGCTTTAACCCTGTGCTGGTTTCTCCTTAAAAGCAGTGTATCTCACTGCTTTTCTACTGTAACATTAAGTCCATCTTTTCCTAAAATCTAAGACAAATAATTGAGCTTTCTGCCGAATAAAGCAGCTGTAGGCCTGGAACGGTAGCTGGCACCTTCTCGGCAGCCATCGCCTGCTATTTTATGTGATGGGTTTTAAAGTGTGTATCAGTAGGCAGCACGTGGACTTGCCCAGGAGCAGACGCTGGCCCCAGTGTACTGCACGCTCCGTGGTAGATGTGCTCAGTGTCGCCAGCCATGGCGGAACACGCAGGTGGACTATGAGGTACGGAGGGCTTCATCTGGGGGGCGCTGTGCAACTGAAATGATGAAGGATAAGTCACTAGGAAGTGATGTTTGCATACTTCGATGTAGGTGTTTAGCATTCAAAACTAAAGTTTAAGTGTACTTCCAGCTTGAAAATAATCCAGTAAGAGCGCGGTATGTTTTTAAACGCCTAAAGAATGAGAAGAGAAAACATCTATGCCAGGGGTGCCTGGGTGGCACAGCGGTTGGGCGTCTGCCTTCAGCTCAGGGCGTGATCCCGGCGATCTGGGATCGAGCCCCACATCAGGCTCCTCTGCTATGCACCTGCTTCTTCCTCTCCCACTCCCCCTGCTTGTGTTCCCTCTCTCGCTGGCTGTCTCTATCTCTGTCGAATAAATAAATAAAATCTTTAAAAAAAAAAAAAAGAAAACATCTATGCCAAAACTTTGGGAAAAGATTTCCAACCCAGTAAATGTTATGTTCTAAGTCCTAATACGATACTTGACACTTAACCCTTTTCAAGTTTCTTCAGTGTCCTCTTGTAGTTGTCGAGGTACGGGGTCCTCATGGGTGACGTGCTATGTAAAATGTGCTCCGAGTTATTCAGTTAAGTACGTACTTAATCTTTCACGCGCGCACACACACCCTTAATTGAATGCAAACCAAACGCTCTGTTTGTGTCCTACAACTTTAGCTCAGAAGTTACTCCATCAAATTCTAGACAGAGATAAGGAGTCTTTGAAATTATGGTCCCTGGGTTCCTTTTTAAATAGTTCCATTAAATAAAGACAAAGCAAAACTGTAAAACCAAAGACTTACCCAGTGAAATTGTTGAGGAATACTGCGAGCGTGTCCGTTCGTTAGAGCGTAGTTATATCTGCACTGGTAACTCTCAAAATATTCCTTCCTCGGTTTTATTTTCCTTCAACATGTAAATAAATATGGTGGCTTTAAAGTGGCTTATGTTCAGGAAAGAATTAGGATGAACTTTTAACTCGTGAGAAAACTAAGTGGAGAAAATTCTACTGAGCTCTGTTGTATGGTGTGAATATAGAGACAGCCAGAGTGGATTTCTCCTCTACCCTCTGTTGAGTGTAACAGCCCCTGGTGTTCAGTACGTATGTGTGGCAGTTATTCTCTCTGAAGTATTTTCATGTTGTCATGATGATGGGAACGAAGGGATCTGTGATGATGTTCGAACCTCCTCCAGCGACCCTTTTGACTTTGCCAGAGATATATATTTAACTCAACATCCAAGATGTGGTTTCAGGTTATAGAAATATGCACTGTTGACTTGCTTCCCTAGGTAAAGATGATTCCAGTTACTCACCATGAAGCCTTATCTTCAAAAAAGAGCCCCAAATATCAATACTGAGTTTGGTTTGTGTGGGGATTAAATGCTTTTTTATATGTGGTGATAGCATTCAGAGCTGCTAAAAACTAACTCTACTCTGTAGCTATCATGAAATAAGCATAAGTGAAAACGAAGAAAGAAAACGGTGTATTTCCTAGCACTGAAAATGTAGTAAAGATACATAGTCAGATTTTATGAAATCTCTTCCAGGGTATAAGGGGCATAATCACCAAAGGATCCAAAGAGCCTTTATATGATAAATTAAAAAAAAATTCTAGTTTGTTATAGGACTTAGAGAAATATTCATTCATTGGCTTATTACCCTCCTGTTTCCACAAAGGAATTAGTTTACATAAATGTATCTAATAAAAAATAATGGCAAAATATAGCTGGGGTATAAGGAAAAAAAAAGGCAAAAGTCAGTCATTTGTTACCACATAGTAAGAGAACACAATAGTGGCTCTAAGAAGGGATCTGCGTAGTCTGATAAAGCTTCACATTTAGCTGTGAGCTACCTGGTAACCAACGCAAAAAGGGAAATAGAGCCATTCATCAAAAAATAAGGAAGCATTGCTACTTAAAGAAGCAAAGGTTTCTGGGACTGAAGTATAAAAATAAATCTCAAATACAATCTCTGTAGGGGCTACTATGTGGATTATGACATACTGATTTGCTTCCATTGGAGTTCACATTCAGAACAAGGCTGTGTTGACCATATAACAAATATGAACAAACATATTGCAAATCTCATAAGCAGACAGAGACTCTTTCCCCCTCCCCCACCCCGCCCCAGACGTTGGTGTGCCAAAGATCATTCTGAGAGTGATTTTCTGACATCTAGGCCTTATAATAGCATTGACTAGTTTGATGGTTTATGTGCTTTTATAAATCAGCTCGCCCTCATCCATACACAAATCCTGCATTTTCTCTTAAATACTGATGAGAAGTTTAACAGTATAGTTGCTGGAGGCAGAGGACATGGGTCTCAGTTAACTGGAGGATAAAAACGGACTGGTATTTTTTGAGAACATTTTTCCTTGAAAGCGGGGTGAGAGACGGTGTTTCTGATCCACACCTGTGCCAGCAAAGAATGTTTTCAATTTAACGCAGAGTCTTATTTAAAATAAAATGGAATCTAGAGCAAACTGGGAAATTAACAGATTTTTATGCTGTGATATCATTAGAAAATACCCTGCAGCCAGCTAACCACTCTCTTGAGATGCTCCCTCATCTCCCCCCAGCTGCCTCCAGTGCCAGCTTGCCTGCGTCACTTCTCACCCAGTCCCCATCCTGGTGGAAGAGCCGTCCTTGTTGTCTCAAGCCAGCCGGAAGGTAGCCGCAGACAAGCTTACAAACTGGCTTGTTTCAGGGCAGCTGCTGAAAGGGGCAGGGTGGTCGCAGATAGAAGGGCTCATAAGAGGTGAAGGTGAAAAGGGGTAAATGATTGTTTTAAATTTGGTCTTTTTTTTTTTTTTAAGCCATGCAGATATATTTACCACCACCTCCTTTCCCCACCCTGTCGTTGTTCATCTCCGTATTGTAGATTTCTCTGCGTTTGTTACATAGAATGGCAAATAAAATTACAGCTACGGCACACAAGTACAAGGTCAAATAAATGACAGAGCTCAGTCTATTTGTGAAGCTATTCTGAAAGGGAACCATGGTGCCAAATGTGGTTTATTTGAATAATAAAGAAGAATTAGATTCCCCTGATAACTTGGCCGAGGGCCAATAAATCACTGGAGGTTAAAGATGCTTTGCAACTGCCATGTCTTTCTTTTGCTTTTCCAAAGTGCACCCTCAACTCTTCCGTTCTACATTTTTCAATGCAAATCAAGTTGAGGTTAGTATGTGGTTAATATTCTCGCTTCCGTGCTTGTAAAAGATATATATATATTGCTTTAGTAGGGTGGGAAAAGGAAGACATTGGCTTTCCTTACAAGTTATGACTCTTGTTTGGCATGGTCACATCCTAGATTGCTGGAATATAAAGACAAAAAAGGTATTCCTTCCACACAGCACAGGGCTTATAATAATGGGGCCACGTGTTCGCGTTTTCTCGGTTGGTGTGCTAATTTCAAGCAACGCTAAGATAACTGGAGTTCCTTGAATAAAGGAATACATGTAGCCCTCCAAAACTTGCTTTGTGACCTCCCCCCCTTTTAAAGGCTTTCAAATGGGCATACCTCAACTTAAAAAAAGAAAAGAAAAGAAAAAGAAAAATGTGTAATTTTCCGCAGCTTGTATGTGTTTTTTTTCCCCCCAGCAAGTCTGCATTTTTCTCCTGTACTAATCATAAAAAGTTCATCACTTCTTGGTGTAACAAAGAAAAATGCCCTTTTGAATGTGGAAGCTCTGAGGGTTTAGAGACTATTGAGAAAATATAAGTATCAAAATAATTCAGAAACAGTACAAGGCCCAGTGGCACATTATCAATTTACAACATTTAAATTGATAAATGCTTGGTGGTGAAGGCCTACAAGGGCACTTTGAAAAGCAAATAGCGACCTGGTGAAGAAATTGATTTTTCCCCCCCGAAAATGACTGCATGATGCATCATTTGACTGCATGCTGTCCGAGTGCTTGACAGAGATAATCTCAGCAATCCCACGGGTGACCTTATCGTTCTCACCAGGGCAACTGTGTCTACGTTCTGACTTTGTGTATGTCAAGGTTCCTCCCGGCAGGATCCTTGGGGGAAAAAGTTCCTCTGTTCGATCCAGATATTGAACTGCTCATTCTTCCCCCTTTTCCTTCCACCCCACCCTCCCAAATGGGCAAACACGCCTCTTTATTTCATCCATAATTATGAATGAGCCAGACAGAACAGCACAGCGCCGGGCTCCCTATCTGTGTGGAAGCCATCTTCTGACCTTTTAGGTCACAGAGTTCCCGGTGAGAACTTACATTAGCAGGGATCTTTTTATCAGAAAGAGGAGGAAAATTCCCTAATGTTCCCCTATGGTGCTTTCCCATCTTTAGCAAACATGGAAAAAGCTAGCAGGTTTCTTTTTCCTTGCACTTGCAAGGTTTTGGTTTTTTGTTGTTAGGTTGGTTGGTTGGTTGGTTTCTTGTTTTTTATTCCCTCCCCTCCGGTCTGGACACAGAAAGCTGCTGAAACTGCTTTAATCCACACCCTTTAGTTTTTCATGATGTTGTTTCCTCACCCTCCAGGGATCCGAGGTGTTTCTCTGGTTACTTTAAAATTATGTAATCCTGACACAAGGCCCAGATGGCGCGTCACCCCGCGCTCCTGGGCTTTGCACCCCCGGGCCAGCCTCTGCAGTGGGGATTCGATGTAATCCGTGAGCCTTCCTCGGGACCACTGGCGTTTACAAAATATTTTTTTTCTGCCGGAGAGGAATAATGGACCATTTTTGATGCTTAAAATTTTCCTGTTGATAGATACGGACGTGTGTGTGTGTGTGTGTGTGCGTGTGCGCGTGCGTGTGTGCGCGTGCGCCTGTCTCCGTGTCGGTAGTCTTCCTGCCACACGGCTTGTCGTGCGTAATTACAATTCTTGATTGGCCACTTCTTGAAAGCAGCAAATGCCCTGCCCGGTTGGGCACCCTCCAGCTACCGTCCCCACTGGCTTTGACACCCTCAGCTCACCCTATTCAACCCCTTTTACCTCCTCCTTTCATCCACAACATTAATTCTGAGTGAACAAGACGTGCTTCCTTGCTTTTGACAAGATTTGCTGCAGTCTCATGCGACAAAAACCCAACACTCATTCCAGATTCAGAAAGTAGGATTTATAACAGCATTTTAATTTAATGTTGGATGTCGAACATATAAAGAGATCACAGTAGTACTAGAGCTGAAAATTGATGCCTTTTTTATTAGTGTCCTCTCAGAAGTGGGTGAGGCGCTGTTTGTGCAGCGGAGCACAGAGCGGCACCGTCAGATGAATGAGGATATGCTATCTGCAAGGAATCATATTTCAAGCCACTGTCGGCCTCTATTGATGTGCTCAGAGTTGAAAGGTTATGCTAGTAAATGCCATCCGAATTTCCAGCATTAGAAATCGGTAGAATAATCTGCTGGCTGTCACTTTATGCTCAGCCTAAATGCACTGCATGGGGATGTTTTACTTATTGTAACTCGAAATTAATTTCTTATTACTGGAGCATTTCTTTCGCTCTTGCACGCATTCATCAGTCCCCAAAGGGGACCGATTTTTAACAGGCCTTCCGAGTAAACCAAAATCTCTGAAAGAAAAGGAAGGAGCGGGACCAACATGCGTGAGAATTACGGTCTTCTTGTTTATTCCTTTGAACGTATTTTACCAGGCCCTGAGACTAAAACACAGCAAGTCCTGTCTGCGAAGGGGGCTTGTGTAGTTAGACCGTATCACAGCACCACAAGACAATGAAACATAGGCTCACCATCTTCGAATGTGTAATTTGAAGACCTTTTCCGTGGCTTCTTAATTTCTGGCGGTAACATGATCAAGAGGAAAAAAAAAAAAAAAGAAAAGTGTCTTCATTTTGTGGGCTTGGGAATTGTAAAGGCAGAAAACAATACTTTTTGAAGAGCTCGCTTGTTTCATTTGTGTGGATAAAATGGTATTTTCACTCTTGCTTCTAAAGTAGAACGCTGAGCAAAAGTAAGATGGAGAAGAAAATTTAGTCATCATTCTAAGTCTGTAATTTATTCATTTTTAAATAATGAAATGGTGTTTTTTCTGAATTAACCCATGTATTATTCATGCAGGCGTTGGCAATGTAATATCCCCGGTTTTCTGGAAAGCAATGTACATTTCTTTGCCTGACAAGCAGTATTTTCTATATGGTATTAATTTAATGGCTTATTTTATTATGCAAAGTTGGAAAGTAAAGATAATTTCTGTCTATAATGTGGTGCTTAGATAGGCAATATATGCAAAATAATACCTCCACACCTAAACCAGCTATCCTTCCTCACTTAGCCTGGACCCGGTGAGAGTGATGAGAGAAGGCACACTGCTCATATGAAGAATAAGAAATAACTTGACCTCTTGGGAAGGAGGTCACAGAATCGTTAAATTCATGTGAAATCCAAATTTCATTTCTACATACACACATTCAATCTATATTGGGTTTTAGCTCTTACATGAGAAGACATGGTTTTCGTGACAGGAGTAACATGGCAACAATTTCAGTGATAATTTCAGTTGGAATCTAATAAGGAAATTGACTTTGGGTTTTTGCATGAGTTCTAGAACTAGGCTGATAACCTGAAAATCGATGCCAGTTTTAGACAACAAATGCCCTGTGGCTTTTATCCTTCTCATTCCCTCAGTCCCCTTTGGATGACAGTCCAAAGATGCAATCGCTTTTTCCTAAGTCGTCATTTTTAAAGAGACTGATAGCAACTGTTCCATGATTTACAGCATCTTTCCGATGTGCGTGCCTATATACATATAGGAATATGTAAATTGCTTTCTTTCTGATTTGGCTTTTTATGCCTACTGCATTTTTGTCTACTGATAGAAGTAATTTCCAAAATGATTCAGTGAAACAACAAACCAGGCTTTCCTTTGGGTGTCTCCTCCCCTTTCAGCCTCCTACCACTGTAAAGGGACCACCTTCACAGTAATAAACAAAAACCTTCAGTAATAAACAAAAACTTCCTCTGATGCTGTTAATTTGTAATATGCCGGCAGATGAAATCTATTACTTTCAATAACTATGCAAACTTTTTGAGAGCAGGAGGCACTTTTCCCTGGGAAGGAAAAAAAGCGGTTTGGGATTGGATTTCTTCAGGGCAGGTTCAGGCCCTCAGCAGAGGGGAACAAAAAATACCTGTGTGCCAGGTGTGGCGTTTCGTAGGTCTCAGAAGCCTGTCAGTAATGCAGTGTTTGAATTCAGGGAGAGAACCATACATTCCGTTTAGTTTTTCTTCTACATTTTGGAGAAGCAAGCTGTGTATCAAGCAGCCTCCTCCCTTTTGGCCTCTCTGCCCAATAGGAGCCTTGCTTTAGAGCCACAGGCAGTCCCTTTTAGTAATGCTTCACCAAGGAAACAATAGACGATTGCCTCTCGATTAGGAAAGAGCTAGGGCTTTAAGGAGCATGAACACACACACGAACCCCTGAGTTTTATTATCGCTCTGTAGTCTGGCTGGACTTTCAGGTGTTTGTTCCTGCTGTACTTTATTAAATGATTAGATCTGGTTCATCAAAGTCCCTAATTGTTAAACTTGATACTTTGGTGAGCTGAAAAAACATTTGCGCAAAATGTACTTGTCTGTGTATAGGAGAAACGCCGAGAAGTGTGTCCAGAAAACAGGAATGGTAGCATTAGCTAGTTCGGGTTCTTTCCCATGAACTGTACAGGCTTGCTTTCTTTTAAGAAATGTTGAAGCTAGCAAAATTGCTAAATGATAAAATAAAGATTATTTGTATTGCAAGGTGCTCCTGTAAGCGGTGAGTTTCTTTCTTGCTTTTAAGTATCTATGCAAAGAATGATTATCTATGTGACGAAATCAAAAGGGGGGGGCGGGGGGAGGCGGTAAAGGAAAGAGGCACAAAAATTAAAGTGTTCAGAGGCATTCCACTTTAAGATCCACCAAAAATGACTATGCGCAAAATGAGATTCTGTGGGCAGACCACTTTTTAAGAGCAAGCAGAGCTAACCATTCCTAGCAAGTATGGGGATCAACCTCAGTTGCCAAGTGTAATACGAGTGTTATTTGCAACCCCCTAGTCCGGACGAGGGGAAAACGATCAGATCATGTACTCTAGTTGGCCGGGATCACCTCGAGCCACTGTTCACCAGACGTTTAGCATGCTTGTGATGTCCTGTCTGCATATCTGTGGGAATGACAAAAGTCTGCACATCCCTCAGGACAGAAGATGCAAATTAGAGGAAAATAAGAGGTGAGACTGGGACCCAAGTCCCTGAAATTAAAAAAAAAAAAAAGAAAAAACATAATTTTTCCAGTTCATTAATTAAAATTGACATTGCAGGGTTTGCAAAGACCAGGAAACGACTGTGCCATTTCACTACATTTCAAAACCTTTTCACTTGAGCAGACAAGTAAATCATGCAATTACTGGGACTCATTCAGCTCTTTAGTAAAAACACAGGCCTGCAACCTTGGGTGTAACATACATTGAAATTAGAAGAGTTGAACTGAAGATATTTCTAAAATGTCACAACTGCTCCGTGACACTGGATGATATGTTTATCCATTCATTATCACCGAGAACACCTGGGGCGGTGCTCAGGAAATCAGATAGTGCCTTTTAAAATAATTATAAAAGAAGCATAGATTAGCAAGCTGAGGGGAAAATAGGCAATCCTGAATCACGATGTTACTAATTCTGATCTGTTTGGGGGCATCAGCTTCCAAGTCACAACAGTGTAATAACTGACTGCAACTGTCAGCAGCACTGAGGAAAGAGAGTGCCAAGTATGACGATTTCTAAAAAGCAAATGTTTTCCTGGAGATGAAATCCCAAGCATTCATTTTCAGTTTATGAAATGAAAACACCATGTCCGTTGGTGGTGTTCCTATTGTCATTTTCTGGCTTGATCCTTTTTGTCTAATAGCCGTTCGGTCTTTGGAGAGGCCAGAGAAAGCGCTCTGGACTGAGATCCAGGAGACCTAGTTCCGGTCTTGCCTTTGCTCCTGCTCAGGCCAGTGACCTTCCAGAAGCGGGGATCTTAATTTTTCTTAAGTGTGAAATGAAGGGGCGATTTCTCGGGCTCCTTCTTCTTTAAAACGTGTGCTCTCTGAAATTCATTCAACACTGGACATTTTCTCCTAAGCACTAGGGTAGGGGCGGAGGAGCGGAGCCTGGAGGAAGTGGGCTATTTTATTTTTAACCTTCAAAGGAATTTAGTTGAGCAGATGCTACCCTGAACTAGTCAGAGTAGGAAAGAAATAATACGGCTTTTAAAGGGCACATCTAGCATATCTACTGGGGTAAAGTAATTCTGGCAATGCTTCAAAGGATATAACTTTTGGTGGTAAAGTAGGTAGGCTATGGAATGAAATCACATATGGCAGCCTGTCAACGTCTCCTACACTTTCAGTACATTTATATAAGTGCAAATGGAGGCTGTGTAGATGGAGCAATTTCCTGCTAAGACTGCTCTCAGATTATCTGATATTATTTGACTAAATTATCTCTGTAGAAGCTGAGGACAACTTTTATGATCAAATATTTTGAAATTAGTTTTCCTCGTTGGCAGATTATCTGAAATATGAATTGCTCTCGTTTGAGCACTTGAAATTGAAAGGCTTTGGTAATAGCAATTATAGAAAAACAAGGGCACTGAAGTGCTGTGTATCATGCTGAAGGGGATATGTTTATAGGTCAGTGATGTCAATAACTATAGTTCTCCCGAATACCTCGCCGTTACCCTTTTATTCTGGACCAATTCAAAGGACAGACTGACTTTCTTTTTAACAAGGGTTTTTCATTTTTGAGGACGAATACTGATTTTATTGACTCTAGACATTTAAACATAGTCAATTCATATTTATTACATTTCCCAAACCTTTCCTAGGGTGTCTGAGGATCTAAAAAGTAGGAACGCACTGAAAATGAATAGAAGTCTCAATAATTCTGAGCCATTATTATCCATACGATTGACTTGTGTGCTCCTGGCTCCTTCTCTGTGAAGCTTTTGTATCATTCTGTGGACCTTCTCTGCTCATATTTATAGCTTCACAATGAACAATGATTAAAAGTAACATTTACAAAGCCCTTGCCATGTGCCAGGCATTGTTCTAAGCACTTTCCTAGGATTAAGGTTTATAATCCTAACCATAATGACTATCCCTATTTTACAGATAAGAAAACGGAGGCTCAGAGAGGTGAAACAGCATGCCCAAGGTCAGACATCTAGGAAGGGGCAGAACTTGAATTTAAACCCATCCCACTTTACTCCAAATCACTTGCTGTTAACCTAACTCACTGTTTATTGCCAGCTGCCTCTGGAAAGTTTTAGGTAATTAACAAGTAGAAATATTCCAGGTTGATGGGTTAAGAGAAACTGAGACTTGGAGCAATTAAGCATCATGCTCAGAACCATAAAATAGTTATTCTCACAATGTACATAAATGAACTTCTGAAAACATCAGTAAAGTTATGTAGATCTGTCCAAAAATTCTGATGTCCAACAGTATTAGAAATATTCCAGGATTCAGTAGCAGGGCCCAGTAATCAATAATAAGGGTCTAAACCCAGGAGACCCATGACATTTGCCACACATTTAATGTATATCCATTCATGCCAGCACTGAGCTAATACTGAGTGACCCACAAGTGTCCAAAACTGTGCTGAAAACTGATATTATCTGGCATAGTTCCTGCCTTTAAGGACCCTGTGTCTTCAAGACGCCATAGGCATGGCAGCCAACTTGCAGTGACCTGTTGATAGTCGATGTCAAATATTTTAATGAATAATGAATGTCACATGTTACAATAAAGAGATGCACTACAGACCATGGGAACAGAGAATGAGGATGACTAACTGCCCGGGGAAGTTTGAAAAGGATTTGCCCCCCAAAAATGATTTTTAGAAAATTGGACTTTCTCCTTTAAACCCTGGGGAGCCATAAAATGTTTTAAAGGGAAAAGTGAAATAGTAGGTCTGTGCTTCAGGGAAAAAAATTTTTTTTTTTATTCTGGCCAAAAAAAAAAAAAATAGAAGATAGATGGCATCTTCCACTTAAAAGGCAGATAAATGCCAAGGAAGGGGGGGGAATGAATCACAATAGGACATAGCAAAGGAAATAAAGAAAAGGGGATGGATTTGAGAGGCCTTTTTCGGATAAAAAGATGTGGTGGAAAGCAGGGAGGAAGTGCATTTCTAAAACTTCGTTCCAATTTAGACACGTGGCATTTGAGAAATCTGTAGGGCATCTGTTGGGTAAATAGGCTTTAGAGCTGGAGAGAATGGGTTTAAAGTTACAGGTCGGGAAGTGGTTAACATATATGTTGTACCTGTACCCAAAAGAGGTAGATGAGATTATGAAGGTTCTCGACTTGCAGTTCAAGAAGGAGGGAGTTGGGACTGCTGGGAAAGCAATTCTGAGAAGACCCCAATTTACAGACAGGCAGAGGAAGAGAAGGTAGTCCATAAAACGAAGTACAAATGATCAGAAGGTGACCTGGAGAGGCTCTTCCCTCGAGAAGAACCTGGAGATTGTCATTAGGAAAGTCAAAGGAAAAGACATTTTTCAGAAAGGATGTGATCACATGTCTGAAAGTTAGGATGCTGGGAGGACTGGGAGAAGTCCTTGCATCCATCAGTTAGAATGTTACTAATGATGTGAATGTCGTCACGAACACCTCGAAGGCTGAAGGCAGAATGCAGAAGGTTGTTGGATGACAGCTACAAATGCATTTAGTTGTTAGCCTCTCTTCCAAGAAGTTCACGGGTAAAGAGTTTGGGTAGGAGAAGGGGAAGGTGCAAAGTACTTTGAGGGAGACACGGGGTTGATAGATCTCAGTTTTAAGCTTAGATGACTTTAGCATTAGGTTGAGAAGTCGGACATGTAGAAAACATACATTAAAGATTCAAAAGAGGGATAATCTTTGGCCCCAGATCTCTAAAGGATAAGCTTAGTAGTCTGAAGGCCATGAACCTGAGAATTAAAGAGGACTATTTCTTGCTTTTCTGCTGGAGAAAAGTTGGGGAATGGAGTCTGGAGGTAGAGGTAGGGAAGGAGAGAGATCAATTTCGGAGGAATTCATAGGGCTGCTCACCCGGTAAAGATGAAGCCAGTAACAGACTATGGAGTTGCTTTTGCTGGGATCGATCAGCTTTGGTCCATCCACACAGAGGTGCTACCGACAGGTATAGGGAATACCTGTGATGCCAACTGTAAAGAAAGATCAAAGCAGGAAAAGCCAGTCACACGCCGAGGCCCAGGGTAACTAACTCCCTTTTCTGTCAAACCTGATGGTGGTATCACCCTTGAGTCAAAAATTCTAGGACATTCCGGAAGAAGAATGGATTCAGTTGTGGGCCAACACCTTGTACACTGGTCATTCCACCAGTAATTGATGATGAGATCCACTAAGAATATAAGAAGCCACGATTCAGGGGTTGTATTCATTACTCCCCCTACTAACATCTGATAATTTGTATAGAAAGAGGGGGGGAGATGGAGAAAGTATTTTCTGTGATACTTTTAACTTTGAAATCCCATCTTTTCTTCCTTTTCTGCTTCCCTTAAATCCCATATGAGCTGCCCGTACGATGGGTGATTTTGTAAGTCTCTCTTTGACTTTGTAGATTTTACAATGGTCTTTAATGTTCTCTCTGAATACTGAGGCTCCCACATTCCTGTCCTGCTCATCTGTTTCTCCATCCGATCAGTACGTGGTTGGTAAAAAGAGCTATCTCGTGGAAGTGCAAGGTCTGAGAACATTGCAGTGCTTCACCGAGCTCTTGGTGAAGGAAGTGATTTGTTTGTTTTGTTGTGGGGAGTTTATTTTCATGATGGAAAAAAAGAAAGCCTTTGGGCTTTTAAAATCCATTTCTAATTGCTCCTTTTAATTGTCACTGGTTATAAAATAGAAAGCTATTTAATAATTGTAACTGGACTTCCTAGGTCAGGTCTACCGTAGTGATGATTTGGTTCACGTCAGAGTAGGTGATATAGAAAAATGGAAATTCAAAATCTAGAGAACGTGTCTCAATCCTGCTTTTTGTTTCTTGAGAAAGAGAATAGAATTAAAGGAAAGAAGGAGAGGGAGTGGAGATTAAGAAGGAATAAATGTGTTATTGTTATCCATCCCCCCCCCCCGCGCCCCTTGTAGCGCACCTTAACCCTTGGTTTGCCAAGCACCAACCCGTGGCAAACTGGCATTTTGCAGCTCTTTAAATGGGATGTGTAAAGTAAGCCATGATCTATGCCCGCTTGCAAAAGTGGGCCTATTAAATGAAACAAATGTCATCCGTGTCTGTTTCCAGCTGAGGTTATAATGTGTGGGGTGGTTGTGAGAGCCAGATTCCCCTTGCCTTTGGTGTCATAAACCACACAGTTTATAGTACCATATGAATTTGCAGAGCTGATTGTTTTATTATATTTGAGTGTAAATTTTTCATCCCTTTCAGTTCTACCACCATTCTCAGAGAATACAGGTTTTGTGCTGATACGATGTTTCCCAGCTCTAGGCATGGCCTACCCCTACTACTGACTGTAATTTACTTTTTGGTGTCTGTCGCCTTGAGCTTGCCTTCTGACTAGCTTGTTGAATGATGTGCTAATCCATTATATTTTTCAGACAAGTGTATCGACCAGTATAAACAGACTGGAGGGCACAAACCTAAATGAAAGCTATACTTCCCTGAATCATTTAAAAAGCTCCTGCTTGGTGGCAGTGCAAAATAACTTGGCTCTGTACATTAAGTAAAGGGGAGGGAGATCTCAATAAATAAAACAAAAAATTGAAATATCCCTGCCTGCAGGAGCTTAGTCCAAGTCTCAAATGTTCACCTTTATTCACCTCTATTTTTTTTAACACGATGATCAGAAAGGGCCACTTGAAAATGCCCTCTTCTAATACAAATCTAGAGTGAAACACAGCATTCAACGTCTCCTGCCACTTACCCCGAGTGCCTTCTTACCCGACCCCCGAGTGTCTCGCTTGAAGTCTCCTGCATCACCGCGCCATGTTTATGCAAATAAACAGCAGAGAGCAGGCACTCAGAGGAATTTCAGCAGAAAAATGAAGCCTTCGCTCAGCCCCTTCTGAGTCTCTCCCTTTACAAGATGTGTGGGAATGGATGGCCAAATGGGTTGGGGGAAAATAAGTTTCAAATTAATCTTCCAAAAAAAGTGTCAGCCAAGCCTAAGCCCTTCGCTTTACAAGACCAAAGCCATGAGGTAAAGATTTGCTGGTTGCCATGTGAGTCAAGAATCAGTAGCTGGTGAAACTTTCGGTCGCTACACTCACATTTAGCCTGGCACCAAGTGACATTTTGGAAAAGGTGTTCTTCAATTGAAAATACAGCACAACCAAAGGAAAGCAATTCCCTGATGATAAACAAGGGCTCAGTTTTTTTCTGACACCCTTGATGCCCGTTTACTTTTACAAAGCATTGTATTGGGAATTACTCATAGCTCTTCAGGTTACCAGTATAAAAAATACCAACCCATTCTTCCCAAATCTCTTGCTCTGCTTCCTGACATATGTGAGGCATACTGTGTATTTTTCACATTTGATTTATTCTTAGTGGCCAGATGCAGACCATGATAGTCCTCAGAAAGAGGGGGAGGTCTCCAAACACATTCCTGACCCCCTCATTGCATAGTCATGGTCATCGTGTAAGGCTAAGTATGAGGCTTTGATGCCTATTTGACAAAAGCAGAAACGAAAAGTACCAGTAATGAATGGCCAAGGTCAGAGAGCTAGTAAGTGGCTTCATCTCTGACTTCGCACTTCCTTTTTCGGAGGTACCCAAAAAAAGCTTTTACTCTCCTGCTAGGGAGGGAGGCCAAACTGAGTGTGCCAGGATCTCTCTGTCCTCTACACTGACATCGCAAATGCTGCCATGCCACCAACGACCTAGCCCCCCAAGAGCTTTACTCTTTTGGGGGGATAGAGGAAATTAAAATATCGTTGAACAAGAATGTGGAGATCCTAAGCCATAGCCCTTATGACAGCTTAAAATTCCGAGCCTGCACATGCACGGACCTGTATAGGGAGAATCAGTGAGTAAATCCTTCCCCCAATTCCAAAAGCAAATAAAAGGACCCTTTGTGGCCACACACAAGCCTTCTTTGATCTCTGGTGCAGTATCTCTCAGCTTTGTGCCAATTTTACTTACTACATGGAGTTTGAAATTCACTTCTGGGCCTTAGCCTGTTGGGTCCGCTTGTTCTTTCTAGTTATTTCTAAAAGAAATTACCGCCCACAGCTCTCTTTGCTGTTTTGAGAGTTCTAAACTCACTCTTCCTTTGCCGCCTCCTCACGTCGTAAGTCGGATGGACCACTGCGTAGCCATCCCCTGCTCACTCCGAGGTTTGGCCATTGGGGCTGGTAATCTAGGCTGCGTGGATCAAGGACACTGAATAAATATTTATTGACTGACTGGATGAATATCCCCCAACTTCCATAGAGTATTCTGCTCATATGAATAATCCTGCATTCAGGGGTTTTCTAATGAGACAATCAATTCTGAACCATGTTTCAATCTTCCACTTTAATGGACCAAGGGGAGGCATGACTAGGATCACTTGGAGTTTAGGAAGACAGGCTTGATGGGCCCAACCTACTCATCATCTAATCAAGCCAGAGGAAAAAACAGAGTTATCTTTCCTCACAGAACGACACGCTCAAATAGTGAAGGTAGTTCGAACATTATCAGCATCGACTAGCGGGAAGTGGGAGTGAACTTACACTTATCGAGAAGACTGTGTGCCAGGCTCAGTGTTAGCAGCAGGATCGTGAACAACAGCAGCCAATTCTATCTGTCCGAGCAAATGGTATATGCCAGGAACTACACTAAACCCTCCATAAGTGATTGCTCAGTTAACAGTCACCACTACGCTCTCAGGTGGATTCTACGCACAATCCCTTCATAAGGTAGATTTCACCATCCCCATCGTATCCAGAGTAACCAGTACCAGCTAGAGAGCTCTAGCGTCTCTGATGAGAAGGTGAGGGTGTTGGGGCAGGCTTTATGGGGAAAACGAATCCCAGGGCATCTCTTAAATGTAAGCCCTCTTATTCATACATCTCAGTAATTCGGGCTTCATACCAAAGTGAATAAACAAATACACAAAGAAATCTCTTTTGGGTTCAAATAATAAACCTTTACAATCCGAGAAGCATCATACTTTAGTGGATGGTTTGGGCTGGGCAGTTGAATGATCTATAAGGTCTCACCATGTGACTTGACAGATTTCATATCTCAGTTCCTTGGTATTTTCACCTGTAAAACAAGAATAATTATTCAGGCTCTCTATATATTATAATGAGAGATGATAAAGATTGATGAAATATAGATGCATAGAATGAAGGATTCGGAATAAATGTACTTCTGAGTTCTTAGATACGCTCTTACTAATAATGGAATTGTCTTACTCAGAAATAGTTTCCCTATTCACTTGTACATTTAGTTATGAGTCATCTTCTTCCCCCTCATTCAACTAATATGTATTAGACATCTACTCAGTGACACTACGGAGAATAAAAAGAGAAGTCAGCCTCGGTTTAGAAGTTTAAAAAATAGATAACATAATAAAATATGTTCCTTAATTTTTTTGAAAGCTGCCGAAGTTGGTAATAAAGCTCTTGTTGTGTCTCCATGAAGCCAAACATCGAGAAAAAATAGAAAAGTTCAAGCAGTAATACAGATGTTTCCAAACATCTGGATGTTTGCTGTCCTGTAGATTTACCGTATGGATCTCCTACAAAGTTCTTCCGTTTTAGTTCAGGCTTTCATAATTAATTTGAAGTTCTGTTTTTGTGCTTTGTAGACCAACTATATTACTAAAATCCCTTCGTCAGTCATAAAATACTCAACTTTTTTGGACTTGATAGTTTTAAAGCTACAGTCACAATGTTTATAAAGCCACCGGCTATGTTTAGTGATCATTTTTTATGTAAAATACATATCTTATATAATATAAAATGTTCTAGGCTTTGGCCATGAGACAAACTAGGTAATGCTAAAAGGGCTTGTACACAAGCCGGTTAGGGGGCCCCGGAGCAGGCTTCCTGAAGGGAGATCTTAGAGCAACCAGTTCTTTCTTTGGGCAAAAGAAAGAAGCTGCCGAAGACGTGATGTAAAAACTGGTATGTCAGCTATGTCAGATAAAAAATCATTGTTTGCTGGGAACCTAATCCTATGCTTAATAATTTCCTTCTAAGAAGACTCCAGGGCAGAAAAGGGAAAGGGAAATAATTATAGGGGAACCGAGAGAGGCCAGATGGCAGATGTGCTTGAAAGGCCTGACAGCGACCTGTGGGCATCCCATCCACCCCAGCCTTGCAGCGGTGGTAGTCACCCTCCGTACCCGCGGGGCAGTGCAGAACCAGGTGGGGCTGCCGGCTGCCTCTTTGCCCTGCAGCTGAGGAAATCATTTTCATGACCATAAAACAAAATGGCTCAGCTCACTCTAAGTTTTCTTAGAAAAAATATCTCATTTTTATTCATATATGCTGGGAGCTCCAACTCTGGCCTAGAACTAACCACGCTTTGTCTAATGTGTTGGTTGTATTTTTCCCCCAAAATGGCTCGCGTTGTTTTAATTACTTTCTGTCAATACTTGGAAGGGCTGGTTTTGAAGTGGCTGTCCACTCCCTCCCCCTGCCAAACATGGCGATCCATTTATGCTTCTAAACCCAAGTATTCATCCACACATCAAACTATGTGAACCTTAGCAAGATAAAAGCTGTCCAAACCTGATTTTGTTTCTACACAGATGGCTATAAACATGACACTGGGATATTAGTCTTGGCTTTTCTTGACAGACCTGAAAATTGGCCATGCAGAACTGTTTAAAATTGGTAGGAAAAACTTACCCTGAAGTTTACTGTTGATGAACACAAGAGAAAGCACGTAATTAATGGAAATGCATGTCAGAATAAAGAAAAATGTGTTATTCCCTTCACTTCTGAGTCCTAGCCAAAGGTGTTGAATAAAGCTGATACTTCAGAGGTAAGAAGAGGACTGCGCTCATGTTAGTGAAGTGAAAATTGGTGTTATAGTTTATGTGTGCAGTAATTAATTTATACCCTGACAAGTCTTTTAATTAAAGATACATTTTTTTAATCATTAAGGTTTCATACAACAAAAATTTAAATAGTAGGACTAACAAAAAGAAGAGCTAATATCACATCTATTCAGAAGAATGCAGTGTAAACATTTTGACGTGTATCTTCCCAGATACTTCTCTATGGATTTATATTGACGTATTTTTATATTCGTTACTGCTTTGTGACTTTTTGATCATTCAAGATGTCATAGACTTTTCTCACTGTTCATAACCACACTTACAAAGTAGTGGCTGCATGGCATTTCTTTCTAAAACTGGGATGTAATTTATTTCACCAGGATCTTACTATGGAACTTTTAAGTCATTTCCAATTTTGTACCACTCACTACAAACTCTATTTGTTAAATGCCTTTGCAGGGACATTTTTACATATATACCCATTATTGTATTCTCTGGATACATTTCCAGAAATTCAGTCGAAAGGGCAATAGGTGTTATGGGATTTTCATACATTTGGCCCAGCTGACCTCAAGAAAGATGGTACGAATCGACTTTCTCCCAGTACTGTATTAGATTGGCCATTTCTTCAGACCCTTGCCAGGGCTAAATTCTGCCTTTTTAAAAACCATGTGATCGAGGGAAGGAGAAATGGCATTCTCTTGTTTCACCAGAAGTTTTCATAACGTCCGCTCTAACTTTGAAGAGATGGTCCCTCAGAAGTTCCATATGTCGTACTGAGTGCACACGCCTGGGCGACCGATGTGGGGACCGCCGGTGCCGTTCTCACAGTGCTCTAGCATCTACCCAGGACTCCGCGGCGTGCCTCGAGTCCGCACGACATCCTATTGTTACCCCGTGTCCAGCATCCTGTGGCTCTGATGGCCTCTGTCTGTGCTTCTGGTGTAGTTTAGCGGTCATCCTGGAAAGCACGGAGTAACACTACGCGCCGTCTATACAGCTGTTTTACTCTCACTCCTGCTCTCCGAAATCATCGTGCTTCTTTTTATGTGTCTGTCTGTAGCTCTGTGCAGCACCTTTGAAGTTTTGAAGATTCAGCTCAGGAAGAAATGCAGAATGCACAGTGGATAGTAAGATAATGTTTCGCCCTGACAGAGCAAAGCGAGCTTTATTTCAAAATAAATATACAGAGATATCGTTCCTATAACTAATGAGGAAATATTTGTCTTAAGTCAGAATTTCAAAACTAGTTTCATAAAAAGCACACAGCGATTATAAAACATTTGAAATGATAAAGGCCTTCAAATGAACTGGTTGATTTTAGTTAAAAAATAAATGCTTTTCCTTACCTCTCAGCTTCCCTCCGTGCTAGATAGTTAAAATTTTTGCGACTTTTTTTTTTTTTAGTACTAAAGGATACCATGTGTCCTGCTATTGTCAGCATTGTTGATAAAATGGATGAGAAGAATCCAGCACTGAACCTTAGATGGGCACTTAGCACTACAGAAAGCCCTATGAATTGATAGACTAAAAGTAAACAGTGGTTCTCTACATCCAGGCTACTCTTGGGAGTTGGAGGGTTCTAGGTTCTAACATTGTAACTTGTAAGACACCATTTTCAGTTTTGTTTAAGGACAGAGAAGGGATGAGTTAAGAGTCATGCCTCCTATGGCCACTGTAATATCAAGCATTCACTCAAATAAACGCGCCGTGTTCAGGGTTCTGCTCATATTTGCAGTGTATCTGGTTGGAGCGACAGAGTTGCAACCTGAGAGTGGGGAGGCTAAGACATCCTCTACTATGCCTCAAAATGAGAAAAGAAATATAGGTGACCCTAAGACTGTCTTTTGCTCTGTGGCAGTCTTCCTGCTTGGTGGTATTTTAATAAAGATGTGAAATATCTTTCGGCAAACGATTTATAAAATAATCCCCTAAGAGTTGACCTATGAAGGAAAAAGGTGAGCTAATGGCATATCAATTATTAATACCGCATCTAGTGAATGGTGAGGCATTGTGCAGACCTGCAGTTCCACAGTGGAGAAAAGAACCTTTTTTTTTTTTTGTCCTTCTCAATTGGTGTTAAGACTTACTGGGAAGGAGAACAATACCCAGTTTTAAGGGAAACTTAACGATTTTAAGAAACTATACATATGTAGTCAGAAAAGAAAGGGGCAGATGCCTAAGTGAAGTTGAAGACATGGCTGTGCCATAGTTGAGAGTTAGAAAAATAGGGAAAGTTAACCTCGTCATAGTTCAAGGGTTCTTATCTTTGGGTCCACAGACCAACGTGGAGTCTATGAATTTGCACAGGAAAAAAAATCACAGCTTTATCTTTACCGATCTCTAATAACAATTTCACAGTTTTTTCTAGTATGAATGTAGACTACAGACCACAGTGATATTAGTAGTACGTGGATTTATCACTATTTTCATATCATATTACTGTTCTTGTAGATATCTTGGAATATCACTACTTCATGATTTTTAGGATTACTAAACCCACCACTAGATGTTGTTATTAAATGCATTGATAAAGAAACACATACATTACCCCGTCACATATGTGGAGGATTTTAAAATATTCTGGTAACAGAATTTCAGTATAATTGGTTTCCTTTGCAAGCCTAACATTGTATGCATTTAAAGATATTATTCTAAGAAAAATATATGTGGACTTCACCAGACTCTCCAAAGTGTCCACAGCAGGAAAAAGTTTGTCAAACCTCTTCATAAATAGAAGTGTATAAAAATATGTCAGGAGTGATGAGAGAGAGCTACGGAGAGACGTTTTCCATATTTTAAAATGTTCAAAATCTGCTTAAAACTCAGGTTGATCGTTTAAAAGAACTCGGAGTACAGACACTTTAATTCCACTATTTTAATATTTAATTCCCATTTCTAAGGAAAAAGACTGATAGGACAAAAGCTAAGTCCCAAAGAAACTTCCGGCTAATAAAAGAAAATCTTTTGGTGGAATAACTTGGCCTTATTATACCAGAGGTTTTAGAGCACCATGAAACATACCCAGATTGAGGGGTAGTTCAAATGAAAAACTATCTGCAAATAATCTGACAGCACTTTTTGAGTGTCCGCTGTATAATCACAATAGTTTTAGAGCCCAGCCTTGACCTTCAGGAGTTTACAGTCTCTTTAGAGAAAGCAACATCACTGAAGACATTTATGATTACCTACAAACATGCACGAATACGTAGGGTGTTACCTGAGTAAGTAGTTAAAGACTCGGTTAGCCTTGGGTTGCTATAACTTGGGAGCTAGAGTAGGTGAGTATGCAGATGGGAAACGGTGGAAGAAGGCAGTGTGAAGGTATTTCAGATGGAAGGAAGAAAGCAGAAGCACTGGGCTACAGAAAGAGAAAAGAAATTTCATGTTTCATGTATAAGACTTGAGCTTAGAAGAAGCAGGCAGATTCAGAAGGGGAAAAGGGTTGAACACTAGACTAAAAAAAGGTGAGATTTGTTTTTCATTGAGTAATATGCTGGAGGCAGGTTGTTAAAGCAACTGGATCACAGGTTGAAAGGCAAGAAAGAAACTGTCATAGGAGAGACCGGAATAGAGCTTCTAGTCTAGAAATACACACGAGGTGATGGGGGAGTCTGTGCTAGGGTAAGGGGATCCCTGTGAAACTCAAAAGAAATGGGTAAAACTGACGAATACAAAAGTAGGATAAAGGTTGGCAGTGTTGAGTGACGTATGGAGAGGGAAGCGGAAGGAAGCAAAAGGAATATACGGTTGGAGGTTCGGAAATGTAGAAGGACGGTGCTACAGATGAGTAGCTCAGAGCTCGGGCCCCATACGCTGCCCCTACCATGGGCTTCTCCCTCTAGAAGGTGCTTAGGTCACATTCGCGCTTCGTTTTTCCATCCGCCAAGAGGGGCAAGTACGCAAAACAAAGTTACATCTCAAGGAGTTTGAGCCTTTGGGTTGAAATAACCTATTCATCTTTTATAAATTTTGTGATTTCTTAGGAGGCTGAAAACAAAAACGTACCTTGTGAGTGAAAAACAAAAACCACCAAATCTGCTTTTGTAGGAATCTTAAGCTGTGTCATGCTAGCCCATTATCAGAACTAATGTCATTGTTCCAGAGGGTGTACCTACTGATAATTTCTTTTACTTCTCCATTGAGAATCATGCTGGGGTTTAACGCATTTTAGATACAGCTTGAAAGTCGTAAAATGTGGGCTTTGAAACCGGCAAAAATTTCATTGGGCTCCTACAAAACATTATGTTCAGTGACTTATTAAAAATCTGATTACCTCTTTGTGGTCCCTGGACTTGTATTTCTTATCATAGTGTTTTGTTTTCATTTTCTAACTGAGTTTTCAGTTATAAATAAACAATGAAGGATCAGATCTTGATATCCGTGATTATCAGAAATATTAAATGGTGAACAATTTTACTGTGTTCATTTAGAATCAGAGGGTGAGGGGTTATGAGACACTCAGCAGGCGACCTCAAGAGTATTTTGTAAGGGACAGTCATAAAATACCTTAGAACCTAGTCCTTGGGTCCTTTGTTTTCTCTTCTTTAGGGAGGGGAAAATGAAGCATTTTGTTTTATTCTTTTACAAATACGCTTTATTTTAAGAAAACCAAAAAACAATAGTCTTCCTTTTCAAAGCAATTGGATTAGTTTTACCACCTGTTGGCGTAAGTAATAGTTCTTCACTTCCCACAAGGATTCAGTGGAGTCCCCCATCTACAGAATGAATTCTGTACTACTTTTAAAAGATGAATTGATTACCCAGATTTATTTGCAAGATAAATTTTATGAACAGATACTTTTTAAATTAAGTAAATGTATATATAACAGGTGATCAAGAATAAAAATGGAATATAATAACTATAAAAGATACTGTAAAATAGATTAAATCACAGCAAAAGTGATGTTTTAAGGAATAGTAATATAATTATATGTAATATAAATTTGCAGTTACTGTTTTATTTGGATATGACATTCATTAAATGTTTGATGTTAAAGCATTCTCTAGAAAAGAGGCATGACGAAATTGTTCTTTCAAACTTAGAAACGAGGATTTATTCCCCTTTGTAAAGGTGAGGGTGAAAAGAGAACTGTTGCTTTTAGATTAAGGAATCCTTCTCTTACAGGGAGAAAAAAGTACACAATGAAAGTGTATTTCTAAAAAGTTACATACACATTCAATTTTAATAAAGTATGTTCCTTTTTAAGGGAATCTGCTCTTTAGTATAGAGTAAATCTTTCTGGAAAGTTAATTATTTTCTTGTGCCAATATATTTTCTGATGTACCCTTTTTAAAGTTTAGAAGTTGAAAATACAGCATTGTCTTTAAGCAATACTTACCGGTAAATAAGCAAGTTAGTTTATATATGTGTGGATTCTATTTGGGCTCGCTTTATTAGGAAGTTGAGATCACGCTTGCTACACTATGTGATTTATAAACCTCTACTCAAATGGGTATCGGAAAACTTGGGAGAAACACCACAGAAGCTGCAATGGGGCATTTGGGAGAATGTAGACTTGGGGAGCGTTGAGGTGCGCTGAAAGACTAGGGGAGGTGGCTTAGTCTAGAGTTCAGTGACAGTCCTCCAAACAAGGAGCCCGAATTTGTAGCTGAGTTCTTCCTTTTCTTCTTGTCTACGCTCTGAAGTCGTTTCAGCCTTCTTCTGTCTTCTTCGCCCCATCTGTGTTTCCCCCAGATATATTAATTCACACGGTTTCAATTTGAAAACCATTTTTATGCCCTTTGTTTTCCTCCTGTGTCACGTTAGTCGGTTGTCAATTGATCAGGGTTGCTATGCACCCCTATTTAGTTTTGTCCACAAATTTAACTGTGAAATATAGAGAATATTATGTCAATCATTGTGAAAGTTAAATTTACTTAATATTATGCTTTACCCAGGGTAAGGAAACTGGCAATTACGATCCACATAGAAATTCTGTAAGATGGCACACTAGGGTCGTATTTAAGATCACAGATGCTGGAACTAGCTCTTTAGGTTCAAGGCCCACTGCTCCAACTTAATAACTGAGTGAACTTGAGATGTTATATACCAGGCATGCTTCAGTTTCCTCATCTGTAAAATGGGAATTATAGTGGAATCTACTTCACAGCACTGCTGGGCTGACTACCTAAGGCAGTTCATATAACACACTTAGGACAGCGCCTGACACATCACCATCATCATCATCGTCGTCGTCATCCCGTCAAAGCATCCTCTCAATACACTGGGAACAAATCACTGAGCGTAGTCTCCTTCAAATTCTGAATTTGTGGTAAACCTGCAGTGTATCTTCTAAGAACATCTTTGAAGCAGCTGATTTTAAGACTTTTCTTTGGATTGGCTTTTCAATCCCAAACAATTAAAGAGTTCCCCCAAGTGATAAGCTCCCCCCAAAAAACGATAAGTCCCACAGCTTCAACAGCTAAAACTGTCCTGGTTACTTTAAGGCATACTGACTGCAGGACCTCAAACGAATCCAGTGTGTAGAATGGGGCATCTTGGGCACAATTGTTTGATAAATCCCCTTATCACACCACACGATTTCCCTGCTACCGGAGAAATTTTGTTACCCTGCTTCCAAATTATTTGTCTTAGTCAAGTATGTTCCCTGAAATTAAGGTTTTTCTCCATCATGTAATCAGTGTTTTAAAAATAAAGCCAGATTTTTTTTTTATGGTTTGGGAAGTGTGAAAATATAAGGCATGTTTTTCTAATTATGAAACTGCTGTCAAACGGGTCTATAAAGCAGATGCACTTTGCAAATTAGAGGTTGAATCCAAGGTTCCTGTGGCTCTAAAATGGCTCCTCCTTTGGCCTCCACGGTAGCCTGTGGCAGCTGAAAGCAGGTGCGATATGAACATATTGTCTCCAAGACCGAAGTTCCCTCTGTAATCCTCCCAGATGCAGGGCAGATCCAAATATCCTTTGGCAGTCGGATTCCGTGTTGGCACCACCTGCTAGCAAAGAATTTGCAGAAATTGAACTCTGGATGCTTGATCTTTCAAGACTCTCACAGACCCAAGTCCCCCTGACATAAGGACTTAGTTTAATTTCTCAACCTGTCAGATGGTTCATCTTGGGGACTCTTACTTCTTGCTTTCCTTTTTGCTATGTAATTCCTTCTGCTAATAACAGCGTATAGGTGTTCTGGAAGCTATGAGAGACTCCTCCTAATTTGGTACTGTCGTAACTAGATTTTTGATGATTAAGCTCACAGTATGAATCAGGGTAGCTCAGGGAACACGGCTTGTTTCGCATGTTCAGACCGGCTATCTTAGAAATAAGAACCACTGTTAGAAGATCTTCTGTCTCAAAAATATTTCTGTTGTAAAGAAATACACTTTGTTTTTGTCCTCATTCTCCCAAAAATAAGTACTAAATGCAAATATATTAAAACATCTTTCAATTTCTTTTTGAGCTTCAATGTCAGGTTTATTTAAAGGAAATTTTCTGGTTTGTTTTTTTCCTCCAGTTCAGAAGGTTATCTGTTTTACTTTATATAGAAGCAATTTAATGACTTTTTCTGGTTGGAGAATAATGCCCATCTTCTATTAAAGTAGAGTCACTCAGATGAGGGTCATCTCCCTGACCATGAAAGATGGGAGGAAAATTAAATTCTATTTGTAGCTGAATAGTGCTTATGAAAATGAAGAAAGACAATCAATAATAAGAAGCTAATACACTCTGAAAATGGTAAAAAGCACCTCCTTCGGACAGCAACCTTCAAATATTTCAACCTAACTGCTGATTTCCATGCTGGTCAAGCAGAATGAGGTTCTTTGGTTACGTCAGCCCACACCGGGAAGCTTGCCTAAAATTACTCATGGTTCAATGAGTGGCCTTGATTACAATTTAAGTATTCTCGGATCAGGCCAGTGACCTTGAGTCATATGCATTTATAGTTCTTAACCACACATCCAATCTGTCCTTCCACCAGCTACTATAAAGTTTTTTTTTTTAATTTTAATTATACTTTTAAAAAAAGATATGAAGTCTGTTGCACATAAAATTCCAGGACCTTGACCTCCTGGCCGTGGTGTGATTATTTGGTCCTGGTGTGGCTGCTAATGACTAAAACCCAATTGACTGGAAGGTACCAGTTTCCAAGGATAGGAAATCATCCTATTTCACCTTCAGGAGAAGGTGAAATTTCTTAAATGTGCCATTTCTTAATTACAGAAATTAGTGCTTGACTTCTGTTAAGGAAGTTTTGTCTTGGACTCTTGATGAAGATGAGAATTTTTCACTGAAATTAGGGAAGCAAGGGGCACTTTCTACCAGGTAAAAAGAAATTCTTTGGGATATAGGTGGTTGAGGAAAGTATCAGCCAGAGGAGAAGGCCATAAATGCAGCAATAAAACCCAAGTGTGCTGAGATTTAGAACAGACCCCAAGAGGCTACATGATTACGCACTAATTGTTCCATGTCAGTTTTTGAGATCTCTCTGGGGGAAAAATGCAGATTATTTTTGTAATAAGTTCAAAGGCTCATAAAAAAATCATGAACAGGAAATTCCCCAATAATATATTATTTCCTTTGTGGAAAAGTCGAAAAAGGATAATCATCAAGTTCAGTTTTAGAGACTCTTGGGCCATCAGCAGTCTTCCAATTCTAGCATTTAGCAGTCATCAAGACCTCAATCCACTGATCTGTAATCACCAAAGTCAGATTTTTGCATTTTGCTTTGTTTTGAGTGGCCTTCACTATTTAGACATACATATATAACACTTATTGTTAGATATTCTGGACGCTGTGGATTTTTGACGTGTGAGCCACTTGCTCTTGATCTCCTAATTGCCAAGGTGAATAAGACATAGAGAAGTGGCTGGTTGAAGCTTTCAGAGAAGGATATTAAAGGAGTCAAGACCAAGCCCATGTTTTGTTGGTGATCCAAGAATGCCACTTTTTTTTTAATGAATACTCAGGGACCAGCCATTTTACCATAATAATCAAACAATAATGACTTTATCGTAATGTATTGTAATGTATGGACATGCAATCACAGTTACACCAGACCCGAAGAGCAAAACCCCCATTCCACACCAAGTCCCCGTCTGTTGATGAGAGGTGGATGGAGGAGGGTCATGGAAAATTACACCAATACGCCCTTGCCATTTGTAGCCATCCTCCCTGGCTTTCTCTGAATCCAGATGGCTCAGAATGGGCTTGCAGATCTCATTCTCCATCCACTCACTGCTTTCACTCATTCATTTATATTTATTCCAAAAACATGTATTGAGTCCCTCCCATTGGACAGGCATTGGACTAGCCTGCAATGGCCGCAGCAGGCAGGACTTCATGGCCCATAGGTCTTCGGTAACACTGACATCTCAGTCGGGAAGGGACAAGCTGAGAAAGAAGTCCACGCTGAGCAGACCTCTCCCAACACCCCTTTTGGAGAGAAGGGCACGTTAGCCGTTTGATGACTAAGTTTTCTCGACAGCTCTTGTTGGAGCAGGCCCTCGGCTTCCTGGGGAGCATCTCTCCTTCGCCTCTCCTTTTATTCAGGGGAGCACTCCTTCTCATTTTAATGGGAGCTCATCATCCCTTGTCAGCTTCTTTGGATGGCACCACAGAGCCAGTTTTATCTGTTACTCCCTCACAGTAACGTCATCCTGCCCTACTTTGCTCTGTGCTTTTATGTGGCTTTAAAAAAAATGGCTTTAAAAAAATTTTCATCATGATTTCTTGACGTGCAAGGCTAGCCTGTAGGAGCTCCACACAAACCTATATACTTTTTTTTTTAAAGATTTTATTTATTCGACAGAGATAGAGACAGCCAGCGAGAGAGGGAACACAAGCAGGGGGAGTGGGAGAGGAAGAAGCAGGCTCATAGCGGAGGAGCCTGATGTGGGGCTCGATCCCATGACGCTGGGATCACGCCCTGAGCCGAAGGCAGACGCTGAACCGCTGTGCCACCCAGGCGCCCCCACAAACCTATATACTACTCTGTCCTCCGTGGTTGGACTCGAGAGTGGAAAAGCGGAGTTCTCAGTTCAGGAAGGACTGTTTGACTTGGGAAGAACCGGATTCTAGCAGTACGTGGGTGGTAAGCGCTCTGCATCCGACTACTAAGGCAATTGACTGCAGACAGACCCCCAATGTGAGCGGAAGCAAAGCAGACTTTCTGAAAGATGCCTTAGGCTGTAGTGTTCCAGGCCTTTCTGTGTCTTACCAGTCTAATCTCATTTGATTCTCACAGCTTAATTACACTGGTAGAAACCACTTGTAGGAAATTTTCCATCTACCACATCTAATTAGCTATGTCCCCCAAAACTTGAACTTTGTGTCACTGCAGTTTACCTAAGCCCAGTCAAGGCGCTCAGTCTCAGCTCATTATCCTCCTAGTTTCTCCTCAAGGGAAAATGTATAACATACCCTTTAACCTGGAAATAATGTGACTACCCGGAGGGAGACAATCCTCAAGTAGAAAAAGAACAATCTCTGGACTGGCCCCACTGCTTGGGGTGTATGTATACATTATAGGGACACCATGTGTATCTTGAAAATGTCTTACTCTCCCAATACTCATAGTAGGCGCAGTGTTGCTCATTTTATCTTCACAAGATTGTTGTGAGGTAGATAGAATAGACGTCGCAAGAGTTTTTACATAGAGAGGAAATTGACAGCTTGCTGACTGACCTCTGGGAGATCAGAACTGAAGTACAGTTTTTAAATGACAATAACATACAGAGTTCTCCCCATATCTCATGTGGATCAGATCAGTGCCATCCTCTTAGAGTGGGTGGCCTAGACCACTGACCTCTGCAAAAATTCACTTCCTCTGTATTTTCCTCCCTGAAATCTTTTTCCCCCCAAACAAAGGGAAATCGACTTTATCACACTGACAATCAAGTATAGCCATCAATCAAGTATTTATAAGACCCCTGGAAGTTGCTGAAAGGAATATGAAGAAGTCTAAAATGTAGCCCCTGTATTTGAGATCTTAAAATTTCAGTGGACAAACAACACATGGACAGATCAAAATTGCAGAGATAGTGCAGAGCCAGATGTGACAGTGCTGATGACTCAGTGTCAAGGGCATCCAGAGGAAGGAAAGGACTAGGTGGGCTAAATAGGAGAGGAAGTGCTGGGATTTGGCCAGGGTATGACAAACGAGTAAAATCAGAATCAGCTCATACAGAGGCATCCAGGTGGGGACAACTATGGGAGCAAATTCTGGAGATGGAAATGCACAAGGAATTTTGGGGAACAGCAACTGGGTGAAATACAGACAAGAATTTGCATAGAGATGAGGTGGGAAATCCTTTCAGAGAGGTGGACTGGGGAGTGTTAAATGCCAAAGGACCTTGTTTTGATGGGAACATAATAATCGTTTAAGGGTATTGTGAGTAGAATAAGACAGAGATACTAGTTTGAGCCAAACTGGCCATGCTTTCTCATGTTTTGTAAATATTAGAATCTCTGCCTCAAATCTCATTTCCTCACTTCTTCCAGCAAATTCCTATGTATTCTTCAAAAACTAACTCAGCCCTTTCAAAACTTTGCAGACTTACCTGGGGAAAGTCTGTTCCTCCCTTTTCTGTCTTCCCACAATGCTTCACACACAGGTCCTCACCGATAAAGCTTGTGGTGACTTCCTCTTTGCATTCCCCATTTATAACAGTGGGCCTGGCACATAGCTGGATCTCATTGTCAGACTGAATGCTAATTAAATAGCACCACCTAACATTTATTGAGTGCTTGATCTGTACTTGGCGTGGTACTTGATGCTTTACATGTATTTACATATCATCTCGAACTCAGCCGTTCAACAAGGTACATATTAAGCCCATGGTAGAGCTGAAGAAATTAAGGTTTGCCCAGAGCCACATAGCTATTAACTGGCAGTGATGCTGGCCTCCAGAGCACATTCTCTTTGCTTCTATTAGTTATGTTTTCATCTTTTAAAGACTTACAGCCCTTATCACACCATACGATATATGGGAAATGTTTTGAATGAAGAAAGAAAAAGCACTAGCAAATATTATCAATGGGTAGGAAACATAAGGCCCAAAGATCTTTAGTTGGTCAAGAGCTTCCTGCTTCCATTCATCAGTGCGTGTTTTGGTGAGACGGCAGATGCCGGCCAGCCCTACGGCCATCCTGCTGCAGGCCGAGGCTAGCGGGGGTCCTCACAAAAGCCTCACACCCTCCCCAACCTCCCAGGCTCTAGTTTCCTCTTCAGTACAATGAGAAAATTGGGCTAGATGATTTCTAAGGTTTCTTCAACCTTTTGTATTCTAAGATCTGAGAAATTAGCATGTTTAAATGAATTCACGTCAAAAGACAAATGACCCGTGGTCCTTACTTTTACCCTTCCTGGGGGGTTTTGCAACTTAAAGAGGACACTCATCATTGGAGGTGCTTCTTTATCTGGCAGAATACTGTGTAATGAGGGAGTATTTGTGGGCAGAGGTGCTCCCCAACATGTCGGCCCCATGGCATGGATCTCCCAAAGCTAATTTTGGTGCCTTCACCATGAGCACCCTGTTAGGAGCCTCCTGTATGTACCTCTCTCACACACCACATTATGATGATTTATTTTCTTGTCTGGTTTGCCCATTAGACTAGGATATCTTCAGGGGCAAGAATCTTTTTTTATCTCTGAATTTCATACTTCTAGAACATAGAGCTCAAATACACTTTGGTTGACTGAACGTACCTATGTATATACTCTTAAGCAAATCTTTTTTTATTTTTTATTTTTTTAAACAAATCTTTTTTTAGAAATAGGGCCCTAGGATCAGCTTCTCCCCCTCATCGATTACCCTTCATGTTCTCCCACAAAATATGCAGGGACCCTTTCCACAACTCTCTGTATGTCTCCTCTAGTCCCTCTACACAGACACACTGCCTGCTTTTCTTCTGCGATTTGAGGGACCCCAGGTCCAGAGCTCTGCCTCCCCAAGCTCCTGCCTGGGAAGAAGACTTTTTAAGACTTGGCCCTAAGAAGAGCCTTACTGAGAATGGGCCTTGCTTTAACAGGACTGCCTCTCACCTCGGAAAACTGGAGGACTTTCAGTCTAGATTTTGGTAGTATTCTTCATCTAATCAGCGGCAAAAGCCATTCTGAAATGTCTGAAGACCATCTCTTCGTCCCCCTGTAAATGGTAGCCTGTGTTTCAGTTGGGAGGGAAGGGAGGCGTGGGAAAGGAAAGGGGGAGACAACAGAGGTAACCCAAAAGCAAGAAGAGAAAGGACTTAGGCTCCAGAGGCTCATAGAAAACCACTGCATTTGCCTAGGAATCCTTCTAAAAGGCCAGGAGAAATCGTCTCACTCCATGTGACCCATAAGAAGTTAAGAAAAAAAATATTTTTCTCCCATTTTGTTACTTAGAGCTGATTTTCTTTGGGCCTGTGCCTGATCAATGACAATGTCAGAATCTAGAACTTCACAGTGATTATGGAGCAGTTTTGAATCCTTTCTGTTTTGAATCCTCTATTGTAAAATAGATGTCTTATGGCTCATTTGCTGTAAAATCTATTTTATTGTGGGACTTAATTAATGATCACTTTGACCATTAGTGGCAAGTGGCCAAAAATTTATCTTCTCTGTCTCTTTCTTTTTCTTTTTAACTGCCAGTGTTTGAGAAAAGCAGATTAGGTAAAAACATATCAATCTGCTGTATCTATTAATAAACTGGAGAAATTGGCCGATTTCTTTTTAAATTATATATGAAGGGCTTCTAAAAAATACCATTTTGTTTTGAATACCAAAATGAAACACTGTGAAATTCAGAGGTAAAGTATATTACATATTTATGATTTAGACTAGAACATATACATAAAAGTTGTAAATTATCTTATGTTTGATAGCGATTAGAATGAGAGAAGGAGAGTGAAAAAGGAAGGAAGAGACATAGGTAGAGGGGGGAAGTGAGTAAAAAAAGGAAAGAATGTTGATGCTTAATTTTTTTTAATATTTATATTTTTCAATCAGTCACACTTCTAAGTAGATTTTAAGGGATTCCAACATGGAATCCTATGTAGATAGCAAGGAATGCTTATGTCACATGTAAACGATTCATTCATACCTTGTGGCGGTACCAACACAGAAGTCTCACATTCCTTTGTTTCCCAAAGACCTTGCTCTTGGTGAACAAGGAAGCGGAAGAGAGATTGACTATTCTAGGCCTTCTGGAGTCTTTGTTGACTTGGCTTCTGTGAGACCAGCCAACGTCCTGCCGGCTGTGATACCAGGCTGTAGCTTGCAGCCCATAAATACGGAAAGTGCAGTTTGTCACTGGTATTTGCTTTACACTTACAAATTAGGAAACACGTTTACTGTAAATATAGTTAGCGTCCAGAGGTTTCCAAGCTAAGAATATGCACGTTTGAGATGTCTTTGCCGTATTTATGCTGTGGCTCCCACATTTGTATAAACAGAAAATTACTCCATTCATGCTTTATTACTTCTTCTTTTGTACCACAGCCTTGACCCCAGTCATCATAAATTGAGAAATAGTGGGGAACTAATGGAGACAGATGGGAATATGGCTTGCCATTTACTCAAATTGGTAAAGTAATTAACCTCAAGGTGCTGGTTTGCAAGAAAAATTGTTGGAATATCTCAGGATGTCGGTAAACAGACTCCTGCTTTAAGCAGTTCTGACAACTGCATCATAAACTAGACTTATTCTGTTCAATTGACCTGTCAACGTCTTGAGTCCAAATAAAGATTTGTATTACAATGCACTTGCCGAGAAGTGGGAGAACACAGTGCTGTTTCTTTTCAGATGGGTTGCTGTTCTCCTCCTGCTAGATAGGAGCTGGACTGTCATATATTCATCCTTCAGCCATTATATTCCTTAGAAATCGTCCCTTACTGATTGTGCGACAGCTTCGTGACAACAGATGGTAGTCATTTGGCTCCAGAAAATGAAATGAAAAAACGTGGGCCAGGCTGGCTGGGCTCATTTAGAACAGCAGTGGACAGAGGCCAGATCTAGATTTTATTTATCGGGGGACGTCCTGTAATGAAGCCAGAGTTATGCTGGTGGTATGTTGTTCCCTACAGAGTGGGGAGTGGGACTGGTTTTCTGCAGAGTATTATATAAATCAAAGGATGGGATCACCTGATCAAACTACAGTATATTCCTTTTGAAAGCTGACAGATTTCACATGTTCCATACAGGCCTCTGTCTCTCGCTGTGTCCCTGTTTGCCTCGGTCTCCCCTTCACTCTTTCCTGAGACGAGGATGTAGATTCCTCTTTTCCCCATTTTCCGCAGCGGGTTCCGTCTTTAGACCACTGCAGCTGCCTCCTACCCAGTTGAGTAACAGGGAGAGGTTTGACGCATTGAAACGTGTATAGCTGTTTATTTCATGCGTTTCAGTTTGCCGTTGAAGCAGTCCTTAAAAAAGCCCTTTGTGATATCACCAAAACATTTATCCGGAAGGCCTTGTCATGAGAACATAAAGAGTCACTTTCATCAAAGGTAAACACGTGCATTGGTGGTAGAAGAAAACACAATATTTCGTGACACCTCAGTTTGAAGCAAACTCAGTTGGCTCAGAAACATGAAGGGTCCCTGGATTATTAGGCTGGCTTTCCTCATGCCTCCACCTGTGGAAGCTGTGTTAGGCACAGGGGACGGAAATCCTCGGCCGTGGGTTTCCTCTGATCTGGCTGGCATTAGTCTTTCCATTCGTCTTAGCTGTGGTGGTGATCTGAGAAGACTCAAAGGCGTCCGTTCTTTCCAAGGGTGGCTGTATAGCTCCCTGCCTTGAATAAGAGTTGTGTGTGTGTGTGTGTGTGTGTGTGTGTGTGTGTAGCCCTATTTGCAAGAACTAAATAATTTGTTTACTTGTCTTCAAATGTTATTTTTAGCCCTATATGAAAATACATAGGACTCTTTATTTAAAAAAACACATCCATACTTCCTACTGAGTTGCCTATGTGCTGAGCCTTAGCTCCTCTTCATTCTTTTGCAATCTCCAAGATTACAAAAATACTTCAATCTAAGACAAACTAGAGGTCAGGTTTACTCTAATGCTGTGACTTGATACGTGAATCTGAAGTCTTTCTCTTGAAGAGGGAGTTACCACTGTTGAACGGGTAAGAGACCAACTCCCTTCTCTCCCAGGATTCTCCCTGTGAGACCAACACGTTCATTTGGATTGGAATTTCCTTTTTCCTGACCCATTGCCTAGTCCCAGGTTCTTTTACAAAGAGCTAATACTCACATTCTAGTTTTCCTGTTCTGCCCAAAGCTCTCCAACCCATTCTCCCTTCTGTGCTCTGCTAAAGACTGGAGTCCTCAGCCTGCTAAACACATCCATCTTTCCTTGACTTTGCACCTAACATTTATTTTTGGTTTCATATACTAATTTGTATGTGTGTGCGTGCGTGTGTGTGTGAAGTTTCAGTAGTTCAACTGCCCTTTTTTTCTGATCAAGCATCTAAAATCTTGTGCTTAACAATCAAGGTAAAACCTCTCAAGCCAAGCAGTAGACTTTGAAGAAAATGCCATGAATTCAAGGAGGCCATATGTACGTTGACTCTGAAAGTATGAATTCCAAAATTACTTCGTTGTGTATGTTAGGTTACTACTTATAAAAAATGACTTTATGCCTTGTTTGGTGCTGAGACTTTATCATAAGTGAACTTCAAAATGAATGCTATGTAGGTGACAATTCGTGAGAGTTTTCAAGCTTGTGTTTTATGACTGATGACTGCGTGATCTGAAATGGTTGGTGACTTCACAGGTTACATCAAAAATGCATTCAGGGTGTCTTATGCCTGTGCCTATTTCCATCATTAAATTAACCATGAGTTAATGTGCGATTGTTAAAGAAAACACAAGGCGGCATTTTGCCTTGATAGCTAATGGATTAGAATGGCATTAAATGTTTTCCTCCTGGCAGACATAACATTTTATAGTTTGGCTTTAAAATAAAGGGTATTTTATATACGCTGCAGTTTCATTCAGTTATTTCTCAGACATTGGCACCTCCATTGGCTAGTTCAAACTTTGTTACCAGCTGAAGAAAGTGCATTTAACTTATTGCAATCTCTTATGAGACAAATGTTTTTAGCAGGCACTAGAAGCCATAGAAAGGGAGAATAAGCCCAGTCGAAAGTGAGCATCTTTCCATATTTTTGCCTGTCCGTGTGTCTGTCTGTCTCATGTTTATGTGTCTGTATTTATTTGCTCCCCAACCTACGAGGAGGTGAACAGTTTAAATCCATTTGTTACCTGAATTGTTTTCTCCTGTTTTAAAACATTTTAATTTATAATCAGACAAGAAGAACAGATGTAAGAGTTGTAATTTAATCATTTTATTGCTATCTTTGTATATTTTGAAGAATTAGGTATTGTACTCATGGGAAGTCGTATTTTATGCCTAGTTGGAAAAATGAATAATGTAATAATATGCAAAATGTAAAGTTTTAGAACTTCACTACTGAGTACGGTACATAAACTAATGATCTGGTTAAGGTCCCCTGTGCACCGTAATAAATATGGACTAAATTTGTCATTATAGCTTTAGACAGAGGTTTCAGGCAACAGATTTAATTAAATCCTTTTTTAATATTCATACTTCTAAACTGCATAATTCCCCTCTACTGTAAAACTGAGTGCTATATTAAAACAAACAAAAACGGCAGATTACTAAATGGATATTAGCGTGAAGTCAGTAAGCGTTTAATTCTGGAGAGAACTCTGTGAGGAGAGAGGAAGCTTTGTGGAGCTTGCTCAGGAGATCCTTGACTCATATCCATGAAGCTTGTTCACTGGGACTTCCTTCTGTTTTCATGTTGACTTTTATAGGGAGGTTAATGAGTTATTTGTGGAACTCATAAAGGACACAGGGGCAACACAAGAAGGCTACTTGTTGTCCATTAAAGAGTGATGATTAATGAAAAATATAATTCAGACTCCAGGAGGAATGCATTGATGACATTGAGGAAATCTAGAATATCTAGATACTGATAGCTTTTAGGGAAGTTAACTAATAAAGCCATTACCCTCTAAGGTCTTGTGCCTCCCGTGACACCCAGCTCAGGCACTAGACTGCCCCCAGGAACTGTAGTATCTCCTCTTAGATACTAGCACAGAGTTAACCCGGATATTTATATTCTCCTTCTTTAGTGATTTAAACAATCATTTTGAATTTTTTCATGCAAACATTTTTTCTGTGGGGGGGGGATTTAGGGGGGTGTCATAGGATTTACAGAATAACTAAATATTACGGTTTTGGAAGAATTGCCTGACCAGTGTCGTTAGCTGAGTTCATGACCATCCTTGCTTAAAAAAAAAAAAAAAAAAAAAATCCAGCTCCACTTCCCCGAGATCAAATTGCCAATGAGTTGGTAAATCTGCTTCAAAGCTGATTGAATGTCCCCTTACTGTATTTTATCCACGTTATGTTATCTACCTTCTCTTATCCACCTTTGCTGGATTTTTTTAGATCCATATTTTTCTACCTTTTAACCAAACCCCCCACCCCTTTAAATTATGACTTCTCTCTCTTAATCATCTTTGTTTATATAGCACCTATCATTGGTGCTTGGTGTCAACAAATGTGGACTGACTGAATGGAATACTATATAGGAGCAATAGCATTATAATTTTTTTATCTTAAAGAACCATGTAGGGGCGCCTGGGTGGCACAGCGGTTAAGCGTCTGCCTTCGGCTCAGGGCGTGATCCCAGCGTTCTGGGATCGAGCCCCACATCAGGCTCCTCCTCTAAGAGCCTGCTTCTTCCTCTCCCATTCCCCCTGCTTGTGTTCCCTCTCTCGCTGGCTGTCTCTATCTCTGTCAAATAAATAAATAAAATCTTAAAAAAAAAAAAAAAAAAAAAATAAAGAACCATGTAAAGTCACTAATCTGACTTCCAAATTGTATAGATTAAAAAACTGTGGACTAAAGAGAGTTCAGTTGACTTGACCATAGTTATGTAAATAATGACTAGTTAAGGCTAACAGAGGAAGTAGTGACTACTTTATTAGACATATAAAGAGAGAGAAAGAAAATTCATACTCTTAAAGTAGCTCACCAGTCCATTAATAAGACCTTATAAATAGACACAGAAACAATTAAAAGAAATCTTAAACAGCATAAGATTAAACAGCAAAATGTGTCCTCTAAAGTTAAATCATCTAAACTATTAAACAAGGGGGAAAAGAGCAATGGAAGTTGACCTATCAGTTGAAAGGATTCCTGGACAGTGGTATGATTTTAGCTGGACCTTAAAAGGTAAGAGAGATGAGGCCATGAGCACACTGTTTTGGGGAAAGCTGACTATTTTCAGAAGGTTCTACAGGAGAGCTGGGGGAGAACAGAAGCATATTCTGCTTCTACCCCAACCAGCACCTCTCTTGGCCCCATTGTCTGACCCCCAAAGGGAGAGGGGAATACTTCTTTCCTTACTGTATAGATCCAGTTCAGAGGAACAGACTGTCCACTCTGAATTTATGTCGTGAAACAAGTTCACAGTTGATAATATGGTCCTAAGTCAGGAGAAATAGATTCATTTTCATTTTCTAGGACTACCTTTGAAGTAGTTGAGGGAGGATAATTATTTTCCCTCTTCAAAGTATTTTCTCACATCATTTTCCTGGAAATGACAATCGGCCAGTGCCCCAGGATGGCAAATCCAACTTTGGTTTGATGAGTGCAATTCTGAACACAGCCCTTGATTCCGTATTAGTTTCCATGGCTCAGAATTGAGCTTTGCAAAGTGAATTGTCATGTATTTTTGGCAAATGTTTTTTTTTTCTTTCAACTTTAAAACCAAAAGAGGAAAGAGGTAGTCCCAGAATTATTTCAAACTGGAAAACCAGCTTGGAGGTGACCTTTAATTTGGTCTGCTTAATTTGAGTGAGGAAATGAAGATATCAAGGACTATTAATGACAGTTATCTACTTGATTTATTTACCTAAGACAGATACAGGTGTAGTCTTCAATATCAAACCAAGGGCATCTTCTCTGGGACTGGCCGAATATGTGTGTTAAAATACTACAACTTTTCCTACAAATTAACTTAGACTTAATATGTTGTTTAAAATATATTCACCACATTTTGATCATCACAGCTGTCTCTTAGAAACAAATTTCCCCTTAAATGAAAGGAAAGTTTGATGTCTTCACATTTACAGTGAGCGTGGAGACTTTTGCCTTCCACCAAGAGTAACAGAGCCTGAATTTACCTTCCCACCTGAAAAATCAGAAAAGAAAAAATATATATACAAAGCATTTCTTTCCAACTCACTAGATATCAGGCAGTGAAGAACAGTGATACCTGAGAGACAGGAAACAAAAGTGAGTCCTACAATTGTTCCAAGTTATAGGGATCAGGGTCCTGGTAGAGCCTGGAGGACCCCCTGAGTTAAAGAAGCGAACTGAGAGTGTATAGAGACCAGGGAAGAGAACCAGAGATAAGAAGGTGCACATAGACAGAGATCTAGTAATGTGTAAAGGGCAGCCTTTTGCTATTTAGCTGAGCGCTGGTGAGGGCATGCATGTGAAGAAAGCAAGCAAAGATGGGAGAAGAACTATCTGAAAGGATTAGAGGTAACAGTGCCTGGCCCTCAAATACGACTGAAAACAGTGCCAGTTTCCACTAGCCAGAATGAAAACCATCAAGCCTCACACAGCATTGGTTAGGGTATACAAAAGGATCTTTTTTCAGTAGTAAGAAATAAGTAGCCTTAATCTAAGCATTATTCCAGTCCCACCTAACAAATCTTAAAAAGCAAAATCCAAAAGTACCAATTGGTTTCCATGACACTTAACTGCATTCCAGAACAAATCTCAATAATATTTATAGGAATAGAAGAATACCCATGACCCAACAATGTAAAATTATCAATTTCACATCCAATCAAAAATATCAGATATGGTAAGAAGCAGGAAAATACAGTCATAATGAGCAGGTAAATCAATTAATCAAAACCTATGAACAACTGACACAAATCTTAGATTTAGAAGAGAAGGACATTAAAATGGTCATTATTACTGTATTCCATATGTTTGGAACGTTAGTAGAGACATGGAAGATATAAAAGAAACCCAAATTTAAATTGTACAGATCAAAAGTGCAATGTGGATAAGATTAACATTAAATTAGGCAGTGCAAAAGAAAATATTGGGACTCTGAGAACATAGCAAATAGTATCTAACATAAAAAAACAGAGGAGAGATTTTAAAAGTGAGTAGAAAGTCATGAAGCTGGGGGACAACTTTAAGCAGCCTAAAATACATGTCAGTCCCTGAAGGAAAGGAAAGAGGGGAGAATGGAAAAAATATTCAAAGACATAATGGCTAAAAAGTGTCCAAACTGGATGAAAATTAAAAATCCACGCCTAGAATCCCAAAGAAGCCCAATCACAAGAATATGAAGAAAAGGCACATTATAATTCAACTGCTCAAATCCTGTGACAGAGAAAATATTTTAAAAAGCAAGAAAAAGAGTAGCCAGCTAGAGAGAAGGGGTTGGGGGAGAGAAAAGAAAAGAAAAAAGAGAAGAGAAGAGGAAAGACTTTCAATACAGAGGAATAAAGATAAAGATAAGAGCAGACTTCTCATTGGAAGCTTTAAAGCAACATCTCTGAAATAGGGAAAGAAAAATGTTGTCAACCCAGAATTCTGTACCCAGCGAAATGACACCAAATAAATATATTTACAAAACAGTGAAGAGCATCAGAAATGACAACTTGAGTAATATATAAGGTTTTTACCTTAATATTTAAATCTCTTTAAAAGAAAATAGAAGTTTAAACAAAACTAATAACATAGTGTGGGATTGGGGCGCCTGGGTGGCACAGCGGTTACGCGTCTGCCTTCGGCTCAGGGCGTGATCCCGGCGTTATGGGATCGAGCCCCACATCAGGCTCCTCCGCTGTGAGCCTGCTTCTTCCTCTCCCACTCCCCCTGCCTGTGTTCCCTCTCTCGCTGGCTGTCTCTATCTCCGTCGAATAAATAAAATCTTTAAAAAAAAAAAAAAAACATAGTGTGGGATTTATAGCATATCTAAAAATTAAATGCATGAAAAACGACCACAAAATTCAGGAGGGGAGAAAAGAAGTATACTGTTGTAAGGCTCTTTTACGGGAACAGGTATACAATCACTTGAAGGTAGACTTGATAAGTTAAAGATGTGTACCATAAACCCTAAAACAATTACAAACATAGCAAAACAAAGAGCTGTAGCTAATCAACAGGGAGATAAAATAGAATCATAACAAACATAATGCAAAAGAAGGCAGAAAAAGAAGGTGGAAGAAAGAACAGATGTGACAAACAGAAAACGAATGGCAAGATGACGGACTTAAACCTAGCCACATAATCATATTAAATGTGCATACTAGAAATAGCCAGCTTAAACAGTAGAGATCGTCACATTGTGTTTTAAAAAAAAAGCAAGACCCAACTATATGCTGCCTACAAGAAACACACTTCCAGGGGTGCCTGGGTGGCTGACACTCAGCTCAGGTCATGATCCCAGGGTTCTGGGATCAGGCCCCGCATCGGGCTCCCTGCTCGGCAGGAAATGGGGTCATTTCATCTTAGAGTTGTGGGGTCAGCCGCGTCAGGCTCCACGGTGGGTGTGGAGCTGCTTGGGATTTTTCTCTCTCCCTCGCCCTCTGCCCCTCCTTTCCAGTCCCACCCGTGCACACTTGTTCTCTCCCCCATCTCGCAAAGAAAAAAAAATTCCAAATAAGCAAAAGAAATAATAAAGGTCAAGGTGAAATCTATGAAATATAAACCAATAGAGAAGAATAATAAAAAGCTTGTTTTTTGAGAAAACAAAAAAAAAAATCACTTCAGCAAAATAGGAATAAAATAGAACTTCCACAAGCTGAGAAGGAACATCTGAAAAAAAAACAAAAAAACAAACAAAAACTACTCTTTCATCATACTTAATAAAAAATTGGATGTTCTGCCCCTAATATCAAAAACAAGACAAGGATGTCTAATCTCACCTCCTCGATTCAACATTGACCTAGAGGTTCTAGCCAGCATAGTAAGGCAAGGAAAAGAAATAAAAGACACCCAGATGAGGGGCAGGGAGAAGTAAAACTGTCTTTATCCACTTAAAACATGATTATTTACATAAAAAATCTGATTGAAGCCACAAAAGACTACTAGAAATTATAAGTGAATTAAGCAAGGTTGCAGGATATAAGATCAGTATACGAAAGTCAGCCAGTACCGTTTACAATAGCATTTCTCATTATTTAAATACTTAAGGATAAATCTGACCAAAGATACAAAAGACCCCTATGTTCTAAATGACAAAAATGTTACTGAGAGAAATTAAAGAAGACCTAAATAAATGGAGAAATACACCATTTTTATGGATCAGAAGACTTGGTAAACGCTATTTCTCCTTAAATCCATCTATAGTTTCGGTGTAACAGTATAATCTTAACAAAAATTACAGGAGACGTTTGTACGAAATGACAAACTGATTCTAAAGTTCCTATGGAATAATTTTGAGACTTACTATAAATCTATGGCAATAAAGACAGTGTGATATTGGCATTATGTCAGACAAATATATAAATATGGTGGATTCACACATTTATAGGCAACTGACTTTAAACAAAGGTACAAAGTAATTTGGTGGAGAAAAAAAATAGTAATTCCAAAAAGTAATGCTGAAACAATTGAATATTCATATGCCAAAAAAATAGGCTTCTGTTCATACCTCTTGTCATCTAAAAAATAAATAACTCAAACTAGATCGTAGACTTAAATGTAAAACCCAAACTATAGAGCTAATAACAGAAAACATAAGAAAAATTTTGTGACCTTGAGGCAAGCAAAAATGCCTTAAATACGACACCAAAAGCACTATCCAAAAAAAAAGAAAAAAGTAGGTGAATTGGACTATAAATTAAAAACTTGTGCTATTTAAAAGTCTATGTTAAGTGAGTGGAAAGACCAGCAATATTTATAAATAATATATTTGTAATATATATATTATATTTATATATGTATTTGTAATATATATTACAAATAATATACAATAATATATTTGTAATATATATATTATATTTATATATGTATTTATAATATATATTATAAATAATATACAATAATATATTTGTAATATATTACATTACAATAATATATTGTATTACAAATACAAATATTACAATAATATATTTGTAATATATATATTATATATATATGACATAAGACTTCTATCTTGAAAACATAAAGAACTCTCAAAACTTAGTAATAAGAAAACAAACAACCCAATTAGAAAAGGGGCTAAGCATTTGAACGGCCATTTCACCAGAGAGGATACACGGATGACAAGGACACATAGGAAAGATGTGCAACATACTGAGTTCATAGGGAAAGGTGACCTAAGCCGCAGTGAGATCCCACTACACACCTATTAGAATTACTAGGTATTGGCCAGGATGCGGTGGGACTAGAAGCGTCATACACTGTTCGTGGGAATGTCAAATGATACAACCACGTTAGAGAAATACTGTAGCAGTTTCTTACAAAGTTAAGCATATGCATATCACATGACCTAGCCATTCCACTCCTAGGTATCTAAGAGAAAAGACAGCATTTGTCTCCACAAAGATTAGTACCTGAATGTTCATAGCAGCTTCAGTTGTAATAATCAAAACCTGAAACAGCCCAGAATGTCCATCCCTAAGTGAACATGGTATATCCATACAATAGAATAGGATACCCCTTCCAGCTGTGGAAAGGAATGAACTTGTGATATACATATTACAGCGTGAGTGAATATCAAAATAGTTTTGCCAAGTGAAATAAGCCAGACCAAAAAAAGGGTACATAGTATGATTCCGTTTATATAAAGTCCTAGGAAATGCAAATTAGTATATAGTGACAGAATGATCGTTAGTCGCCTGGGGATGAGAGTCCGCAGTCTAGAGAGGTGAGAGTAATAGATTACAAAGGAGCATGAGGAGACTTTTGGGGGTGATGGATTATTTGATGTGTGAAGGTTTCAATGGTATAAACATATGTCAAAACTTGTCAAGTCGGATACTTTAAATATATGCAGTGTATTGTCTATCAGTTGTGCCTCTACTAAGATCATTAGGAAGATTTCATGGTTAACTCACTGATGATTTAGAAATATCTCCAGAAATTTGGACAACTGAGCATTTTAGATAATGTCCTTAATGGTCACAGACTAGACTGTTTCTAACAGTTTTAGATCTAACTATGGTTCGCTGTGCATAATGAACATTTGACTGCACTGTACTATCTAGCCCTGTATTTCTTTCTGTCTCATTCACTTAGGTATAACTTTGCATGAGTTTATCAGAGCAGTGTGTGTGTGTGTGTGTGTGTGTGTGTATTCATTCCAGTACTAGGCAATATAGACTGGTGATGGGTAGTAAGGAGGGCACGTATTGCATGGCGCACTGGGTGTTATACGCAACTAATGAATCATCGAACCTTGCATCAGAAACCAGGGATGTACTGTATGGTGACTAATATAATGTAATAAAAAAAATTAAAAAAATATCAACAGAATTAAGATGGCAGTTTTAAAGAATATGCAAATATGGAGACAGATTTTGAAACACAGACTTGAAATGCTCAAAGGTGCTTATTTATCCCTGTGGCTTTTAGTTTTCATTATTTATGTAAAAATATAGAGTGAGTAAAAGATGGACAGCTTCTGACTCTAGAATGAGGAGCTAGGTGTCAGAGTGAGAGTTTTTCTAGCTCTCAGTACAGAACTAAAGAGAATGTGGAGACCCGTGTAGTTGAGGCTGAGGTCCCACCTTTGCTTAGAGAAAGCTCTCGTGGGGCCCGTGGAGGAGAGCCCAGCTTAGAGGCCTGCTGAAAGAGTAATGATTCTGCTACCAATGCTCCAGCCCCTCAGTCCTTTCCACTACATGCCTATACTCAGCTCTCCACGGCACGAAGACCTCCGCGGGAAGCACCAGGTAGAGAGCACACATGGAACTAAAGAAGAAGTCCTCAAGATCCCTACCCACAGAGTCGGCCCCGGATTAATTGAATCTTTTCTGAGAGGACAGTATGAATGTGTTAGAAGTGGCATTCATCTTTTTTTTTAATGTTTTTTTATTATATTATGTTAGTCACCATACAGTACATCCCCGGTTTCCGATATAAAGTTCGATGATTCATTACTTGCGTATAACACCCAGTGCACCATGCAACACGTGCCCTCCTCACTACCCATCACCGGTCTATGAGAAGTGGTGTTCATCTTTACAGCACCCGTCTCCTGGAAGCTTACATCTGTTCAATTTCATTTCGCCATGGAATTTTCCCTGACTGGAAGCTGATCCTCTTCTATCTCTCATTGAATTAGTTTAATCACTAAAAGAAAAGTTAGGTGTTTTTGTGCCCCAATCTCCCTCTTTGTAAAAAGTACTAAGAGTGTTGACCAGACATTTACCAAAGAGACATTAACAGCTTGTTGACAGGTATGTTTTGGGGGGAGGGTGTTGCATGCAAAACCAAAAATGTCTCTAATTTTCTGAATTCATCATTAGGAAAAACCACTGGATAGACTTTGACTAAGGATGTTTGCTACTGCTTTCCACGAGCTGCCATTTCCTCTATGTCCTTTGGATACGATGTATGGCTTATGCATTATTCTCTTTTTCTTTTTTAACCCAAATGTATTTGTATATTATCATAGGTTCCTGTCTTAATTCATAAAGGTAACCAGATTCCCCCCCGCCAACACACACACACACAAAAAGTGAATTTGATGAAAGCAAACTAAGGAGCTCTATTCTCTTCTCGGTGGGCTTGGCGGCATTAACATTAATGGGGGCTACGAGTGCATCAAGAAGCTAGTTCAGCCCTAAGATGTAAGAGCTCCAGCCATTTGAAATTAGCCTTTGTGGGTCTCCTGAGTTCTACAGCACCAGGGGCTAATTCTAATTCTTTTTCATCTTTCCCCTTTCTTCACTGGGCACTGATGCCTCATTACGCACTGGTCCTCCCATTCCGCAGCTCCCAGCCTCTGACTCTGTCTGGCCCAATCAAGGAGCTTGTAAGCTTTGTCCCACAGATGTCCTCACGTTGGGTGGGGAAACATGCGTCGGAGCCGGGGTTTCGATTTGTTCGTTTGTTTATTTAAGTCTTTATTTCCTTAGCCAAAGGTAGGGTTACCTCGAGAAAAACTTTATAAAGACTTCAGTTCAACAGAAGAGTTGTTGTCTCATCTTTTAAATCACTTTCGGACTACCAAGTTAGTGGCAGTTATTTGCTTTTATTTTCTGTTTTAGTGACAGGTCATAATGGTTTCTCCCAAACCAGTGTCTGAAATAAGTCTGGGAGCCTAGGAAGAGGAAGAAATGAATTCAAAGACTTTTCACAGTCAAGAATACATATTTATTAATGAAAAGTAAAATAGTACCTTAAACTACTTCTATTTGCAGCCCCAGATTTATCTTCTCCGAATAGCATCTGTCTGCTTAAAAGGTAACTACTTTTTTTCTGTGTTTAGAGGCACTAGATAATTCCATTTGCTGTGCCCAGAAGATGATTTTTCATAATATTCCTCTTCATCAACTCAGCATTGTTCCCAGGTTCCGCTGGCAAACTACCTCTCACAAGTTCACAAGATAGATTTTTTCCTTTCCTTTTTTTCCGTAATTTTGTGAAAAGAGGGGATTATTTCTTGCCAAAGCCCTCAATTAGAGATGCTTCTGGATGACG
>NW_024426230.1:10271840-10301840 GCF_017311325.1 Ursus maritimus
GGCGGGCGGGGGGGGGGGGGGGGGGGGGGGGAGCTGTCTTTATGATTCTGTCCCTCAGTAATTTACAACTCTCTTACCAATATTTGAAAAGGAAGTTTTAAAATGAAACTGTTGATTATTCATGTTGATTGCCATGAAATAAGAGTCACAAGAGCAATGTGGCTGGAAAGAAATTTCATTTCCTATTTCCACAACTTTCCAACACCTTGCCGAAAAATGAAACTTATCTTTTAGGCATGTTTCTGTCTAAATTCTGGTATCGAGCCTAATTGCATTTGATTCCTAGGGTGGGAGACTCTGAAGCTGGATAACATTTTCTCCAAATCTTGTGTCATTAATTAACAAGGAGTTTGAAAGGGTAGTTGCTGTGAGGCTGAATTTTGGTGAACAGTGTAGATCAGGGTTTTTCCTAAAGATTGTACCGAAGGATTCAAGGCAACAGAATACAGGAGCGACTTACATTTTTCTTCCAGCACGTGGTCACTCTTTTTATTTTCACCCTGTGTGCTTTCCGAACCAAGAGTGAGATGTATGCAAAATGCCTTTTACAGGGACGAATCGTGCATGGCTTCTGCTGCTCGGTTCATGCGTGTTGATGCCTGCCTTCAGGCATCACACCCTGGACTCTTCCTAAGTCATATATGCATTTGACCAGACAGTAGCCTAGTAGTTAAAAGAAGCTGATAGACCTCCCTGAGAACATAGAGCTGTGGCTGTCTTGCCACACCAGGATTGTGGTAAAATATTCAACCTTTATGAAACAGCCAATGTGATGAAAATATTTTGCAAGTTACCAATGGCACGATGGAGCCATACTAGTAAAAGTAGTTTACTAGTACCATGCTACTAGTACCAAGGAACATGGTTGTTCCTTGATTCTGGGGACGCCATGAGCCAAACAGACCATTCTGTGGTTGTGGGTTTTGCTTTTATTTTTTGCTTGTTGTCATTAAGCACGCGTGTGACAGCCCCTGAAGGTTGCGTGCTTCACAAGGAAAGAAAGTACAGAAGAGAAGGGCGAGATGGGTTACCTACGGCGGAGTAGTCTTACACTGGGGGAGGAAAACAGGGCATGAGAAGGGCAGTCTCACCTCCAGAAGGGGTAAATCCTCAGGACTGTGAGCTCTAACTCTTCCTGCCTCGAGGAGGGACTAGTTCTTCACTCCCAACATGACTCATTTTCCTCGAATACATATTTTCCGGTCATTCAAGTAAGCCAGAAGTAGTTGTCTGTGGAAACAAATCTCTGTTCCAGAAGAATAAGGCTAATTTTTTTCTTGTAAAAATTGCATCATCATTAATATTTTAGTGTTCGGGTAAAATTGGCCACATTGTATTGCTTTTTTTTTTTTTTAATGATAAACGAGATGATTATTTTACTTCTTGTGAAAATTTATTTAAATTAGTTCATTTAGCTTAATGTAATCTATAAAAAAAAGCTTTAAGAGAGAGGAAATCAATTAAAAATAAATGAAATCATCTCTTTAAAAAATTAATTTTGAATTATTGAGTGAAATTAATTTAATTATTCTGACTGAAATATGAAACTGGGCAAGCTGGCCCTGCAGCCTCTGGGGGAAGTGGCTGGATGCCTCCTGCTAGAGCTGCTGGAATCTGCCCCAGGTGCCACGGGAGGCCTTAGGGTACCTGCATCCCGCCCCCGGCGCCAGGACGCTGCGCCCTTCTTCTGATGTGGCTGCTAGTTCTGGAAATCCAGGAGGCTGGCAGGGAGAGACAGTGGAGATTGGTCCGAAACCCCTGCGAGGGAGAATGAAAAGAGGAAAAAAAAAAATCACTTCTTGTTGAATCTGGAGAACAGTGATGCCCCACTGTTCACTGATCTCTCTCTCTCTCCACTCACATTTGTGTTCAAAGTGGCTCAACACATCCAGCTGGGCCTCTTCTTTATGGCCGCCCACATCCTGCCTTCCCCACTCCCTGAAACCTGTTGTCTTTTCTACCCTCCGCTGGCACAGACACCGTGTTCACCTCTCCAATTACATCCACTTCCAAGCAGATGTTCCGTGGCAAAGTTACAAAGCACTTACGTCACTTTTTTTAATTAATCAAATTCTCCCTGAGAGGAATTTTAGTTCATCTGGCTTTAAAAGATATTCTTGCTGAAAAATAAATACACTTGTTTTTAAAACCTTCATATGCCATTTGGGCATTCAGAGTCTGGGGGGGTTGCTTTTGAATACGGTATCTTATTGAAAGACAACTTTTATATTTCAGATAAAAGCAATTTAAAGTCAGAACATGTATTTGCCAAGATGAGATAAATTTCTCCCCCCCCCCCAAAAAATAGATGATGTGGACACTTCTAGTTCTGTTTATTCCATGAAAACATGTTTGTTTATCAGTCAAGTTGAAATGGAATAAAGCCATAAGACCAAGCTGTAGTGATGAATTTATAGCCCAGATGAACTTAAGAAAGTTCATAGAACAAAATTAATATTTGGAGCATTATAACAAACCAAGTTAGGTCTATAACAATGGTTATTTTGAAATCATTTCAAAATAAAAATTAATATGGGGAGAAGACTCTAAGTTTTATTCATATATTCTGTCCTACCATGAGAAATGAGAGGCTTCTTTCTCTCACAATTTTTAATTTTTAAGGTAGAATCACTGGAAATAGAAGTGTTAGGGTTTCTTAATTTTTCTCCTCCTCTCTTTCTCCTTTTAATTACTTAGAAAAGAGACAAGGAGTCTGAAAATCCCATAAGCCTACAAAAATAAGTTTGTTAGAGCTTGCTGTTTTTATTTGTTTTAAATTTTATAATTCTTGGTAAAGATCAGTTAGCAGTATAAGGTAATTGAAAATTTAAGTCAACGTGTATTTTAATGAGTGACTACTGTGTTCCAATCAGTTGGGATTAAAATACGGATAAAATAAAAGGCAAAGCGATTGAATAGCTAGCCCAAACTCATACAGATCATAGGTGGGAGAACCAGGGCCCTATCAGACAGGCTGACTCCAGGACACTTGCTCTAGGCCCTATAAATCCTTCCTTTCAGAGAAGTCACCCTGAGACCATTTAGAAACTCTGGAACTGGGTCTGAGATAAACAGAGAGCCTTTGAGGACTTGTAAGCAAAGGTGTTCTGGGATCGGAAAGGGTGAGCCTACCCTCTCTCCTTTATTACTAAGAAGACTGAGATCCTGAGAAATGAGTTCAACTTCTCTCCTTGTCTCCAGATTGACCTTGCCAACCTCATATCCATGATTCCCGTAATTCTCGTATGTTCTCTATGTCTTTCTCTTACCAGACAATTTGCTGCCTTGTAACCCCACCTGAAACCTTCCCACTTTCTTTATTGATGCTGTGATTTGCTCGTGTTTCAGCATTGTCTCTGTGCTCCACCTCCCGTGGCCCCCATTCCAGTGTTTCAGCCCCATCGTGTCTCTAGTCTCTGGAATGTGCCATGCCTCCATGGCTTTGACCGGCCAGGTGTCTCTGCCTGAACCATCCCTCTCTCTTTTGCCCATCAGGTCACTACTACCATCCTTTGTACCTTCTTCCATGAAGGCTTTCCTAACTCCCTGAGTCAGAATTCATGGTTTTCCTCCTTGTCAGAAGTCTGTCCATCCTTCAAGTTCCACTTAAATCTATTTACTTTATGATGCCTTCTTTGACCTTAACATTTGCAAGTCTCTTCAGAACCTCAGTGCTGCTGCTATGTGTGTATTTTTATGATGGCGCTTTTCTTCTTCCTTACGTGGTAATTCCAGTTGTGTGTGTCTTACCACCTCTACCGATTAAATTAGAAATTCCTTAGGGCCAGAAACTCGCCCTTTTTCTCGTATTTAGTTGTCATCTACTAGGCTCAGTCTCATGATCTGTGATGCTTTCAGAGTTTTCATTACAAAACTAAAGTATGCAAAGTTCTTTTAAAAAGGGAAAGAAGCCTGAACCACCTCAGCTCCTGAAGTAGAGACATAGCCACTGCACTTATTCCCAATGTAAAATATATATATATTTTATAGTCATTTCATGCATGTCATTGGGAACTTCTTCAGCCAACAGAAGCTACTCAGCATCTGGTGGAAGGGCCATTGGTAAACATCTCAGAGTAAAGGCTCTACCGGGTTATAGCTCCTGACACCTTGCAGGGACCCAGAAAAATCTGTGGAAGTATTTAATTGCTGAATACCCAAGGCTGCCCAGAGCTTTCTACAGAGAATGAGGTTCAGGTAGCATATTGGTGGGGAAGGATCAACAACATCCTCAGTTCTACCCCAGATATCTTGTCAACACGCTGAGTGGCAACATGGAGAGAAGAAAGAATGGAAGCCTGAAGTGAGGGGTCAGGCCACTTCAGGCCTTGCAGCCACGCAGGGATGTGAAGCAGGAATACTGCCTGGTTCAGAAACTGTATGCTTAGCCACCCAGGGTCAGCCGTCAAAAGCACCGTTACCTATTTAAATGTCAGAACAAAACAGAAATAAAGAATTCAGGCCATTAGCTAGTTATTCAGCCCTAGGACCCCAAATTTCAATTTAAAGAACAGAGACTTCTGGAAATAAAGGTTATTTAAAATAACTGTACCATTTTCAAATTCATATGATCAAAACCTATTTTGAATATCTGTTTCATTAAGAATTGTAGGTATATAGAGGTACTATATCTTCATCCAAATTCCTGAAGAATTTACCACTCAGTATGTCCTAAAAATTATTACTGCGCAAAGCAGAAAGTGAGACGGAACACAAGCACTGAAGGAAAAAGCGAACCATGGAAGGTGAGAGGAGACAGGTGACAACGAAGAATTCAAAGAAGAGGGTACACTAGGACTGGACCTTGAAGGATGGGTAGGAGTTCAGTAACTAGAGCTGATCAAGAGCCATTCTAGGTGAAGGGAACATTGGATAACATGGGCACCACAATGAGAAAGGGCGGCACAGAAGACCATCAGCGACTGGCTCTGACCCAAGAGTTAGGGTTGCCTAGGCAGTAAATGTTGGGACCTGCTTTAAGAGCACTATCAATTATAGGCTAAGGAGTTGACACTTCACCTGACTGCCACCAGGAAACCACTGATCGTGTCTAAGGCAGGGGATGGCATAAACTAAACGATACTAACATTAGTGTTATTTGGCTGTGGTGCAGAGGACAGGCTGTAGAAACGAGATGAAAGACAGGAAGATTAAGGAACTGTTGTAGTCACGATTATAGAGGCGAAAGGTCAGAACTGGAGCAGGGACGTGGACTTGGAAAGGGACTAAGAAGTCATTGAGGTCTTGGTCACTGATCTGATATTGAGTGAGAACAGGGAAGGAGAGGGACAACTCTCAGGTCGCCTCAACATGTCAATCCTGCTGACTCAGACGTGAAAAGTGGGGGTACCAGGAACAGAAATATGGGCCAAATGAGATTACTTGCATTTGAGTTCTGATTTAATTATCAGTCAATTTCTTACCTTTCCATTTTGCTCTAGTTTTTGAGTAATGTCAAAAAGGGGCACAAATCAACTTCCTTTTTAGGTGGGGACCCAGTGCCATATTTAGCTCTCAAAATGAGAACTAAGAATCCAGTATCCCCATGACCATACATTTCTTTCCATACGGTCAGTGTCTGCTCTACATACCATCTTAGCTTGATTTACTAAACTGTGGAAAACACGAGAGGCAGAAATGTTGCTTTTTTTTTTTTATGGTGGTTTGATTTATTGCACTTTTAAAGGGAATTTTGTTCTCAGGAGTCCCAGTTCCCAAGGAGTCCCATAGAAGGGCCATTCTCCCTTCACAAGGCAGCCACAGTCCAAGCATAGTTGGTGTGAATTTTTCCACTGCTCTTTTTGCCAGCATTTCCCATCCCTTAACTCAACCTCCTGGGATGAAGAGATTAGCTATTTTCCGTGGCTTATTTACTCCTTGACACTTTTCTTGAGTCTGCCAACTCTGGGGCCAGTTGTGGTCCTGACGTCCTAAGTTGGACAACTGGTATGTTGGGAGTTGAGCTAGCGTCCGTGCATGTGGTAGAGGCCGCCAGGCCCTCACAGGATAACATGCCTTGTATGAACTTAGGGAATCGAGTGATACCGCCTGCTCATTCTAAAGATGTTCTTGACATTTTCTTTATTGGTGAATGCATCTGTGTTTATCTGTGGCCACTGGCTGATGTCCGGAACGTGGTCACACCCTGGACAGTGCTGTGTGAAGGCCAAGCATGGGGGATGAGGGAAGGTGAGATCACACATCCAGAACCATTCTGAGGGTGGCACTTGTCAGACTCTGAAATCATACTGTCTCTGTTTCTCTGGCCTCAGCAAGAGCGAGAGCTTGAGTAGCTGCTGAGTTGGAATTGCACGTTTTTTCATTCTTGCCTGGGTGAGGGGGAGGGTTCTGTGCTTTTTGTTGGAATCTCACTCTCAGCAGAGAGAAGGTGAGGTTAGAGCAACTCCTTAAAACTGGAAATATTTTTGTTCAGAAACGTGACATGATTTGCTGGTGGTGACAACTGATTTGACAATGACCAGTGATTTAGGCCTACCTCTAATAAGCGAATTAATCTGAGCTAAAACATAGTGATCTGTCATGTTTCGAGATACCTCAACATCTGGCTGACTTGTCCTCTGTCAGCCTGGTTTGTCCTGTGCAAATCTTCTGTCAAGTGAGGAAAAGAACGGTGGGGAGAAAATTACATGGCAGTTTTAGAGTTAGTGATGAATTTTTCTCCCACCATACCAGCTGTGCCAGCAACACTATTTTTCATGGCATTAATCAAATATCTTGCCTCCAGCACCTTCACTTTCCCAAAGGCTAAAAGATGAATCTGTCAAAAAATTTCACTGGGATTTGCCAACAGCTTTTCTAAGCTCAAATACTAGTCTAGGCACCTTAGAAGTTTGAGTAAGGCTTTTAGGGATAGCCTTGGGGAGTTAAAAGCTGTATAGGGTAATTTTCCTTTACGCTAAACAAAAAATCGAACCTCCATTGAAGCCAGCGTGATCAAATTCTCAAATCTGGAAAAGGGCCAAACACTCAAGCTTTATTAATGTATTCCATTTACTGACTCATAGCAAAGTGCTTATTGTTAGTTGGAATTTTGAAATTAGCAAGGAACAAGAGCAATCGAAGACCATGGAATGAACTCAGTGCTTGCTCCTCAGGAGAGAAAAATTCCAAATGAGAGGAAATTCAGAAAAAAAGGCCACACACCCACATTCCCACGGAGATGCTGTCTATAGCTTAAAGTACTGGCCGAGGTTAAGATCTGAACGGTTTTCACCACCTGCAATTTTGTTATATCTCTCTTGCTTCCAAAAGAAACATGGCACATTTGCTTTGTGCCCTTCAGAAGCAATGTGCTCTCCTGTTCATTTTCAGAATTAATAGTTCCTTCAGAGGGACCACAAATGACTCTGAGATTTGCACTAAATGAACAGGTGGAAATTCATGTACACAAACGTAAACTGTATGAAAGCGTTGCGATAAAGCGTTGTCAAATCAGACATCCTGCTAAGAGTGATTTTTTATTATACCGTCTCTTCCCTGTTGACTACTGCTTAAAAGGCAAAGACCATTCTTTGATGCCTTAAATGACACAGAAAGGTCTCTAAGTTTCTTTCCACTTAACTGCCCTAGCAACACCCTCCAGACTAGCGAGCAGTTAAAGAAATAGATGACATCTCTCTCTTTCCACTAGTAACCGTGTAGTGTTAGTTAGTGAAAGAGTTGACCACGGTCACTCTGGATTCTAACCCAGTCCGTGAGACACAGCAGGTACTCAAAAATGTTCATGGAACAGATGGAGTCTTTGGGTCCACTAAAAATAAAATAAAAATAAAATAAAATAAAGCAAGATGTAAGCGATGCATTTTCTCTCTAAACCGTCCCGAACAGAGAGGTGCCAAATCTTGTTCTATACATGTTTCAGGATATCTATACAATATCCTTCAGCTTGGTCCTAGAATCCCATCCCAGATATTTGATAGTTATGAAATAGATGCCTTCTATCAACATTGGTTAATTTCCCATGGTTCATAGGAATGGGTAAGCGGCAGGGCCCCGAAGTACAAGGTTACTTTTCCAGGGAATAAAATTTGGATTAGTAATCAAAAAAAAAAATCAGACCTTCCATAATTGAAGAAGGAAGGTTCATGAAATGGTGGGATTACAGTCATGCCTTGAAGGTGTAGAAAGAGGACCAGTAAGGAGATTGTCCTCTGTGGGTGTGGCACAGGGGAATTGTATCTCTAGTCCATTGGATTTCTTGCTCTTTGAAAAACAAGTATATCTGAAACCTATAAGGCTAAGTTCATTTTTGGTTTTTACTGTGGAAACTGTAAATGTTCATAATAAACTTTAATTTATAGATGCCGTTCCTTGGAATCAGGCTTCAGTCTTACTTTGAGAATGAGTCTCCGTTAGCTTCTTTGAATCAGGAAAACCAGCTCCATATAACATATGAAATTTCTAATATTTATGTGACTTTTTATTTGCCACCTATACAGGAATATATGAGTTATAATTTATAGTTAAAATTTACTGTGAAATCTAAGGCCTATTACATTATATCCATACCTACAGGTTTTGATCATATTTGCAAAAACTCATTAATGGAAACATTTCTCTGTTCCTGAAGTAGATAAGAAGAATAGGTTAGCCTGTTATTGCTTGTCTCTGAATGTGCTCTTAACCTGTATGAAATGAGACAAGACTGAGATGATTTAAAAAAAAAAAAAACCCAAAGGGTACCTTGATTAGATGCATTTAGCGCTATAAAGCAGTTTTCTTTTAATAATGGAAAGTGAAGAAAGTTTCATTAGTTCAGACAAGGATGTATATGAAGGTAAATTTGGAGCCTGCCCTCTGTGTGTGTGTGTGTGTGTGTGTGTGTGTGTGTGTGTGTGTGTCTTTTAGAAAGCTCACTCACCAGCAGAGATATTACGTAGCTTGCAACAATGAAATAGAACTGAAGGGGATGTTATTGCAAATCCACTCTTGTATACCCAAAAAAGGTATATTATCTGGAAGGACTTTGATACCGGTGTATTTTACAGTTTGACAACTTGGAACTTTGTAAAGTGGCAATTGGGTATAGACGAAGGTATCCATTTATCTCATATATGTCTTGTTGAGGCAAAGCTGTCAGAAGAAATCTTATCACATGGTGCCCCATTTGTTTTCTGTGGTGATTTATGATGGTTTTGAAAAGGTCTTGTGATCCCATAGGCTGCCACGATTCTCTGACTTTTCTCTGTCAATGGATCAGATTTTTGACATTTTCTGAGAACATTCAGAAAAGATTTGATAAATCAGCTTGTGGTGTTTATTTTAATTGATCTGAGGCCCATTCCTTCAAGAATTCATCAACTGCAGTGACAGGGTCTGGATGTGCTGCTGTGGAATGAAGGAATCGGGCCGGCCATGCTCCTGTGGTGATGATATAGATATTTTGTTGAAAGTTTATGCGCGCCGATGAGAAGATGTCATAACTAATTTAGTATGTTGTAAATCTTTTGACACAGATTCTAATTCATAAATCTCATCCATCACATGTGATTCGTGAAACGATAGACAACCTTTGATGAGAAGGTGCTTTTGTCTGTGTTCCAAGTTCCTTGCATTTCTCCTTATTCAAAAATAAATCATTCCAGAACAACAGAATTCTATTACGAAAATGGAACTGTAGAGGTCCTTCGTTCTTTTGCTTCTGTTCTCACACCCGTAAAAAGGAAAACTCTCCCTCTGAAAATGAAGATGTGTTTCTGGAAGAGCAAGAAGATAGAAGCATATGTGCTGTGTGTATGTACGCATGTGGACGTTGTGTGAAGACAGAACTGATTTCAAAACAAATGGCAAGGATGAACATAAGCTATTTTTCTAGAATAAACTGACTAGATAAGACAGAATACGTGGATAAAACTGAGAGCCGTCCTCCAATTAACTTGTATTTCAAAATGAGTTTTTACAAACCAACATTATTATGGGCATAAGTTGGTTAGTGATTATGCACCAAATATTTATTTTATTTTTGGTCTACTTGGGGTACAAATTTGTCCCTATAATTTGGCCTTATAGGTTGATTCTTTTTCAACTTGACTGATAAATAGGCAGTCATTCTTCCCGGAGCGCCAACTATCTCATGAAGGAGGGCTCAGAAAATGGTTGGTACGTGAAATCTTAGTTAACAAATTGAATTTTCCTGATTTTCTGAGCAACCTGAAGCCAATATGAAGTGATATATCATCCAAGTAGCCTCTAAAAAGTTAATAAATCTGCTCAGATATGAGAATGCTTTACCATTAGCAAAAAACATATGTAATTTTATTATAAATTAGTAATTTAGATGATTATGGCATCTAGAACTATACTATTGATTATGGCCTATGTAAAAATTGTTTGAGACAAGATACTGCTTTCAAGAACTTTCCAACTATGTGCAACAGTGGGGTTGAAATAAGGAACACATCAGGTGGTAAAGATAAAGGAGAGGTGGATATTAAAGTATAAAAAAGAAAAAAGGTATTATTTATGGACTTCTTGAGAGATGCCTTCAATTAGGGGTAAGGTGTCATGGAGGAGCTAGAACTTAAGCTTGGGCTTGAAGGAGGAATTAGATGTAATATTGTAGCATTCCAATACTGTAAAAAAAAAAATGCTCTTTTTCCCAGCTAAAAGATAGAGACATCAGAGTGTTTGTGTAAAATCACATTAGTGGAGTCTGAAGTCTAGAATTTCTATTTGTCTCTAATTGATAGCAGTCCCACATACCTTGAATCACTGAGTGTAAATTTTAAAAGTGGATTATTCATAATAATAAGAGACAGAATATAAATCCATTTGAATCTTATAATAGAGGACTCTAATTTTATTTAATTATCTCCATACCACATCTTCAAAAAATCTCTTATATAAATAGCTCATAAGTTCCAAAATTGGCTAATATGCACTTTCCTAATTATCTTTCCCTTCTGATGGATGTGGTGGCAAGCAAGAGTTAACCTCAAAGTGAGCAGAGAGCAGTCAACGAATAAGAACTTTTAAAGCACCTGGATAACTCTCAAGTTAGAGAAATATCCCTTTCCTTATCAAAACCTAAACAAGCGAACTCCAAGGGATTAAAATTGAAGGAAGGAAAAGACAAGTAAATGCATTCAGCTTTTCTCCCACACAAACATCTTTTCCTCTTCAAGTTCTCAAGTTTTAGAAACGAGGAAACTCCAAGAGGAGAAAGGTCACTCAGAAAGAAGACACAGTGCAAAATGCCATATCCGTAATAGAAGGTAATTTGAAATAAACTCCTGCTCAGAGCCCATAATGAGGGAGAAAAGAAACAAAGAGCCAGAAAGGTCCAGTGTCAGAATTTAAAATAGGTAAATTTTAATGATTGTAAAGGCCCAATGACCAGTAACCAGTAGCCTGAGCCAGAAATGATGTGAAGTGGCAACTGTGCGCTTTACCCCATCTCTCACCCCCCGAGTTTCGCTCCTGACCTTCAAGACCACTGTTAGTCTCAGAACTCTACTGATTACCAGTGGGTTCCAACAGAGAAGAAATAAACATTAGTTAGATACAACAGGTTAAATAAAGTCTCCTGGCCCACTACCACGGGATGCATTAATAAGTAGAACCAGGAGAAAGAAGGTTTCTCTACAGCTAACATGAAAGATGAACTCTCAGAAAAAAAAAATCATTTTCCTGAAAGTGCTAGAAATATTTACTGTAATCTTTAATCTAAAGCCCTCTGTTATGCCAACATGATGAAGTTACTAGTACCTTAATAATTCAGGTAACCATATATGCTTTTGTTCTTTACTTGACCGCCTGCCAATTTAATCAATTGATAATGAACCTGATGTTCCACTTGTAAGAAGATTAAAAAGAAAGGATCAAACGCCCCAATTCTACAGAACAGATTTGACAGATCTTTCAACATGGATCCTCCCTCAAAGACACAAATAACATGAATGTGATTGTAGCATTAATCAGAATTTCAGATCCCATTGAGTTTGCCCGAGTGCTGGCCCTAGTTATTTACATCCAGACTGCAGCTCGAGAAACGTATTGAGCCGCCAATGTGTTGCATGTGGTTTATCTTTTCACCGATTATACAAACTTTGTCAAATGGTAAAAGGCTTTGATATCTCAAGCTGTTCCATTTTCAGAGTTGAGAGCAAAAAATGAAAAGAAAGGAAGTTGCTGTAAGGAAGAACTCTACAGAGGTTTTTTGTTTTGTTTTGTTTTGTTTTCATCAACCAAAACCTTATTAAGGAATTCTCCTCGCCTGGCACCCAACACCATGCTAGGTGCCGTTGGTGAGATACAGAAGAAGGACCGGGGTTAGCTGCTGCATTTTTGGACCTGAAGATCTAATTAGAAGAATTAGGGGCGCCTGGGTAGCGCAGTCGTTAAAGCGTCTGCCTTCGGCTCAGGGTGTGATCCTGGCGATCCGGGATCGAGTCCCACATCAGGCTCTTCCACTATGAGCCTGCTTCTTCCTCTCCCACTCCCCCTGCTGTGTTCCCTCTCTCGCTGGCTGTCTCTCTGTCACATAAATAAATAAAATCTTTAAAAAAAAAAAAAAGAAGAAGAATTAAAACATCGAGACCTACGTAATACTTAGAGCACGATTGTACAAACAAGTGCACGGCCAAACTGGGCTGGGAATTCAGAGAAGAAGGCTAGAGTAGTCAAGGTTATGGGCGGAGTCTGACCCATCCAACTATAAACTAAATAAGAGCAAAACACTGAGCCCAATTTTTGGCTGAAGATACTGGTCACAAATAAAAGCGGAGAAATTCGGATCAGTCCACAAAGTAGAATGGATGACAGATGATATTTTCTCAGTAAACCTTTATATGCTTGTTCTATCATTATTCCCACCCCCTGAGAGCCCCATTATGTTCCCCCTGCAGGTGAAGTGAATGGCAACTCAGGCCAAAATAATCTTGGAGGTGTATTTGGCTTTTCTTTTTTTTTTTTACCATATTCCACCTATGATGCAACCGCATTGGGATATGCTTCCAAAATACATCCAAACCCAACCACTTCTCACCCCCTCCCAGCTACCACTGTGGTCCAAGCCTCATGACCATCTCCAGATCTCTCCAGTCACCCCCAACCACAGATCCCCTGCCTCCCCAAGCCAACAACCACGACAGTGCTATCCAAACATACATCAGAATGTGTCCCTTCGCTTCAAACTCTTCAAGGACTTCCCGTCCCAAAGTTGTTAAAAGGCCTTTGAGGCCGTCTGGGACCTGCCACCGCTCCCTCTCCGCACACCTTTATTCCTCTGCTTTGTAGCTTCTTCTGTTTTCCTGTCTCACTCCATTCCTGCCTTCTTACCGGGTGCCATGTCTCAGAACCCTTACACTTGTGTTTCCTCTGCCTGGAACACTCTTCCTAGCTCTCTGCCTGGCTTGTTACTTTCCCCCTTCAAGTGTTTGTTTAAATATCATGGGCTCAGTGAGGCTTCCCTGATGACTGTACCTAAAATTACAGTCTTCTGTGCCTCCCCAACCCCCAAACCCCTTCCCAATCTAATTTTTTCCCTAGTACTTGTCAGCTATGGCATGCTATATAATTTGGTTATTGCTTTTGTCTGGCTTTCACCTTCTGAAGGTCAGGGAATGTGTGTTTTGCTCCCTGAGATACGTCCTCACCTAGAACCGCATGTGGCACATAGTAGATGCTCAGTAAGATTTGTAGGATCAATGAATTGCAGAGCCAGAATGAAGACTCTCCTTGCCAATGAGGACAAAGTTGTGCTGCCTTTCGGTTTAGGGCAGTGTTCTAACCTGGGATCCAGGGATAGGATTTGCAGAACTTGTGAATACCTAAAACTGATATGAAATTTCATATTCATCTCTTTTTTATGATCGGTGAGGTTGCATTGCACTCATGAGATTCTCAAAGGGCCATTGACGTAGAAAATAAGGAGCATTTAGAATATTCCAAAGCACTGGTGAAGAGCTATATAGGTTCTTTAAAAATTTTACTAACTTAGAATATTAATCATCTTATTTCAAACATTGAAAAATTGATAAACCAAAAGAAAAAATGTCTACAGTTGCATTTTCACAAATCCAAAACACCCTTATAGCGTGCTGAATTCTGTCATTGTCATTTTGAATGGAAGGACCGGTCCGCCCAGAAGAGCCCCATAAGATCAATTCCTCTGAATTCCCTCAGCATTTGTACCTGTGGTTTATACACATTCTTGTCAATTTGTCACCTTGAAACTACTTTCTGCCTATTTCATGCATGTGTGTGTGCCCAGAATGACTATTTAATTGTTTATTAAATAAATTAATATTGAATGAATATAGTCACAACTCGGATAACCACCTGTGGTATTATATTAAATTAGTGGTGAAATCCATATTGTTTGATTTCCAATCCAGTACATTTTCTATTTGTGTAGGGTCTGTCTTAGTGCAAGATGACCTTTTATATAATTAGAAACATAAATAATGTACCAAGAACTCTTGTGTTGTAATCTTGGTCTTACTCGGGGCCTAATTGGTGACCTTGGCACTTGCTCTGCCTTGACTACTTGAATTTTAAAATGGGAATATTATAATCACCTTAGTTGTCTTGACTAATTAAAAATATAAACTATAAATCAGCCCAAGTTGTCCCAATCATCACCAGCTTATTCTAAATTCTGAGCATAAAATGAAAGGCATAAACACGATAGGAAAGACTGCTCTTCAGAGCAGCCGACTTATAGAAGCTTCTGATACAGTAGGGAGAAGTCTTTCCTTTACTGTAACAACCGGGGACCTGCTACCTGGTCCATTCGCGACAAGTGGGGATGAATCCCTTTGAAGAACTGTGGGAGAGTCGGGGCTGATTCAAGATACAGAGGTGAATTAATGAAATTCTCTTCACTGACTTGTTTTTGGTGAACAACCTGGACCCAGCAGGGCAGGTAGAAAGCAGGTGTTAGGACAAGCTTTGCCTGAAGATATCTCGATCTTGCTATCTGGAATTATTCCAAAGGCGAGATGAAATAAGCTGTTAGAGATGTTGTCAAAGAGATTGATGGTATAAACTATTTTGAAATTTCCTCTGATTAATTATATGGGCAACATTGTTGTTCACCAAAGGCAATGCTCTGAGCTGGAGGACCAGACATTAACCCTATTGTCTCCAAATAATAATAATAATAATAATAATGTTCTGAGTATAAAGAATGGGAAATAGTGAAGCAACATGGGAATTAGTAATTTTTTAATTCATCAAAAATTGGAAGGCTATTGGAATCATTTACACAAACTTTTTTTTCCCCACTTTATCTTCCATGTGTGGGCTTCTACAATTGCTAGACAGTGATAGGATCTTAAATGGTGAATCATTTACATAACAGAATCTTCAAAGACAAATTAATTGGCCAAGGTCATCTGGCTGGACACTAGCTGAACTAAAACTACAGTCCAGGTCTTCTGACTTCTCTTTCCTCCTTGAACTTATGTGTTTATATCAGGGTCTTTCTGACAGTTCTTTTTCCCAAATCCTTCGTGTGTGCATAAGAAAGAAGGGGAGAAAGAGAATTAGAATGAATATAAATCTGTAATCAGCTACATATATTAAAATTTCATATTTATCTTATTCAAAGCAATAGTCGGATAGAATTTACGTTTGGATGGGAACCTGTACAATAGTTAGCTTCAGAAGGAGTCACTGCATTTCCCAAAATTTGCCTTCGTTTCTCAGATGAAAAGTAAATATCTCAGGCGTTGAATGTATGAAAAGTGGTGCTTCTTGTACAAGATCTTATACAAGTCTAAAAATTCTCCAGTGATGTATACCTCCCACTGTGTTTGAGGCAATTAATACTTGACACCTTTAGCGATATTCCCTAAAGCGATTATTAAGCATAGACTATTGGGCCATCATTAGCTTATTGGGAAAGATAGAATCAAGGAATTACAGAATGAAAATTGCATTCAATTAATGTTTGTGCCACCCTCTAGTATGACTAGTGATATTACTCATTCATTAACAAATATTTATTGAACACCTGCTATGCAACAGGCACCATTCTGGGTGCTGAGGCTATACCAGTGAACAGAGCAGAGTTTTCTGCCGCCACAAAGTTTATATTCCGGCTAAGGGAGGTAGACAATAAACAGAAAATATAATTAAACAAGGTGGTTATATGGTATTTAAGGTTGTAAGTACAAAGGAAAAAAGAAGAAGAAGAGGAATTAGGAATACCATGGGGTGGGAGCAGGGCTTCCAGTAGTAAATATTGGCATGTGTGTTAACAGTATTACCCTAATTTCCTGAAGCTACACCCTCTGTGATGTTACCATTTCCCCCACGTGACAAAGCATCAGAGAATTAGAGCATTATGATGTATTTGCACATTACTGTCACATAGCCAGTCAAGAGACCGTGTGGATTATTGTTCAGAGAGGATAGAAAGAAATGAGTATAAAATAATTAGGTTTGTGACAAGTAGCAATTTTAATAAACGTGTTAAGATCCACGGGAAGTCCATACAGGGCTTTTCCCTGCATGGTGGGGAAAACTGATCTAAGAGCAAACATGAGATCCCAATGAAGATTCCTCACATACTGCACCAATAAAAGTTGCTTGCTTCTTTATCCCATGATGGTAACTGAAGAAACATATATCCTGATACGCTCATTAGACACAGTTTTGCCTTTACTTTCATGAAGTTCCAAGAACCTTGGCAATTTTCGTTCCAGCTGAAGTACTAGTCGTCGTTTCTATATCAGAATGCACATAATTGAGAAAAACTCAAATGTACGATGTGGTTAAAAAGATAATCCACGGACTGCCTTATTCATATGGCTAAATCAGTGATCTCGAGTTCGCTGCATATACCCAAGTACAGGACTTCACGTAATAGCTAGAAATGACTTTTCAGTTTGGATCAATTACTGTGTCACTTTTAGGGTAACAGCAGCCTTCCTCGTGGTAGACAGCTGATTCTTTTCATCTTCAAGGTTTCTCACTCATATAACTGTGCCCAACTTCCTGCCAGACATCAACAACAGATAAGGGGGAAGAGTAAGGTAAAAACTTATTTGAAAGATATTAATTTATGTGAGATGGTGTTAATGAACACATCCATGTCTCTGTTCCAGAACAAATTCCTTTGCATTCTTCCTTTGTTTCCTACGGAAACCAAGCACGTCTGGTTGTGTTTCATAAGGTGTTCACCGCGGTTTTGATGAATCAGCCACCTCCTAGTTTCCTTTATAGCAATGAGATGTCCAACCAAGCATGTGAGTGAACATTCAGGAGGGCATTTCATCAAGAGTGGAGTTTTTTTTTGTGGCCATCACGGTCTTGGCCCAAGGATACAAAAATGGTAAACACAACTCCTTGACCATACTAGACATGGCCGATTTTTCCAAAGTTCAAACTTTGGAAATAGAATTTGCCTCTTTGCCATGAATCCCGCATCACAGAATTTCTGTTACAAGTCATGGTATGGAACTAACGGAAAAACAGCTTGTCGTCTCTTTTGCCTTAAAATTTAACCCTCATTTTTAAATTTTCAATAAGATTTTGTATTTGTTATAAAGAGCTGGCTATAAGCTTTCAAGGAGCACACGGCTCAGATTTTTCATAGGCTATTTAGGATTCCGAGATCTATCAAAATGGCCCTCTCCCATGGATATTCAGTTTGTCGGATATTCAGTATGCCAGAACACAGGTTGGAGAACTGTGAAGGAAATTTAAAGTCAATGAAAAAGGTAGCATTCGGGGGCTTCAGGGAGTACAAAGATAATTGTGGATCAATTGTGCTAGACAACTTGAAGCAACTTAAGACTGCCGTCAGTACTTTAATTGTTTCTGCTGCAGAGTTTGAAAGAGCATTTAGTTCAATGAATGATGTGTTAACACCTAGTTGCGATGCCCTGTCCATTAGTTGCATATCATCTTTGTCTTTTTATTAAGCTGGTTGGTCCACTGTTCCGCATGCTTAAGCCTAAAGATTATGTCAAGAAGTGGCTTGTAAGTGGCGGCTCGAACGCCGGAAATTGTAGAAAAGTGACGAGAGAAGCTCTCCAACTCTTCGGTCTTACTTTTATTTTATTTGAAGAGTCTGAACTGTTTCCCTTCCTTAAGCCTGGGCTCCTGGGCATTGAGAGAGTCAAAAACTGTACAATTTTCTCATGTAATGAAATAGGATAAAACAAGATCATGTCAAGTAACTTTTTCACTTTTGGAAAATCAATAATACCTCCCTCGTGAACACCCGATGCATAGTTGATGGGAAACCACGTACGTCTCTCTCAGGAATTATGAAGGGCCCCTTGGGCCTATCAGCTCCATGTCAAAAAGGAATATATATCAAAACAGGAGAAATGAGAAACAAATGAGAATCATCACCAGAATTCCCCTTTCACATCCCACTCTGTCAGAAAAATCTCCTACTTTGGTGCCTCCACTTGAAACACAACTTTGTTTTGGGTCCCTGGGTATCCTTTCCTCTAACGTGTATACGAACTTGGAAAACTTATGGACTGAAGAACTGGATGCATTTGTCTTATGATAGCAACGGGGCCTGTACTCCTCAATAGTTTATTTTTAAACATACTCTCTCTAGTCTCTCGTACATTCCCATTTTCTCCAGAGGGAAGATTTTCTGAGAAACTCACCATTCAATTGTTCTTACTTCTCCTTGTCCACAACTTAAAAGAGACAGTATCTCAGACATAATATCTTCTCTCTGTCAGGTCTATAGCCATTTGTTTCAGGTTTATTTTGTTGGGTTTTTTTTTTTCTTTCGGTTTTCATACCTTTTTTGTTCCGGCAATAGACCCGAAAACCTACATCATGGGAATCAGTAGCTTGTGACTTCAAACAACAGACATTCAAATTCAAGTGATGATAGATAGCTCATGATTAAAATATCTCTCTTTTCTTTGTGCAGTGAGCCAGCAAGATTCTTTGAGAACATTTAAACTCTAATGCTCTCATACTTCAACATTCTTCTCCAGAATTCTCCACATTCACAGTTTCTCAAGAGAGAGTATTAGCTGTCCGGATTCTCATCAGTGCCATTGCGTTCAGCCATAACCTTGAACTATGCCTGGCCTTTCTTTACTCTCTTCCAGGACATACTCCTGGAGTTACCGTTATCGTCTCTCCCCACGTTGTATGTATCCACGTAGAGAAGGCACCATATAGACCATTACCGATTTTGAGTGTAAATACCTTTCCTTGAAAGTCTGCAGGATTTTAATCTGATTGGTACAGATCATTTGGGGGGGGGGTCTTTTTGCACAACTTGGGGAGTAGCTAGCTCTCTGTCTTCTTGATGAAATATTGCTCAGAGTAAAGGGAGAAAAGAGCATTTCAGTTATTGAATATTTAATTCTGGACAGCAGTTTAATCAGGACTGGGATTTGGGCGATGGCTCCAGCCCCCTCCTAACTTAGTACCGTTTCAGTTCTTAGTATTCCTTAATTATCCCACTGAGATGTTTGAGAAGCAACTAGTAGTGAATGAACTTGGCAAATCAGCTATTACCCAAGTAACGAAATACAAATACATATGTTTGACAATTCTGCAGGGAAATTTTTTAAGCCAGGATTCTCAATGGATTGTATCGGCCAAGAGAGGAAAAAACAGGTGTTGTTATCAAACCGTATCTACAAACAATTTGACAGCAGTTTTAAAATAATGCACAGATTTTCCTGCCATGAATTCCAAACATGTCAATTAACCTATGGAGAATCCTGATTGTCAAATACTGAATCAATAAACGCCCCACAGGATGGCGAAGGGAGGGCTCGCTGTGACGTAGGGTTAAATATTCAGGGCTTTCTCTCCAACAGTATATCTAAGGATGCAGATCAACTTCACATCTAACCTCAAACAAAGCAGAGATCAGCTCTACTGAGAAAATTGATTTTATTCAACAGTAAGGCAAGGGAAATTAGTAAATTCAATATTTGTAGAAAGAAAATAAGCGAAGCCAGCTATTCCTGGTGGTCTGAGACTGTTCTTTGTTTTGGTAATTATGCCTTTATGTTTTAGGGCTCTTATTTACATTTTCAGAAGGGCTCGAAATAGTTCATGCACCGAGCGCCCCCCTGAGCATCCAGGTTCTTGCACTGTGCAACAATAAAGTTGTCCCTGGACCAATACAAATTGAAAATGAATCCTAACTTTATAGAAAGTGCTGCTTTGCTTCCCTCATTGTTTGGAGCTTCTTTGGAGCTGAATCACAAACTAATGATCTCCTCTGCAGCCGAGTCCTTGGTGTGATAGTCTCGCATTGTAGTGGAGCCCGCATTTACATAATGTGTAGTCTAAAATACCTTTGAGTTCAAGAAAAGAACTATGGAAAATAATTTTATCCCACTTTCCGTGCACCTGGATGGTAAGGCACAGGCAGAAATACAGCAGCGGGATGAATTTACTAATGTTTGCTAGTGGACGGTAAGCCATTCTAAAGCTATGAACGCCTTCAAAACCCCATAGGTCTCCATTTTGCCATTAGCCGTACCAGTTTAAACAGCCTGCTGCAAGAAATATTGACAGGTCAAGTACAGCTGGGAAGAGCACGTGTCCCAGTGGCCTTTACACTGACAGTTTCTCCCACATTAAAGAGTTAACTAGCAGCCAACCAGCTCGAAGTGGGAGCTAATGAATGAAATGGAGATTGATATAGACTCTCTTTGGAGGTGCATCGATCTGTATCTTGTGAACTCAGCTTAGGAATTCTGCAGGCAGCATTGCCTGAGTAACCCTGGCATGGTGCCCATTAGCAAATAACTCTTTTAATGTTGGTCTTCAATTGATATATTTATTGTATTGCGTATTACGGCAACCCTTCCCTCCACTGCCTTTGGATTGCATGGTTGTGGTATCAGGCTAAGGGAGAGTCCAACGGGATGCATTTGAGTTTGGATGGTGTCAGTGAAATATTTAATTAATTGCCCCCATCATTTGCATGTGATGTATCAAAGAGGTCTTTCTGGGGTTCTGAATCCTCTGCTACCCCAGCCAGCAACAGTGAATCTAATTGTGATTTTGGATCTTGGCAGAGATCTTCTCCTAGGATGATTTCACAGTGAAACTAGGTTTTAAAATTCTAAAAGTCTATCTTTGGCTCAGGGCGTGATCCTGGCGTTCTGGGATCAAGCCCCACGTCAGGCTCTTCTGCTGGGAGCGTGCTTCTTCCTCTCCCACTCCCCCTGCTTATGTTCCCCCCTCTCTCTGGCTGTCTCTCTCTCTCTCTCTCTGTCGAAGGAATAAATAAAATCTTCTTAAAAAAATAAATAAAATAAAATTCTAGAAGTCTAGCTAGTCTTGCAACTCCTGTTAAAGGTGGCATCTGTGGGGGCACCTGGGTGGCTCAGTCGGTTGAGCTACCAACTCTTCATTTGGACTCAAGTTGTGATCTCAGAGTCGTGGGTTCAGGTCCAGCCTCAGGCTCTGTGCTTAGCTTGGAGCCTGCTTGGGTTTCCCTCTTCCTCCCCTCCCCCTCTACACCTCTCCTTCTTGTGGGCACAGGCACGCACACTCTCTCCTCTCTCTCTCTCTCTCTAAAATAAATAAATAAAATCTTCCAGAAAAAACAAGATGATACCTGTAGTAACTGTAGATGCAAGCGAGGGTAACGCCTGGTTCAAGAACCGGATGGTAGCCTTGCAGGTGTTGACCAAGTCCTTGTGAATTTCAGCACGTCACCCTGAGCCATACCTGAGTGGGTCCTTTTCACTTAGCCGCGGTTCTCAAAGTTTAAGATTCGTAAAAATCACCTGGGGAGTGTGTGATTCAAGATTGGGGCCTGGGAATATGCATTCTGATACTCTAACAGTTTTGAGGCAGGTGGTCTTCAGACTATAATTTTTGTCAATGTTGATGGAAGATATTAGAAGCAAAAGAATTAGGAGGCAGTCCAGATACTGTGTCAAAAATTGAATTGCTAAAAAGCCTAAACATATGTATAGGAAACTGCATTATGCCTCACGTCATTTCTGCAGAGTCTAGGGCCCTCTGGCTTCTCCAAGTCCAGTTCCTAATGCACAAGGGTATCTGCCTTCGCCTCTGCAGCCCCTCATTCTGTGTTTCTTCATTTCTTCTTAACTCCATGCATTCGTACAGAGGGAAAGCATTTCCTTCTTTTATTAACTCCTACTGGAAGGTACTTCATTAATAAGGGTTGAAATTGCTGTTCATACACTGCACCTACAGGCTGAACACTGCCCGAGCGAGATGACCTAGGTCAGCCAAGCATCTCCTTTTGTAGGGAAAGAGTTTGAGTCCATGGAATTGGACAGCTTGTAGCCAAGTCCGAACTGGAGCCCAGGTCTTCTTCATTCTGTCTCTGCAGCTCAGACTTACTAAAGAATATTTACTTTCTTGTCTTAAATGCAAGCTTATTTCAAAGGAGTCCAATGCCAACCACCTCTGTTTCTAGAATATAGAGCACCTAGAACTGTCTGTTAGTAACATATCGAGCTCATGCAGAGAGAAAAGTATGCAACCGACATCCCTTCAGAGCCAGCTCAGTTGCCAGGAAAGTTTAAGAGGATATAAGAGTGCTCAGGATTTCAGACCCCCTTTATTTCTTCCCAGGAACCCCTTAAGTCAGGTCAAAACAGCAAAATATTGGCCCATCCAGGGTGCCTTACACAGTACTAGGCACTGGTGCTGCTGAAATTAAATACATGGTGTTTCCAAAATGAGAGCAGAGCATACCATGCACTGAGAGTTATGTCCCCCAGCCCCGCATTCAGGGGCGGAAGCCTAATCCCAGTGTGATATGTTGTGAGGTGGGGCCTTTGGGAGGTATTTAGGATATGAAAGTAGAGCTCTCATGAATGGGATTAGTGCCTTTATAAGAAGAGACAGAGGAAAAAAGAAGAAGAAGAAGAAGAAGAAGAGACAGGAGAGACAGGGGAGAGCTGATCTCTCTCTCCAGTGGGGAAGGGTACGGCAAGAATGCAGCCAGCTGCACACCAGGTCTCAGCAGACCCTGAGTCTGTTGACACCCCGATCCTAGACTTCCCAGTCCACTGAACTATAAGAAGTAAATGTCTCTTATGAAAGTCCCCGCCGATGCATGGTAATTTGGGATAGCAGCCCACGCTAAGACTGAGCGCATAAAAAGTACACGTGAGAAGGGCACTAGTTATGGATGTTAGGGGGTAACTAAAGGAGGGAATCCAGGCAAAAGGAACACATTTGCTGGGGGTACATCGGTGTGCCAGGAGATGACGAGTCCTGTGAGGGTCCAGGCATGGGCAGTGACAGTGGGCAAAGAGGGCAGCGTGTGAACCAGAGAATTTGGAAAGCAGTAAGTCCTGGGAGTTTGTGACATGTGGAGGCTAAATCAGGGGAGAGGTGCCTTTTTCTGAGATAGTAACACAGGCGGAGGAGCAGACCTGCGGGTGTGGAAAGGGAAGAGCAAGGAAGATTTAATTCACTGTGGTTTGGACACATTAAATTTCTGAGGCCTAGGGGATATTGAGATCAAATTGTGAAAAAGGGATGTCCAAGTCTGAGGTGGTGGGTGGGAATGCCCACGGGAGTAAATCGTCAGTGTGGTTGGTAGCTGAAGCCACGGACAGAGAAAAGATGGTTCAAGGCTGTAGTTCTCAAAATGTGGCCCCAGACCAGCAGCATCACCTCGAACTTGTTCTGCTAAATGCAGATTCTTGGGCCCCACCCCAGACCTGTTGAGTCACAATTTCCGGGGTTGGGACCCAGCCGTCCAGGTGACTCTGATGTAGACTCAAGCTTGGGTTTAAGGAAAGTGTGGTATGAGAAGAGTTCTAGGGCTGGTGAAGAAAGGGGGAGCCCATGTAAAATTTTTTTATAATAATTTTTTATTATGTTAGTCACCATACAGTACATCCCTAGTGTTTGATGTAAAGTTCCATGATTCATTACTTGCGTATAACACCCAGGGACTATGGACTCTGGGAAACAAACTGAGGGCTTCCGAGGGGAGGGCGGTGGGGGATTGGGATAGGCCATGTCAAATTTTTAATACTGTGGACAGAGGAGTAGGAAAAGAAGCAGAAGGGGATGTGGTACCACTTAAAGAGAACGGAGTATCTTGAGAAGGACGAATGGTCACTAGTGTTAAATGCTGTAGAGGCCAGGTAGGAAGAGACCTGTGATGTGTCCAGCGTATCGGACAAGTGATAAACCATCGGAGATCTGGCTAGGGCATTTTCCAAGTGGGCCACACGGCGGCCACTTTACAGCGGGTTGTTATGGAGTGAGGTGTGAGGACGGGGAGGTAAGGAGCTCAGTTTTTCAACAAGCTGAGCTGGGAAGGAAAAGGGGGAAAGGGGCGGGGAGGCCAGGGAGTTTTAGACTGGAGGAGAGCTATCTGTTCAAGATGTAAAAGGCCCGTGAGAAAGAGCCGGGGAGGGGCAGAGGCGGGAGACACAGAGGCTACGGAGCAGTCTCGCCTGGGACCTTGCAGTGACCTCCTAACCGGTTTCTCCTGCCCCAAGCTCTCTGGGCCCCAATTTAGAAGTTCAATCAAATCTTTCCTCACGTTGCTCAACAGCGCCAGCATCACCTAATATCAGACATCGCCCAGATGTAATATCTTAGGTGAGCCATAGAACTGTCACTGTATCCTCCCGAAGTCCTCCTGTCCTCGACTGGTCTGGCCTCTGGGCCTCTCTGTCGCTCTGTCCGCTTGTGTGCCCTGCCTGCCTCATGCGCTCAGCTTGGAGAATTTCTCTTAATGATCCTTAAAGAGCCGTCTTCCGCGTGGGACTTGGCCTTCCGCCCGCGGCGGCAGTAGCTAAGCCTTCCGGGCCTTAGCTCCCGCGCCTCCATCCCCTAAATATTGAGATTCAGGTGGCCACCACCCAGAGACCAGAAAGCGTAAGACATTTTAACATGGCCTGGCTTACTGACGCAGGGCTCCCAAACTCTCACCAGCCAGGCAGCCCTCTGCAGAACCACACAGTTGTGAAATTCCAGAATCCCATTGCCTGGCACACCAGGCCCCTCAATTGCCAATTTCAAAATCAGACACCACTATTAAACACTAAAAATGAAAATCTTGTCAGTTAGGAGATTTCCAGCATCTTCATTTCCCTCCTGCTACTAGACTATCAGCAGGAGGAGAACATGCATGGATAGCACTGTGAGCCCACACACACACGCACACACACACGCACACACATGCACTCACACGCACACACACGCACGCACACGCGCGCACACACATGCACACACACACGCACACACGCACACACACACCCTAAGTCACTGCACGTTTCAAGATTAAAAGGATTGGTCTATTTGTTCTCCTACAACTGTTACCTCGATCTTTGTTTTCCTTCAGCATCAGTAGACAGAGGCATTTTGTGTTTTCATGGTAAAAATAATCTTAGGCTTTAGAAACGCATCTAAGAGGGTGAATACACTATTTTTAAAATGCGTTCTTCAGAGTCACTTTTAGTATTCACAGTAAAGAATGAGTTCCCAGTAATGACCTTGAGATACCGAGAAGTGCGTCTTTTTCACTGAAAATTAGTTAGGAATCTATAATTTCTTAAGTTTTCTTCTTCACTGCTGAAATCTCTAGTTAAAAAAAAAAAAAACCAAAAACAAATGCAAAGCGCTCACTCCAGCCTGCCATTGCTCACTTTATAATAAAGATGACCCAATAATCAGTTCCAGTTTGCTGGACTCAGCTGCTATATTTTGAAAGTATACATGGGCTTAGATTTGGCACATCATTTGCAGAGTCAGATGTAACTAATTTTTCTCCATCTTTGATTTTGAAGAAATGATCAGAAGAAACTTTTCCACATAGAAAGTGTCAGCTTTGTTCACTACTTTAAAGAATTTTCAAGCTTATAAAGCATTGCTTTTTCGTCTAGAAAAAAATAGATTATACATCGTTCAGGAAACAGAAAAAAAATTATAAGGAGATTTTGCCTATTGAACGTAATGGATTGTCAGGAACCCTTGACATTATTCTACAGGCGAGGCCTCGTAAAATCAATACATCTTAGGCAAGGTTTAATTTATTTGTAGGTTCTTACAACAGATGACTTACCTTTTTTGTTTGCCGTTTTTCTTTTTCACTTTTGCACTCATGAGTAGCTACGGTTTTTATCTGTCTCATTATTAAGCACAAAACAAGATGATTGTGTCATTATCACCGTATATTTTTTAAGGAGAATGATTGCAAAGCATGAAGAAAACATCCAGGAATCTAGGAGTTGGGCTAAGCGTGACGGTCGTAAAACACTTCCTTCTGCCCAGTTTCCTAAGATGCAGAATCTACTCCACCAAGGAACTGGGCCCTACCCCGGATCATCCACTGTTTTTTCTCACGCATGTGTCTCCTGCGAAGACATTCCCCCACGTTGTGAGTTTCTGTAGGAGTGGTGGCTTAGTTGGAAGGGAGATGCTTTCAGACCTAGACTTGATAAAAGGCAGGACCAGAGATTAAGGGGACTTCGTTTTGATAGTTTGGATTCCATGTTGGTGGTGGGGCCTCTTGAAGAATTTGTAGTGAAAAGTACTGGATACTTTAGCAGAATAAACCCTGGTGACTGTATGCATTCAGTCTCATAAAAATGTTCTTTTTATAGTACACATTTTAGAAGTTTTATTTTTGGTATTAGTATGAAAGACAAATTATTTTATGCCCATGGTCAAAGAGATCTAACGGGCTGCCAGTTCTCCACTTGCTTGTCCCCAACCATGCTGACTGTCCGTGAACATGTGAGGACAGGCGGGGTACTCTGGAGTCAGCAACGAGCTGGATTTGAACCCCGTTCTCTTGCTCACTGTCTGTGCAACATTGGCTAAGCTCTTAACGTCTCTCTCTTCATCAGTAAAATGGAGAATCATGTCCCTGGTCACATAGTCCTGTTCAGTGGATTAAATTTTGACTGGACAGTACATGTGTCTACACGCAAAGCATGGTATACACCAAGTGCTCAATAGACGTTAACTACTATTATTTTTCATCGCAAGTGAGATCCCGGCAGTTGGCAGGAGCTCTACCATGGCGTGGCTCCTCGGGTGGAGACTTTGAGCGCGGGACTAGAAGGGTCCAGCCTCAGACGAGGAAGTCGAAGCTGTGTAACTGGTAGAGCAAGCATTTCAAAGCAATTCTTTACAGTGGTAATGGATGTGGCAAATGTGTGGATTTTGCTAGGATTTCTTCTGACAGCCATGAACACAGATATATTTTCCAGTAATGTAACTGTCCTAAATCTCGAGCAGGGAATACAATGACTTCTAGTATTATTTTTCACTTCTCCAATGACACTGTAGAAGTTATATTTGATAAATTCCTTAGAAGTTATTTGACTTAGAAAAGGCCCCGTACCATTTAACCTTGGTTTTGTTCTACTCAGACCTGTGTCCAAGGCCCATCTAATGTAATGCATCACAAAGGTTAACACGCCAAAGCCTTCCCAGAGCACAATTCCCTAGGACCGCTTTTTAGGGAAAACGACCTTAGAGTGAGGCTTTTTGAAACACTGGTGGCTGTTACCACTCTAGGTTGAAGATAGACCCCTTTGAGCCCGTGTCCCCTCTGCAGCAAATAGTATAAAGAGAAAAAGCCCAGTGCATGAAGCAATCAGCAAAGGCGAATGAATACGCCTACTCATCGTCCTGGCCAGTCTCAAGAAATGTAAGTTGGAGAGAAATATAAAATATCAAGAATTTGTGCTAAACTATTAGCTCTGCTTTATATTCATGATCATAGATAGTGCCAAGTGTGAGATAATCTGCAAAGAATTGCCCGTTTTTTAATGAAAAAGTTATCATTTACTTTTCTTGAAACTTGAAGGACTTGTTGACTAGTTTATCAAACATGGCTCTTGGGACAGAGATCGCGCTAAAGACGATGATGGCAGATTTAAGGGTCAGAAATTACATATTCTCCTCTTGATTCCTGTTCAAATATACGACCTTTTCTTCCCAAGTTCAGGGACCTAAGGGTCAAGTGTCCAGCTGTCCCCGAACGAAATGGCCTGGCTAGAACATACTTTCCACCACCAGACCAGTATTGGAGCAAGAATATAAAGCTTCTGTTGTCAATAATTATCCTTTGAAACTCTGCTGTCCTACCTAATCATCAGAAACAGCTGCATAGTAGGCATTTTTAAAAGTAGAAGTGGTACCTGACCTGATCAAGCTCCCTCGAATTTATTTTTTTTAAGATTTTATTTATTTATTTGAGAGTGCGTGAGAGCCAGAGAGAGATCATAGAGGGAAAGGGAGAGTGAGAAGCGGACTCACCGCTAAGCAGAGAACCCAATGTGGGACTTGATCCCAGGACCCTGAGATCATGACCTGAGCCAAAGGCAGATGTTTAACTGACTGGGCCACCCAGGCGCCCTAAGCTCCCTTGAGTTTAGTGGCGAAATGTAAACTGAGGCAGAGGCATCGCCATGCCTGGTTCTGTGTTCCTTCCACTGTGTTCTCTCACTGCTTATTACATTCTCAAATTACCACTGTAGTATTTACAAACATGACTCTTGTTTGATGCCCCCTCCGTGCTTCCCCAGGGAAAATAGTATCAATTGAACCTGTCTCAGGCAAACCAGATTTAGTAGACGCTAAATGTAAATCGCATCGTTCCCTATCAGGCAGGTGGCCTGTGATATTTCCCTGGAAGTTGTATTCAAAAGCTATGTAGTGGTCATTTCCGCAATATGTTCTGACATTTGCTATACTTTTTTTGTTCATCTATTGACACAGTTTAAGGAATATCTCAAAAAATGTTTAAAATGCTCATTTTTAATCATTAAAACTCAAAATTCTTAAGTTTAGGAAATAGTCCCCAAGGGAAAGAAAGCTTATAAAAATATTTATAACTCCATCGGATTTCAAACGTAATATTTTATGTGTAAATTGATCATGAAAAATTAACCTTCTAATCAAGGGCAGACTATCATTCATTCATTTATTCAATGAGCAGTAGCGGGACCTACCAAGTAGAAGAAAACTACCCCAGATACATTGAGATTAGTACTATCAGAGGAATACCCTGAAAAACAAAGCTCCAGGTCTCTAGGAGTTGAAAATCTAGTTGTACCAATACTCAAACATGAAGCAGCCAAATTTCGTAAATAAATGGATGTATGCAGAGGATTCCTGGAAAGGAATGCACCAGAAGGTTATTCGTGGTTCTCTCTGGGCAGAGCATAACAAGCAATTTTTAGTGTCATCTTTATAATTTATTAGAGAATAGGGCCCACTATTCCTAAGAAGGCACAGTTCCTCGCGGTAACATTTCTGCCTCCCTCGCTTTATGTCTAGGCAAATCGGAAAAAATTTGCGCCGTCGCTCACTTGATCATCAGGCTACAAGTGTTTAGGCACTACTCGGTCTCCTCACACAGCTGTCCAGAGGGCTTCTCCACTTAGCATATCTACCAAAGGAGGCACAGATTTTCCCGATCAATTTTGTCGTCCAGCACCACTGGCCCCATAACTATTACTGCGTGTACCACTAGGGGGTGCTTCCTTTGTGTCGCCGCTTGTTAACAAGGTGGCAAGAGTTCTGACTCATTTTTAACACTGGATCTGGTACCTTTCTCTTAATGGGGGGGCCGAGCCTCCCCTCCCCACTCCAGCGTCGTTTAAACCTCTGGTGACGTAAATACAGTACAACTAGACTGTTCGTTTCCTTGGTGTTTACTTCTCTCTATAGTCCCCTGATACTTCCTTTCATGAAAAATAGATGACTCTTGTCCCCGGCTTTGATGCCTACATTTCTCTTATAAACGATTACAGTTCTTTGTACTAATTGTACACGGTGGCATCAGCTTCTTTATTTCTCAAGTCGAATTGATGGAGGAAAGGAAAAGGCAGGCATGGTGAGAGTTGACTGAGCGTATTGTCTTGCAGAAAGTTTTTTACCCCAAGTAAATTTCTCATTTGTTTTTTAGAGTTTGTGTTCAATAATCCATCGATTCCCAACAGCAGGGAAGAGTGAGAGATTTATGGTGTATGATTGTGTCATGTCTTGTTTTATCATGTCGATAGATAGAAAATTGACCACAACTACAAAAGCCTATTTATAATTCTATTTGAT